>NC_134039.1:78127001-78439726 GCF_965140245.1 Athene noctua
CTTCCAAAGGTCACACTATTACTTTGAGCAATGACACCAATCTTTTTCACTCCTCTAATTCTAAGGGGGAAAAAAAAAAATCCCTAATTTTATGGTCATAACTACTAGAAAGAAAAATTAACAAGAATGAAAACTCAAGGCTCATGCCATGACTAGTAACCCTGGAGATCTAAACAGCGTTGCTTTCATATAATGTCCCAAAATCATCACGTTCAGAAGTAACCATCAAATCCTGACTGCCAAAAAATGAAACTGCATTAGTGTATAACTTTATTTGAACCAAGGAGCCCTACTGAAATGTAAGACATCTCTTCAGAGAAAGTTGTTTCCACTTCCCTCTACTACAGTAACAGGGAATTCAAACAAAATCATCACAGGACATCTAGCTTCAGTGGATGCACTGGCTTAATCTTGCCTTTATTTTATTGTACTTTACCATACATCAATGCTATCTGCAAAAGACCACGTCTTCAGGCCTCTGGAGAATCATCAGGCCCAAGCAGGACTTTTGCAACACAGCTTTGGTGGAGGCATCAGAGGACAAAAGCTCCTAACACATACTTAAAAGTATTGTGGACAACTCGAGTCTCTGTCTTTAATCATTTAAGTAACTGCAAATACGAGTACCAAAAGCCTAACTGTTGATGAAGCTTAAGCTCTTCAGCCTTATTTCAAAGGTGAATTCAGGCACTAACATTTTAAAAAATATTTATTTGTGTCCAATTTTGACTAAAACATCAAAGGGTCATTCCATATTAGACTTCCATTCTGTATATACACAATGTATGTGTTTTACAGGAACAATGGAAGAGCTGAATCATTGTACTATTAAAAATATTTCAACTTTAATGTTGTTTCTATTATGGATATTGAATTAGTTAAACAGGAGAAGTGGGATACCTCATTTAGAGTTAATTTTATTCTGACAGTCAAGAAATACTGTGTGGTTTTTATCATCTAGCAGGCAATCTGTTTTTCAAGGCCAGATTTTATCTTTAAAAATAATAATAAGTAGTAGTTTTAACATTTTCTCAATCATAAACTTATGATTTAATGGACAAAATTTCCATACACTTTAGTTGAATACATTGTGTTAGCCAACTATATTTTGTATTCTTTGGCTACTGGAACCACACAGGAATAGCATTCACTTTCTTAGAATCAAAATTTTTAAAAGAGCTTTAAATATGAAGGGAGAGGGAAGAGGCAGAGAAGATAAATTATGCAACTGAAAGGAATGATTGTTTTTCTTTGTCTCTTAAGCGAAAATTCTTCTTCACTGTTTCCCAGACATCACCATGTTTCCAAAACAACTCATCACCAAACATACCAGAGGAGATAGAAACTTCTAATAGGAGTTAAACCTGCCAACTTGCAGAATGATCTAAAATTTCTCAAATAGGAAAAACATGATAGTACGGAGTTGCTAATAAACTAGAGACAATGGGTGTCACCTCAGATCATGCAGTACATCATTTCAGGGATTTTCATTAGCATCATAGATGCTCATTATTATACAATGTTCCTGCACACTTGCTTTAAGAAGTCTAAACTACATTTGGTCATTTAAACAGCACTTAAGATAGGTTGGGCGGGGGGGGACGTTAAATTATTTTTTTAAAGCTTATTATTAAAGCCTGAATAATGGGTCACACCTGTTGAGGGCCTCACTCCATTTTTAATTAGTTATCAGTGAAAGTCTGGAAAAATAGAAACCGCCAGAATTATATACCCACCTGTGCCAGTACCTTTTCTCCAGGTTTTTAGGAGGTACAAGAAGCCAAGATGTATTCACGCATATGACAACACACCCCAACACGAGAGGTCCATTCATCTCCAGAGAGGCTTGTATTTTCCAAAATGGTAACTATTTACTGTTGCTTCTAGAAGTTCTCATTGAAAGAGTAAGGTACCATTTTTAACCTGGTAATTCTATTGAGCTTACTCTCAACAGTATAAACACAGTGAGTATAACTCACAGTGCTTACTCTTAAGCACTGTGCTTACTTAGAAAATGAGTTTATCTTTTTGATTTTCCCTCTCTCCATAGTGTATGGGGAGATGAAAAAAAAAAAAATATTAGTTTTCTCTAATAAGTAACAGTGGGAAAATAAGTTATCAGAAAAGCATCTCAATTATTTTGGTGAGTTATACACCTATTTTTAAAAAAGATCTATGATATAAGAATGTGGATTGGACAGGAACCATCAACGTCACTGTTTATAGATTCCTGCTTTCATACCCACTCATGTCAAACTATTTCATACAGACAATATTTTCTGCAGTAAAAATATTAAGAAACATCATTCTGTATGTGAAATTGTTCATATTATCTATTCTGATCACATCTCTAACAGATTACATCTTTTTCAAATAAGAAATCACTAGCAAGTCTGGGATATGATGTCTTTTCTGCCCTTCCCCAGTCCTCTCTGTCCTTCTCCTTCATTCAGAACAACTCTCTCCTTTCCGTAACCCCAATAATTTATTTCACACATGGAACATTTTTTACTTTCAAGTATCTTTCCAAGTAATTTTATAGCTATCAGTAGACTAAAAAGTGCTTCTGTTTTTCCCTTATCACTTCTATTAGATTAAATCCATTAGCACAGTCACATATAAACACATTACCTTCTGAGCTCTTTCTGTTCATAACATTAAGATGTTATTCTTTCTTGTTGCCTATATAGATTCTACAGTTTCAGACATCTTAGTTTCCCTCAGTCTAGTTTTAAAATATTTTTTTTATTTTACTACTGCATTAATTCATCACAGTTTCTATATTCCTGACCCTGCTGCCTTGACACACTTAATTACATTATAGGCAACCATCTCCGCTCCTGTTCAATATTCTGAACAGCTTCACTGAGTTTTAAATGCACAAAATGGTCGTTGCCACACACTTCATTTCTGGCTTCTGCAGTTGCAATCTCGCACTTTGTTACTAAAAATAGAGCTGCTTCCAAGTACCTGAGCTGGAAAGCTAATTACAGAGCTGGTAAACAGTGCTCCTCCCTATTGAGCGAATGGCAGAATAAGGAGTCTACTAATGCACTGGGGCGCACATGGTCCTCTGAGTCTTTGAGATCTATCAAGTGTCATTTATTTAATCATTCGTGGCCCTTCGCTTCCCGGATAAATTACTATTTAAGTAAATAACGTTTGACTGTTGGATCAACAAATCAGGGAGAAAAAGAACAATCAGCCCATTTTAGGAAAAAGTATTCTAATTCTCAGCTTGCACAAATCAGAAAAATTTCACTGAAGTAAATAACATATTGTTGATTTAGACTAGGTAGAAGTCTAGTTCTCTTATGTCCTGCAGAAAAGGGGTTATTAAAGGACCAACTATTTGCAGCAACTTGACTTTTTTGAAAGCTATTTCTATCACATACAAGCAAGAACAAACAACTGCCACTGTAAGCAAGCACCTTCTTCCCTTAAAAATACTCTCAGCCATGTCTGCACGTTGCCTGTAAGATGTTCCCTGCTGTAAGATCTTAAGGTAGAAGCACCCACTGAGTTTAGATGCTCCTCTGTATTTGTCAGTGAAACACTGGTCTATCTGCTCCGTTGGACTGATTCTTACCATATAGCCCAATACTAGCTTTGTTGGCAATAAGGTTTCAACCATCTCTCAGTCAATTCATTTTCAGCTCAACTCATTTTCAGCCATTAGTGAGGCAACGACATATAGATAATACATAAGCAACTGTTAGAAGCACTGTGATACAGCTGCAGCCCCAAATCAGAACTGTAAAATACCCAAAACACCATCTGGGACCAAAAGGGAATATAGCCTCCTGGAATGATACTTTTTTCTTTGAATGAAGAATAGAGGAATAAAAGAATCAGATAGAAAACCAGCAGAAAGAGCAATTTTTAAAAGCATTTCTATTTCTTCTTCCTAGCCTCCCAAAAGATAGAGACAAGTAAATAAAACCTCCAAGATGGTACTCAACATGTTAGAAAAGTTTGGTGGAGGAAAAGAGCATGCTAGTGAGCATAAACTATTTGCTCATCGTCATGTTTCTGTCAGGCAACAGGTATATAATATATACAGTGCATACAGGGACAGAATCAGTATCTGAGGTAAATACATTATTTACACAGTTCATTTGGGAGATGAGAGGATGAGCTCCCTCTTCTGTCTCCCATCTCCATGAAAAGGAAAGTCAGGCTGTCCTCAGACAAGCAAACTACCTACTGTTGTCAAGAAGTGGTTTGCCAATTTATAACAAAAATGATTGGAAAAAAGAAGATGGAAAACTGTGGACAGAGTTGTAAATGTGTAGTATAATGCAAGAAGAAGACAAAAAAAGATGCGAATGAAGGCATAAGGAAGTCAGACTACAGCAAATCAATAGTATTTCAAGCTCTGCATATTCCAAAGAGTGGAAACAGAGAAAATCCTCTGGCAATAACAGCAATGGGAAAACAGAATACAAGCCTCTTCATCTTAAACAGAAGAAACACAGAGAGTATAAGTCTGCACACCACAAGGCAGACCCACACCATCACACCTAAGTCAACTCTGAAGAAGTCAATTTATGCACCAGAATTGCGTGGTTGTCATTTTAGCATAGTGTTTCAGCAGAACTGACACATCTTGTTTCCGTGGTATTCTGTGTATGCGTAAGAGTGCTCTCAAGAAAGTCATCTGCATTTTTCACACTTAAAACCTAAATAAGTGTGTGTGTATGTGCATGTGCATATGTGTATGGGGCAGAGAGTTGGACAGTGATGACGGAATGTGTGTATTTGATGAAATTCAGTGCATAAGCAACATTAAAAGGCTTTCAATCAGTGATCAATCTTCCTGTGTTTTTCAGACCTTTCTTTCTGACCTAAGTGACCACAAAACTAGTAAACAACACATTTGTAAGTCAGATAAAATATGCTTATGAAGATAAAATAACCAACATTTTCCCTGCAACTTGCTATTTCTCCCAACATAAGTTGTCACCTTAAGGCAGTGATAACCTTTAACCCTGGGAGCCATTTCTAATTTACTCATTCAGATTGCAAAGGCAATATTGACAGCCACCTTCCTCATGTGCTACAAAGACCAATTTACACATTTAAATTAGCCACAAGTATTTTTAAGCGGTCTGCTTCTGTCAAATTTAACTTGCCAAATTGATAGGGCAAGTAAGGTATGCTCTCACCTTTCTGTTAAGCTAGTATAAAGTCTCCAATCCCCTTGCCATAAAGTTACGAGAAAGAAAGGAAGGAGGGTAAAAACATGGAATGTGAGGGAACTGTTGAAATTAAATTCCTCAATTCTGTTAAAGATAAATTGGCCCTACCAGATCTGATTTGGGCAGTCATGCAAAAGGCACTTTCAAACTCAACACTCCTTAATGAATGAAGTGCCTTTCTGAAACTTAAATTATTCACACCAAAGAATTACGTATTTCACCACACAGGTATCACTCAAAACTTCAACCTTCCTAATTAATACATCAGTATGTGCAAAGACTCCAGAGTCAGAATGAGATTAATAGAATAAATTTAGGGATATATTAAACAGGAGGGAAGGGGAATAACTAAGCATTAACATATTCCTTCTTTCAATAATTGTCTGAATCAGGGGCACTGATTAAAGAACCACATGCTAATGTACAATACTGAAGCATATGAAAAAAACTTTATCCCATGACAGACTGAAAATACAGTAGTTTGCTGTATCATAGAAGCACCAATTTCAAAAGAACTCATAAACATAAATATTTGCTTATGCCTCAAAAACCAGCTACACCAGACTCCTCTAATCTGCAGAAAATTCATTGGAAGTACTTTCTGACTACTGATCAGGTTTCATACAATACAAATCTTTTAAAATATCTCAGATGATGAAACATTCAAATTTTTTTCAACAATTCAATAGCTAAAAACCAGTCTCAGACTGGTCTCCACAGCACAGGGATCCTGCAGGTAAGAACACAGGGTAAATACAGACTCCATCACCTTACCTCAGCTATGTGTGGCATTGGGTTAAATCCACAGAGATTGCACACAACTTTCTTGCATTCTGTACATGTATTAAAGTTGGGGGGATCCTTAGAACCAATATTTAGTCCAGTTTTGCAAAGGGGACAAGACGCTTTAGGCTGGCTGGCTTTCTCCGGTTCCGGCAGCCCAGCAGGTTTCTTAGCTTCAGCAGCCTGAGGCTTGCTATCTTTAGTCAAACCAGGTTTCTTTTCTAAATCAGATCCTTTAGTCGTTAAAACACTATCCACTTTTGATGGTTCCGATTTTTCTGTCATAAGAGGTTTGGTTTCTTTCTTTACAGGAACAGCTTTTGGAAGAGGCTGAGCCTGACCGGCCTCCTTGGGGGCTGCCTGAGATGCTGGAGGGTGCAATGGAGGCTTCGCTACAGTACCAGGCGGAGGAGGGGCTGATGCCTGAGACCCCGGCTGACCCGCTGTGGAAATTAAATTCGAGGCCTGGCTGAAGATTGAAGCTCCAAATCCAAAGAGTTTCCCAGTAACTGTTTCTTGTGGTGTTGTAGGCTGAGGCTTAGGGGCATCGGTGATGCCTCCCAGATTAAGGCTGAAACGCCTTGATTGCTCGGGAGTTTTCTGAGGTGGCTGGGATTGAGGCACCAGCTGTGCTGGCGCTGGCTTGGGACCTGCCCCTGCTTGTGGGCCCTTGGGAGCTGGTTTGGTATCAGGCTTTGGGGCCGGTTTTGTTTGTAACTTCTTAGGATCATCTTTTGTTTGTGTTGGCTCGACAGGCTTTTGAGTTTTAGCATCTGGTCTAGCTCCAGGCTGAGACACAAGCTTGGGATCTGACTTCTGTCGAGACACTTGTGGAAGGGGTTTGGAGTCTGGTTTATCCCCAGCAAGATGTGTGTCCTGTGACAGCTTGGCAAGCTCTGGTTTTGGGGAATCTGCCACTTTCTGTTGAGTTGGTGGAAGTCTGGGACCTGCCAAATCCTGTTTCGGCCCTGGTGCTGAAGACATAGGTACAGTGTCCACCGTGGGCTTCTGTATATTGGGCTGTTTTTGCTTATCTTCAGCCTGTGTTGGCTTGGCCTGATCAGACTTTGGAGTGAGATCTATTTGCTGGGAGATCTCAGTAGGCTCAGCGCCGGGTTGTTTCGTCTTTACAGGGGGAGACCCAGGCAAGGACGGTTGCTTTTTCTGGGGCAGGGGTTTTTTTGATTCTGCTAGCTGCAAAGGATCAGATTTTGGAGAAGCATCTTTCTTTTGAACTGGAGGTGGCTGGGGAGATGGTTTAGCTGTTGAAGGTGGAATGGGTGTCTTCTGTTTGGGTGGAGGTGGCTGTGGCCCAGGACCATGACCTGGTGCTAGGTCACCACCTAATGCTCTTTGCATCTGGCAGTTTAAACAGAGCCATTCCTTAATCTGGAAAAAAAAAAAAAAAAAAAAAAAGAAAAAAAAATAAATTGAAAGGATTATAATTAAGATAAGACAAAGTTAATAAAATCAACATAATAGGCTCTTCTAGTGTATGGCTTGTTGCAATATTTCAGACTTCTGTGTAAAAAGGGAGAAATATTACCACTAATGTTGTTTTGTGGTTAACAAGCCCAACTGACTTTCTCATTCTTCTCCACATCCCTGTGATTCAAGCTACCGCTGAACCCATGCTTCTAATGACTTCACATTCAGTTTGCACACAGATGAATACTGGAGGATAAAAACCCAGCAGAATGAAAATAATGCATTGGAATTTCACAGAACCCAGCAGTGATTCATTTATAGAAATGATTTGCCAGAATAGAGAAAAAAGACAAATAATGCTAAAATAGTTTGACACATTAAGTCTGCTGACAGAAAACAATAATCAGAATTAAAACACAGTAAATGAATAATTAACTTTAAGCATATATCTGTCAAGCTCTTCATACAGATTGTGGCTTTGCAATGGTTTAAACTACAGGGCACAAGTGTTGGCAGTACACATGTATCCAACGAATCAGGCACAGAGGTGTGTTAATGGACACCATATACTACAGACTCACACTTTACCACCGATTTGAGGGCAAGCCTTCATCTGGAATCAGTGAGAAGCTTTCCTTAAGCCCTGATGATATTTTAAGAGCCATAATTAGGTTCCCCAAAATTCCTCTGTATTAAAAGAAGTCCCCAGGCTAATTATTGTACACCTGTATACAATGGGCCTCCCTTTTCAACACAGAGGAGAAGGAATACGGCAAATAATGTATTTACCCACATTTCTCGTCCATTTTAGTACCTCACAACTTCAAAACATTTTTTCTCCTTCCCGAGAAGTATTACATGAGAGGGAAACTGTATTTCCTAGTAAGACAGAAAAGCCCAGTAATCCAAAGTGGTCATCCCTACCTTTGCTTTTGTAAAGCCTCACAATCTGAGGAAGGATCAAATAAGCTAAAGTAACATGTGGTCAGGAAGCATCACGTGCTATTTTCCACATTTTACATCACTACCAGAAACCTTATAGGCAGCAAAAATGCCATTCAATATGGCACACAGTCCCATGGGTCTACACCTGCAAGTAGATACTTAAACAGGTTGTCTGCAGTCTACTTTAATGCTTTAGTCTGCGTGTGAAACACAAGGTACCAGCTATGGCATTTGCAAACACCACTGCAACAGAAGGAAACTGAACTTAAGAGGACATAGAATAGAAGACTCAAATCTTTTCCCCTAAGGGTGAAGATTTATAGATCCTATTTCTCACTCAGGTCTGAAATCTCTACCATATACCATGGGATGAATCTGGAGGTGCCACATGCCAAGACTGAATTTGTCTGCATAATCATCAGAGCTCACTGGAAGCAAAGAACTCTGATGTCATGGACAGAGGCAATGAATTAATTATTTTGGTGTGCTTTGCCAGCCTTTTGATTTTTGCTGCTGGAAAAATATAACAGTTGGATGTAGTTCCCCCTCAAACACAGTTATTCCAGTTATTCTGGTAAACATGGTATACGCACACTGAAGTATGAGCTCACTAAGAGATGCCCAATTTTGACCCCAACTGTAAGTTCATGGTAATCACATTACTGTTCATAATGACTGCTTTTATCTTCTATTTTCAGTGCATTTTTTTTACATTGTTTAAACAGTTCTCCGATCTACTTGCAACCCATATAGCAAATGACTGTTAAAAAGTGAAACCAACTGAAACAGAATGGGAACATGTATTTAAGCTCCGCTTTGAATTATTAAAGGAATTAAGTTCATAACTGCACAGAGGACCTGAGCAAAGATTACATTTAGCTTAACTCCCATTTTGTTTGATTGGTGACCAGTGTCCCTACAAGACCCCGGTCCAAGGGACAATTACTTGCAATAAGTAAATCTTAATTATGACACCTGATTTTAGATATTAGTAATCTAATTTAATTAGATACATATTAATATAATTTCTGGATGAATTCTTAAGGGTTTTCTAGAAGGTTTAAGTTTAATCAAAGACCAGACTTAAACCACATACTCTGAACATCCACCTCAGCTGTCACAGCTGTCTGGCTTTGGCAATGTGACTAAGATTTCCTATGTTAGGGAGGTGGGCTCTCCCCTACAGTGGAGAAAGTTAGGATCCTGTGAGGAGCTTTTTAATGGGCCTGAGGAATGTCTTTTCCCACTAACCACAGAACTTTTACAGATATTTGGACAATGCCCTTTTCATAGTGATTCACTGCTCCTGCTTCTTTTTGAAACATTCATCCACCTTTTCCACCTTTTTCTTTTTTTTTTTTTTTTTTTTTTTTTTTTTTTGAAAGTGCTGTAAACTAAGATGACCAGATGAAACCATGGCAGAAACAGGTGTTTACCTCTCTCACTCAGCTTCCAGGAAGTCTAATTTTAAATCACTATGACATCTTTAAAGCCCCAAACAAAGTAGCTGTAAGGGTGGGTGGGACTACAGAATAAGTAGGACTTATTCCAGTCCCCCAGAATAAGGGACTACAGAATAATTAGTCTGATGATTCTTATGTTTAAGGTGTCCAGATTATAACAGCATTTATAAGCATTCAGGCTTGTCTTCAACATGCAACTGGTCCAGTCTGACTCTACTGACTAACTGGAGTCCAAAGGAAAGTTAATTCTCTACTACAGTTTTCAACACAATCTTGTGCAGAAGACAAAACCTTAACTCTCAAATGCTATTTTTCCCTTACCTTAAAAATAAATTATATACATATACACACACACTGTCGCTATTAAATTGAAGCCTTTAAAACTAAAAATGAATTTGCTACTCCTACAGCTGAACTTCAAAATGGAAATGTAGGAAGTTTTACTTCACTGTATTATTTTTTAAATCTTTCTGGTTTAGATATAAAATTCCTCCCATGTATTTTAGTGGAAGGAATTAAGTGCCAAAACCGTTAAGTCATTAACCCTTACACACATCATCTTCCAACGAATACAAAACTGCACAAGCTGTAGTTCTGTGATTAGAACTGCAGGAGTTCAAAATTAAGTGCACTACATGATGCAGTTTTGTATCAAACACTGGCCTGATCGTTCTACAGCAATTACAAAGATTTTCTATAAACTTTAACGGGAGCAGGCTTCTGTTAAATACAGATGCTCTTACACATTATTACAGAAGTAGTAAAATTTACTGCTGCTGTAGATACCTAAAATACTAATACTTGTCCATCCGTAAAGGTCTTCCTGGACAGCAGTTCTGGAACTTCCTAGTTTCCTTCTCTGTATTTCTCACATTTCTACCTAGATTTACAATGCAAAAGTTTCCAGGACAACGTGTGAGCTTTTGCAGTTCCTGTCTACTTGTAAAGAAGATTCTTCTTTGACGCTGAGGATTCCAAGCTGCCTATTTTTACACTGGCAGATAGGGTTGGGGCCTGGATCTTTTTTCTATTTCTTTTTCTATTTCTATTTCTATTTTCTATTTCTTTTTCTATTTCTTTTTCTAGAAAAAAATCCATAAGTGATTTTCTTCATCCTGAGATCCATGCTATTAAGTACCATGACTAGGACTGTAAATTTGACAGATTTCACACAGCATTTTTGTTCATATTTCAACTACTGAACATAGAAAGTGCTACCTTGCTTTCTAACTGATGTAGAAAATATATGCCCTCATAACAACTAACAAGTAGTTAAAATATATTTTATGTATTCATCAACCAGAACATCTTAAAAAAGCTTCATAAAGACTCTACTAGTTGGGAGCCCCAAACTAATTTATTTAGTGTTTTAGCACCATGTTCTATAGCTCACCTTTCTTCATGCATTTATAATATAACAGTTGATGCCAATAACAAATACTAATTACACTTTAGTTCTCCTTATCCCAGACAAAGCCAACACAGCTGAAGGCAATCTGGAGCCTATTCTTTTCTGCAAAAGTGTTCAGATTTTTTTCTAAGCACACAAACCCATCAAAAGCAATAGGAAAACTGTCAGGGAGTGAGTGCATCAACTGGCATGCTCCATTTCCTTCAGATGATGCAGGGGAGGAAGATAATCCAGTTTGATTCTAAGATTCCAGATGTATGTGAGAGAAATTTTGACTTGCAGAGTGAACATATTTCATACAAAAATTACTGGCACATGATATGAATGTAGCTCTCAGAAGCCATTTTAACAATCCTTTTGCAGAACAGAGCCACATTCTAAGGCAATGGGTGTCGTTCTCATTTAGATCAGTCGTTTGGTGCTATAAAAAGGAACTTAAAGATAAGCATAAAATATTAATGTCCCTCTACATCACCACAGAAATGTAAAGATTTATAGAGCCTTTACATTGCCACAGGTATGTAAATAGACTTTCCTGATACTGCTGAGCACTGCTCTAAAGCTTTACTGGCAAAACCAGTTTCTAGTCTGAAAACACATCAGTTTATTTGGTTTCTGACAATTTCAGAGAGGAGTGAGGAATTCAAATTTGGGTCTTAGCAAACATTTCTGACAGGATGATGAGAGAAACATGAAAAATAAAGCACTTAAGCCCATGATTTTGTGTAGCTTCATGTAGGGTGGTAGAATACTGCAAGAGACAAGAAATCAGATCAGAAAATCCTGTTACGAACAAAAAATAACCACCATCACAAAACAAACTGAATTAGTATGCCAACATATAACTGAAAAGGCCTTCTAAACAAGCCTGGGCAATACCAGAGACAAAAGTTTTCCTTCTACACCGTCCTTCCATTAATAATATCTCAGCTATTCCAAGTAATTACCCTGAAAAAAACATTTAACTATTGTACAGAGTAAGCAGTTGATACTCATTTGAGACAAACAGATCATCACTACAAAATAAATATTTACCTTCCTTTCAGATATCTGATATAAAAAGCAATCAGGGAGTTTATCAGGGAACACTGACTCAAGATGGTCACAAAAATGATGCTAGGTCCCCATCATGCTAGGTCAGCAGCATGGTCCCCAGGTATCCATTCCACAAACCACAGCAGTGGTGACAAGCACTGTAGCTTGGATCTAGATCAATGTTTGACCAAACTTTTAAAATAGCTATTTCAAAATGTTACTTAGCTATTTTAAAACTACTAAAAAGCATTACTGGATGAATTGTGTTATGCAGTTATCACAAAAAACATACACTATTATGCTTAAATGACTAATACAAAAAGCTATAGTTTGCATAAGAACTATGAGTGTTGGGGGAACTTTTATTTTACAGCTTTAATTAGAATCATAAAGCAAAATAGCAAACATAATCTGTTGACTTTATTTTTTTTTTTTTAATACCAGTATTTCAGAATATCTAAAAGTTAGTTTTTATAGTCAAGTATGTGCATGAGGCAACTTAAACACAGGACAAGGAAAAAATCTTTTAAACACAGCTCAGTGCACTGCATCATGCATCACTACAACAAATACCAATTGCCTTCATTCACTGCATCGAGATTTAATATACTAGAAACACGTGGATGATTAACAGAAAAAAAATATAACTGCAAATCAGGAGAGCAGCAAAGAACGGGTTAACGAAGTTCATCTGTGCCGCACAGAACACATCTAAGTGAGTATCACTGGGATCTGAAAACGGATTAAGCTGTCTGGTTGGAGCAGGGCTAGGCCATGCTTCCTGCCCAGTGATTACCCAGCAAACAGCATCTCCACATCACATGGCCTAACATAGTAGTAAATTACAGTTGCTGAGCAACAGCAATACTGGCGCAGATGGCTCACTGCAGTTGACATCTTTAGCTATGCAGATTAATTTATTATTTACTTGTGCTAAAAACTGGACAGGACAGTTTTCTGGGCTAATGAGAAAACATATTGTCGAATATTGTCCAACTAAAATATTAAGAAACTATTCACCATGCATAAATGTTTGCTTCTTTCTATGTTCTGCCCCTTTCATAAAAGAAGATGAAAAGAAAAAATAAAAATTCACAGGGCATCAATACTACTAATACATCTAATCCTAAATGTAAAGCAGAAATGTAGGCACATAGTCTTCCTCAGGGAGAAACAGTGTGGGAGTGTGTTTAAGAATAGAAACAATATTCTGCACTTCCTGACCCTTCTATTTGAGGGTCTTTACAATTTTCCCAAATGCCTATGTGGCAGTTCTAGCTAGGGGCAGAACTAAAGGAACTATACTAACTTCATTTCATCACAAAAATTGTGAATATTGTCCATTTCCATATAAATTGCAGTGTTAGTAACACTGGAATGCCTCAAGTACTCTTTGACCAAAACAAATATTTCACACAAAAATATTTCAAACTTTGATCTTTTTCAAAAGACAACTAAACAAGACTTGCTTGAATCTGCTCTGATCAGTTTGAACCCAGATTAAACTCCATGCCCTTTGACAGAACACCTCTAGCTTTACTTCAGCACAGTTAGGTTGATATCTAAATTAATACTTTAAGAAAGTTAAAAAAAGCTTAGGGTTTTGTTGGGGTTTTCTTAACTCATTTCTTTAAAACTTATGATGATAACAGCTGATTGTCAGATTCAAGTCCTTAATTTTTTTCTACTTTGTTTTGCATTACTTATATAGCCCTGAATATCCCTCCAAGTCTAAGTTTATGTAGGGTGTACGGTTTCAAAGCTATTTTTCCTGCTACTAAAAAGCTTACACTTTGTGGCATGTCACTATCCACAGTGACGGCAGTTTTATTTTTACTTACAGGTCATTTCCAGTCCATGTTGCATTCTGGTTCTTATGCACTACTACAATACAGCAGGGTCTAGACTGTAAACTGCAGGGAATGTTTCAATTCAATCAATAGCTGCCTTTACTGTCACATAATCAACAAAGATTTACCAGAGTCATTTCTATTAATTTTATTGTAAGTATAAGCAAAACTTATCTGGATTCACCACAAGAATTATAGTCAGAAACAAAGAGCAAAAAATCAAGGCTGCAGTATCTAGAGCAACTGATAAGGAAAATTTCCAGCTCTACCAAATCGAAAAAAAAAATTCAGCACACATCCCCACCATCCTGCCCCCGACCCCCCAAAAAATTCCAACAACAACAAAAACAATAAAATATTGTCAAATTAGGTTAAAAAAAAAAAAAATCTCGTTGACTTGAAAAATAAAGGTGTAATTCCAGTAAAACTTTCTACTTGTTCCAAAATCATACTTTGGATGAATCAACATTTTTCTCTTCCCCCCCCCCCCCCCCCCCTTTTTTTTTTCATTAGGATTAAGTCAACTTGTGATATAGACATGTTGTTTCATAAACAGTCAGAACCAATAAAATATTTTTAAGAACTCACTTTGCCTTCATCCAGAAGAGCTTTCGACAAGTAAAAAAATCCTACATCTATGTACACAGCTTCAAATTATCTGAATGTGCAATTTTTGGAAACTATCTAAGTAACAAATTATACCTAGCTCTGGGGCTAATTTTAAAAGTTCTCTCAAAAGCATACTGAAACAGTCAAAGAAATATGGATTAACATAGATAAAATGCACGAAAAATAATCCCTCCTAAAAAACTACCTAGAAGACAGGCATTCATGTATGCACGTATACCTATCACAGGTAGATTCAGAATCATGGTAGACTCATGGAGCAGAGCTCACATACAGCCAAGTTTCCAATATTAACAGCTTTAACACTTCATGATCATCAACTTTAGATGCCCATCATAAAGAATGAAATGATATATTATTACACGTTCAACCCTTGCTCGGTCTGTGTTGTATGTATATCTTCAAATACATAACTAGTTCACAAGGGATGAAAATTTACTCCAGCTATCAAGCATATGCACTGATCATTTAACTACAGTAGTTCATGCCTTTTGCCTAGCTTTATCCAAAACCATACATAAATGTTTAACAAAGCGGATAATCCCTCAGATGTCTTTCCTCATTTTCAATAAGCCTACTTCTATTCAAATGTTCCAGGGGGCTGAATCTTTTTTTGGGAAGTGCTGGTTTCTGTTGGCTCATGAGAGCGGTTTTGGAAAAGTAAAATTTAGAAGAAAAATAAATAAATCAATCACCATGTAATAAAACAAATACACACCTTCTACAAGGTTCTGATGTATATGAAAGGATAATGGAAGAGAGTACCAGTCATCAAACCTGGTTATATAATGTTTGCCATTACTTTATGCAACTGTTGCTAGGCAGTCATGTGCCATGGTGATGAGTGGAGTGTGAATACCTAGACAGATTAGAGAGACATATGTTACTGAACACGATATATATGCTGTGTTTTCTCTCTAGACTGCTGTACAAAACCAAGATACCGACTATCTTTTTTCCTCAAGAGGACCACAGTGTCAGATGGTTCAGAGAAAGAGTTCAAGGGGTCTGACCTTGGGGCAATACAGGTACCGCTTTCTGCTCTTAGTTACACAGTTCTCTCTAGCGAGTTAGAACAGACAGAGAGCATGTACTGTTGCATTTTAAATAGAAGTTTAAATGAAAAGAATGAATAAAACCTCTTAAAAATCAGCACTTTTTATAATGGTTTTACAATGCATGCAATCTACTTCCTGGGCCAGATTATAAAGCCTGCTACATTTTTTTCCATAATCAGCTAGAAATATAGATTATAGAAATTTAGGAAGATCTATATTGGAGAAAGAATTAATTCAGTTATGAAGACTGAACTATCCTATAAGAAACTTGTAAGAACATCTTAAGAGGGTAGTTCAAGCAGCTCTACAGGGAAAATGTTAGAGAACAAAAGTAATATAAATTATTTTCTAAATAAATGCCTTTCACTTTCCCCATATCCAATCTTAAATTATTGCTCTCTGATTGGTAAGGTATTTTAACATATCAATAAACACAGTGACTATAAAGCGTGTGGGAAATGCACAACACAGGATTATAGGATCATGAACCCTGGCAAAAAGAAGAGCAGGAAAAGTCAAAGTATAACAATAAGAGTTGAAGATATAGTCAGTAAGTGCATGGGTAAGAGACAAAGACTTTTGGTCAATAACACTTTAGGAAAACTTAAAACAAGAGAAGCCAAAAGAAAAATCTTGCAGTATAATCAGGAAAATGGACAGCTAAGTCACAAACCTTGCTCTTCATGCTAGACAGGAAGAAATGTGTAAACTATTGTAAAGGAGGAAATCGGAAATTTTTGTTAATAATCTAGATATTGAAAGGAAAGACAAACTAGAAGGGAAGTTTGAGAATAACTCAAGTGGGAACCTTTGCAGCTGAAATAAGTCAAATATTTCTATGTGCCAGAGCAGGTTCTATTACATCACTCCAACTGTTCAGTAATAAAGTCAGATGTGATTTTCGTTGCACTTCACCGCAGACTGGAGCAGGACACCCACAATGAAGTTTTAGCAAGACAGCTGGTGGTGCAAAGCTGAGCAAATGAGAAAAGTCTGAGTGGGAGTCAGGAGAGTGGAACTAATAGCTGAATAAATTAGATGTCCAATACCTTCATTTACTGAAACGATTTCATCATGAAATAAACGCATATCCTGTGTTTATTTCAATGTGTAATATGAAATTCAAATCTGCTTTTACATATGTATGCAATCAGTTAGTCTTAAATGCAGCTGTATTTATTGTCTTAAAAGTCCTGAATTTCACACTTACAGAGCACCAGCTTCAAAAACTAGTATTTATTCACAGAATTTCCAAATGCTTTAAGATCTTACAAAAACCTCTCTCTCTCTCTCAAAATCCATTTCATTTGAACATACCGAAGTTGTTGACCATTTCCATGGGAAATGTGAAGTTTTTAAAGACAGACAAACTCAATGCTCCAAGAGACTCCACAGGAACACACTACGGAAATAAACAACTCAGCATCCACGCCAATAAATGTAAGAAATTTTGGTCTAAAAACATTCTTTCAGAAATTTGAAGGTAAAGATTTCTTACAAAAGTTCCTCTGACTTGAACATCAATGCATCAGATTTCTTGTCTGTTACACATAAATATCTTTTTTACCCCAAACTGTCAAGAACGACATGCTTTATGACCTTTCCTCATATAGGCCCTGATAATATAAGCTTTGAGCACCTGATTAGCTGCAGATGCTCTGAAATTTCTGATCGCAGATGTTCAAGTCCTTTTCCAGTCCTAAGCATTAACGCCAACTATCTCAATCCTGAATTTCCCTAAATGCAAACAAGAAAGTGCACTCCTAAATGATGCAATGTGCTACCAACAGTTACTGCATTAGTCTTTCAGGTTTAAGATTGCAATTTTAACAATAAATCCTTAAATAATATGCTTGCTGGATGCAAAAAGCCTGCTGCTTATTACCAAATACCCACTAATAAACACACGCATTGGAAAGAAACCTAACTGCTGCCAGTGTTCTTAAATCGTCGTGGTACTGAGTGAACACATTGAGAGGCTGTGAATTCTACATCCTTGGAGATATTCAAAATTGGCTATGAGCAACCTGGTTTAGGCGACCCTGCTCTGAGCAGCGGGTTGGACTACATGATCTCCAGCGGACCCTTCCAGCCTCAGGAATTCTCTGATTCAATTTTAAAGGTAGGGATATTATCTGTCAGGTTCAAAATATAGTAGCAGTCTGTACTACTTCCTATCAGCATCTCTGATCAGCTAAACTAATACCAAAACAAGGCAAAAATAAGCTTCCCAAATACCCCCTTCTGGCTATTTATAACTAGTTAGTCTTTGGTGCCAGGTCTGCTATGCTTGAATTTCTATAAATTGATAAAAGTGCTTGTACTGAAAACAAACACAAACTACACTGCAAATTTAATACTAGCATATCAGGACTTACGAGAAGCTGTTCAAGCAATAAGAAGAGATCAGACATTCATATGAAGCCTTATTCTCATGCAGAGCAAGGAAAGGATATGTATATGAGCACATAAATCAAGGTGCTGCAAACATCAGGTTAAAATACGTTAATTTGAAGTCCTACTATTACTTTCTATGCCATTTCTATGTTATATAATTACAGAAAGAATGGTGATCAAGGTTATAAATAGTCCACAGAGATTTCTTATCATCCCACAAGAACAAAATAACCTGAGCATCACCAAGTCGAAACTCACCACTCAGGCTTTCAGCTAATGAACACTCACACAGTTGCGATGCAAATCCACCCCACATACGTTTCCAAAAGACACACTGGGGCTATGAAGAGCCATCTTCTTTTTTTTTTTTTTTTTCTTACTGAGTTGTCACAGCAGAAAATTTTATCTATTTATAAATACACCAGCACATGACTATTGTGGTCAGATTATAAATATAGACAGTGAGTGCTTAAAAATCAAGCGAAAGACAAAGTCACATTAGGGTTCCTTCTCTTTTTATATGAAGAAACAAGAATACACTTCCAAACACTGTACAAACAGAGAACAATTATATTTTTTCCCCAATTTCACCCCTTTTTACTCATAAGCAGTTTTCCCAAATAGCATGATCTTTTTCACCAAACTTGTTAAGGCCTCTAAAGCATCATGATGACACACTGTACCACATCTGATGTTTCAGTATAACTAAAATAAACAATTTGTTGCTCTGGTAGTGAAGATCCATTTAAAAACTACTCACCTCTGTTATATGAGGATTAGGATTGAATCCACACAGGCTGCAGACTACAGTATGACACTGTGTGCACGTGTTGTAATTGGCCTTTTCTGGAGAGTGCAGCAGAAGTTCAGTGGTTGTGCAAAGAGGACAGAAGGTTTTCTTTGGGGCAGACTCAGCGGGTTGGGTTGCACCGGCTTGCTTTTGCTGCGAGGGTTTTTCAGGCCCTTGTTGCTGGACTGGTGGTTTTGTAAGTCCTGGTTGTTGTACTGGGGGCTTTGTGGCCCCTACAGTCTGAGAAGATGGTTTTGTAGGCCCTGCCGGTGGTGGCACTTGTTTTGCAAGCCCCGTTTGCTGCGGAGGTGGCCTCCCAGCTCCAGGCTGCAGTGGTTGTTTTGCAGGACCTGTTTGCTGAGCAGATGACTTTTCAGGTCCAGATTGATGAGAAGGCTGTTTTGGAGGCCCTGCTTGCTGGGAGGATGGCTTTACAGGACCTCCTTGCCGTACAGGCTGTTGAGATGGTTGTTTTACAGGTCCTGGCTGCTGTGATGATGGTTTTGTGGAAGGTGGTGCTTGGGATGATGTTCTAGCATTGTCTGGTTGCTGTGGTGATGGTTTTGTCGGGCCTGATGATGGTTTTACAGAAGTTTGTGGTTGAACAGGCTTCGCTGGTTCTGACTGTTGGGGCTGAGATTTTTGTGGTCCTCGTGGCTGGGGTGGCTGTTTCACTTGTTCTACCTTAGAGTCTGCTGGGTGACCAGGGCCTGGTTTCTGAACTTGCTTTGGTTCCCCAGGCTGCTGCTGCTGAGGCACTGGTTTGGAAGACTCAGTTTGCTGGGGGGTAGGTCTGACAGGTCCTTGTTGTTGAATAGCTGGCTTTGGAGTCTGTTGCTGAGATGGATGTTTTGCAAGGCCCCTTTGCTCCTCAGGTTTCCCTTGCTCTTTCTGGGCAACTTTTTGTTTCCTACTTGCTTCTTCATGGGCTGCATCCGAATCTGATATCAAATCAAAAGGATTGAATTTGTTCACAACTGAAGTGACTGCACTCAATGGATTGGCTTCTGAGAGAAAACTGGGCATCATACTTGGCTTCTGATCTTCTTTAAAATCAGTCCTGGACTTTGATTCCCTTAGACTAATAGAAGAAGGACTCCGTCCTGGTGCCCGTTGTTCTGTCTTCAGCACATCTACTGTTCTGCTTTTACTTAAAGTTGGTTGTCCAGGATCTGGAGGCTTACCTGGTTGCCTGGGATGGTGGCTTGTATCAAGTTCAGGATGTCTGCAGACAGAAAATGTAATAAAATTTAAAAAAATGCAGAGTACTAGAAAAATTAGATAAAATATGATGTATCTGTGATCATGGAAATGCTCTGGTAAAGTGTGAAGTTTCTCAAGTGCTTAAGTGTTTGCAAGACCAAGCCTTATTAATGTGCACGTAAAAAGTATTTAAATAAGAATTATTGTTCTGTCAAGGCTTATACAAATATTCAGTCATAGAATGATTTATTATTTAGAAAATAATATAACAACGTTTAACCAGATAATTTTCTCTTCAGAAATCTGAATAACTTAAAGCTACAACTTCTCATTTTATCTAAATACAAATGACTAACTCTCATTCTATCCCTTGGATAGGGAGACAGAGAAGACTAAAAGAAACTGAGGTGTCAGAAAATTAGCAGATCAAAGCACAGCCATACAAGAAAAACACTGCAGAATACAAAAAAAATTTATGTACTTGTGTTTTGGCTACTTGTGCATAATATGTATATATTTACAATTCAATATACAGCAGTGATTTAAACTCCTAAAATCCAGTTAAGGAGTATATGCTTCGTTTTAAAGTATTTATTTTGCCACCTATTCATTCACAAATCAGAAGAATTTTCAATCAGATAAAAGAGATGCCAGGTCACAGAATTAATCTTGGAGCTTTTTTTTTTTTTTTTTCAGTAGAACTACTACAGAACTTCCTCTCAGCATCATCCCAACAATTTACACTGCCCAGCAATAAAACCTCTCATTACATAGGGATTTTTCCCAATTCTCTAACAATAATATTTTGCTGCGTTTTCATATAGGAGAAAAGAAAACTAAGAATGTAGGAACCAAAACCAAGATTATGTCTTCATATGTGGCATAGTATTCTACTTGTTGCTGTAGTCAGCTGCAGCTGAAGGAAATAATAGTGTATTCAAAGATATTGCTAAAGGATGTAGTAAAATATTCTATTCAGTGCTATCACTGTACTTTTGCTGGAAGAGACAGTGTTCTGTTCAGTGCCACAACAGTGTTGCAAATATAAAATTTTCAGTTTTCACTTTGAGAGACCCAGTTAACTGTGATCTTGTTTTTACAGACATGACATTTCTTCTTAGGCATTCATAAACAATCACTCATTACATTTAACTGTATGCCTTAAGAAAAAAAAAAAAGTGCACAATTCTGTTTAAGAGTTGAAAAATATATTTTGCACTGTTAATATTACCATGGTTTTACTATTATTTATGATTAATATTTACAGTTTTCATTACAAACCTAGCAATGGCAATATAAAAGGAAAAAAACTAAGTGGCAATCATTTCTGTGCTCATAATTCTCATGACATGGGATTTTCTCAGAATGTTGCATCTGATTTTGTTGTAAATTAAAAATTTCCACATTAAATACTTGGAAAGGACAAACTGTTTTCAGGCTTCCATAACTCCATTTATGTTTCTCCATTCTTGTAAAATCATAGGCTTTTAATACTGGGAAGTTTACAACCTTAATGTGCAACCTGCTGAAGTGAGTAGGTGTGTTTCCACTGGCGTCAGTGAACATTCATTAACTCATTATTCATAAAGAGGATAATTCAGAAAAGCCCAATGATAATCTAATTCCTTCAAATATCTGGCATTTTTGCTTGTTACAATTACAATTTTATACTCTCTTTAGCAACTAGGTAGGTCTATTTGCAGTTCTGTTTCTTGTTATTTAGATAAGCACTCTAGGTTTATCTGAAGAACTATTGCTTACTAAGTGAAATAATTTCAACTAGTCTATTAGTGGCAGTCTGGTACACTTCCAGCATTCATGTTTGCAAGTGTTCAAAATGTTGGAGAGATCCATTCAACAGTGCTAAGAATGACAAGGGAAAAAAAGAAGACAATCAATAGTACTATTAAAACTCAGATTAGAAAACAGGGTAACATTCCCAAACCTTACAGTGTGAAGATAAACAAACAAACAAACAAAACAGCAACAACAAAAACGCAACTAAGTTGTTTTTAGAGACTGAACTTGGGCATTAACAGGAGTAAGTAGCTGTGGATCCGTATTGGAACGGAGTTCTCCTCCAGCTTTCATTTATTTCAAAATAACGTGCTCTATAAATTTCCACCTGATCAGATGTAATGAGTAGAAATGAGATTAAAACCCATGAATCTAGGAAATAAACCCAAGTGACTCTGCACGGCTGCTGGTGTATTCTGAAGACCACACTTGTCTTGCCTTTATACATAACAATGTTTCTAAGCAATGAAGACAGAGCATGGTTAACCAGTGGAAGAAAAAGCCCTGAAAAGACAAACTTCTTGAGAAATGTTAACTCTGTCAAAAGCCACAACTTCTCCATTTAGTTTTAGGCAGCTGGAAGTTAAAGCCTTCTTTTCTAGAACTATTTTAAAGCCAGCTACAGACTGACACTAAACAATATTATTAATCTGGAGAATGAGAAATCCTCGAAAGAAAAATCTTGTCTTTATTTGACAAGAATTTACCTATTTTTAAACTTTCTGAATCATGGAAAACCCACCATTGTACTAGTCTTCAATACAGACTCAACAAGGAAAATCATTTATTCCTCCCTCACCTTTTCTTTGTGCTGCTATGTTTCTCCTCACTTTGGCCTTGATTCACAGAACTCATCTTTATTCATTTACATTAATATTACAGCCAAATCAAAGCTTACTTTAGAGTCAAGAGGAGATTTAACAAAATGACTATTGGTCTAGTTCTTGAATGCCATAACTATAAAAACTTATTTTAAAAGTCATGTCTTTTTCCCATTTATCAGTATAAAGAGAAATGTAATAACTACACAACTCTAAGATAGTTAGATCTTTCCATATCTACAGACAAGATACATATAAACTTACGCATACCCCTAGTGGCTAATTTTTTTTATTTTTTAAAGTCAGTAGAGTGATGGCATTAGCAAAAATACTTTTTTTTTTTTTCCCCCGAAAGAAACACCACAAGCATACTTTATAAATGTGACACTCAGACTTTTTAGCATTTCCTCAAAATGTGGCTTTTTTTTTTTTCTGTTAACATCTATCGTAAACCACTCAATGAACTAAAACCAAAACACACACACACAAAAAAAAAAAACAAACAACAAACAACCCCAACAAACAAACAAACAAAAAAACCCACAATGCAGCTGCATTAGATGGCTTATATATCCAGTCTGGTCATCTAATCCTTTCAGATGATGTGGAACAATTCCTCAGCAAGTGGACACTGACACAGTTACAGAGTGATTCCATGAAGCTAGAGCAACTGGAACTTGCTTACAAATAGACTGTGTATGTTCCAGCTAAACTTCCCAAACATGAGTTTTCTGAAGACAGGTAATAGAAATAGGATAGAAAGATTTCCATAGGTGCTAAGCATCCCAGCATCCCAAACTCTGACTGGAACCTAGAGAATGAAACATTCAATGGGGAAAAAAAATAAAATTTAAAAAAGTATATTTTATATAGGCAGTTTACTTTAGGTGCTCTAGATCTAAATGCTTCTATTAAAATGCACACTAAATATTAATTACATTTCTTTAGCTATTGTATTTTTGAAGATTTAAAAGCTCAAAGCCTTTAAAATTCCTAGAAGCAACAGCATGTATTTTATGATGGTAAAGGTGCAACTATGTTTCCTGGTACATAAAGTACTCACTATTACTTACTAATTACCTACTTATTACTTACTAAGTCTGTAGTTGAAAAAAAAAAAAAATTACTTCAGGATATCATCAATCATGAGGAATTTCTACATTTTAAAACTCGGGTTACTTTGGGAGGGGAATGAAAGCATTTAGAATAGGAAATAATTATTAGTCTCTAAGGCTAACAGCTAATGTTATAATGAAAATCACAGAGGAAAAATCCAGTTAACAACATAAAAAAACCTAACAGACAATGCAATAGGGACAGTGTCATAATGCTATATAACCTAGAAGACAGAATTCCTCTTTTGATCACTATTTCAGCCAACTAACATTTGGACTGGTGTAACCATGCTAGAAAAAAAGTTGTTGGGAACAACGGTTGTAGAGCATCAGTTCCAAGAGATATTTTCCACATCTGATTTCTTTGGCCACACTGACTAAATAAACCACTGTGGAGCTAAAGAATCTGAGTCTCAACAGGCTAGTTCTTTACTTAAGTTGAACTCTGGAAGAGGTTGATCCTTAGTCCTTAGAGGAGTCTTAATCCAATGGTTTATATCAGATTCTTAAAAATTATTCCCATCATTCTTGGTACATCTCAATAGCAAAGAGAGGTGTGCAAGAGGAGCAAGTAAAGTAACAAAACAAGAGCAGAGACAGTAGTAACCTCATCACAGTGTGACAGGCACAAAGTTAGTTGACAAGTTATTGCACTGAATTTTAACATGTCAGCTTTGACTAAAAGTTAAAGGGCCGTAATTTACAAATATAGCGTGGCTTTACTTTAAAAGTACTGTACTCTAACAAGATCAACGTAGTTTTTAATGTCATAAATATGTTTATAGGAAAGCAGCCATTTATAAATGCAGAAATACCCGCACTGCAATGAGTTTTGCCTATTCTAAAATCCTCCAAGGACATTTATCTTACTTTTTACTTTAAAATTAGCATGAAACAATAAACTTTTAAAGTCTTTGTGTCTTTGATCATAGACTGTTATACAAAAGGCAATTTTGAGTTTAGCTTCACAGAACTAACCAACATGATTAAAAATGTTCCAGTAACATCTACAGGAGCTGGGTAGAGCCCTGAATTGAATGAAAAATTGTATTTTAAATACAGTGTTAATACCTGTTTAATAACTATGCACGACATAAAATAGGAAGATTTGAAAGATCCAGTTTTAAAAAATGGAGACCAACATCTCAGGTATATTCCCAATGACTTCAGTAGTTTGCCCAAGGATGAATTTGGTCCCACCCTCCTTGCTTCTCTTCTTCTAGGATTCACTTATATAAACCTGATATTATATAAACTCAAAATGCATTTATGTGGGGTGAGGCTAATAGACAAGGACCGTGTTGAAGAGGCAGTTGAGGAAGCTCCTTTCAGCATCCTCCTTCAAGACAAACAACCCACCCAGACCCGGAGACGCGCCGGCCCCGGATGGCGGGGTGGTGGTGGGGCGGCTGGTTCAGCACCGCGGACAGGGACACGGGGTGGGGTGGGGGCGGTTTCAGCACCGCGGACAGGGGCACAGGGGTGAGGCGGGGCGGTTTCAGCACCGCGGACAGGGGCACGGGAGGGTTTCAGCACCGCGGACAGGGGCAGGGGTGACGCACGGCGGCACCGAGCGGGGACGGGACGGGCCCGGAGCCGCGGGAGAACCGGCCCCGGGCCGGGCCGGGTCACGGGCTGGCTGCACGCCGGGAGGTGAATTTTCTAAGGGGAAGGGAAAGAAAGGGGAGAGAAATCACCCTAGCCTCCGCAGATCCCCAGCGAGGTAAACCCGTCGCTATCCAGAACACTGAATCCCGTGGCAATCAATCTAATCTGCTATTTCGCCTCTCTTTCCCCTTTCAACAAAAAAGGGAGGAAAAAAAAAAATCGAGGAAAAAACTAGGGGGGGGGGGGGGAATAGACTGAAACAGACCTCCTCAATCCATGACTATTTAATGAAGGCAAATGATAGTTGCAGAGGTTAAGAACTGGCAGAGTAATGGCCAGCAAATACATTATGCCCAAAAAGCTTTGAAAGATTCAACAAGAACCTCTTTCTCCAGGAAGGGAAGCTTACAGAACCCATCAGCCCTGGGCAGAGCCTCCCTGGCTACTATCCGAGCACTCCAGCCCCGTAAAGCACACACACACAGAAAACCGAAACGTTGTCTGCAAATCTCTCCCCTCCCCAGGCACAGAAACTCCCCGTGCTCCGGATCGGCGCGAAGGGAGGGAAGGGGAGAGGGCGCAGCCCACCGGAACCGAGCACCGTCGTTATTATTAGAAACCACCGGAGTGGGAAAAGCTGGAGAGTGCGGGCTCCGTCGTAGACTCCGCACTCGTGCAGCCGCCTCCTCCCCTCCCTCAGCCACCAACACGCAACGCCCGCTCCCCCTCCGCGCCGCGGGCCCGGGCCGCACCGCGCCGCGCCCCCCGCCCCACCGCCGGGAGCCGGAGAGGGGGGAAGGGAGGAGCGGGGAAGGGAGATTTTCCGTGCGTGCCTGTGCATGGGAGGCGGCTCCGCGCCGGCGAGGTTCCCTCTGGGCAGCCCCTGCGCCCTTGACATGACAGCGGCGATCTGCCTCCTCTCCTCCTCGCTCAGCTGGCTCAGGTCCGCCTCCACCCCGGCCGGGACCAGGCGCTGCAAGGGGCCCGCGGGGCCGCCGCCATCCCCGGCTGCCGCCGCCCCTTCGGGGAAGGCGCCGAGCCCCTCGCCTCCTTCCAGGCTCGCCTCGTTGCCCATGGCGGCCGCCGCCGCGGCTCCCCGCTCGCCGCCTGTCCCCTCGGGCGCAGAGCGGGCGGGGGGGCCCCGGCGGGGGGCGGCGGGCCGGCGCGCACCCCGCTCCCCGGCGGGCGCTCAGGGCTCCGCGGCCGCCGCCACCGCGGCCCCGCACGGCAGCGGCGGGGCCGGGTCGGGCGGGGGCCGGGCTCGGCGGGGGCCGCCGCGGCTGCCGGGGCTGTGCGGCGCCGCCAACCGCCCGCCGCGCTCCGCCGCGCTCCGCCGCCCCGCGCAGCACAGCGCATGCTCCGCGCCGGCGGGCGGCCCCCTGCGCGCTCCGCGCCCCGCCCACCCGCGCCCCGCGCCCCGCCCCTTAAAGGCGCCGCGCACCCCGCAGCCCCGCCGCCCGCGCGCCCCGCCCCGCCCCGCGCCCCCGCTGCCGGCGCATCCGAGCGAGCGGACGGGCCGCGGCCGCGGAGGGCTCTCGGCCGGCCCTCCCGGAGGGCGGCGGGGACGCGGCGCCCGCCCTCGGGGGGGGCGCGGTGGCTGCCCCCTCCGCGGCTCTTCCCGCTGCAGATAAGGACGCGCTCGCACGCAGGCAAAGCTTGCCGGAGCCCTGCGCGCCCGGAGCGCGAGGTGAGGGGGGCTGGGGGCCACATCTGGAGAGCATCCATCCACGGAACCCGGCAGAGCAGGGCCGGCGGCGTCAGGCTGCTCAGGGCCGGTACAGCCGAGCTTTGAACGTCTCTATGGGTGGGGATTTCACAGCCTCCCTGGGGCCCTGTCCCAGCCTTTGACCACCCTCATGATGAGAGCTCCACGGCATCAGTGTCCTTCCAGGGCTGTTGAGCCCCAAACTGTGCTCCTAATGCAGTGTCACAACTGGGGAGACCTCATCGCCCTCTACAGCTCCCTGACAGGAGGGTGCAGAGAGCTGGGGATGAGTCTCTTTAACCAAGTAACAAGCGGTAGGACAAGAGGGAATGGCCTCAAGTTGCACCAGGGAAGGTTTAGACTAGATATTAGGAAGCATTTCTTTCCAGAAGGGGTTGTTGGGCGTTGGAATGGGCTGCCCAGGGAGGTGGTGGAGTCCCCATCCCTGGAGGGGTTTAAGAGTCGGGTTGACATAACGCTGAGGGATCTGATGTAGTTGGGAACTGTCATTGTTAGGTCAATGGTTGTACTGGATGATCTTCAAGGTCTTTTCCAACCTAGCTGTGATTCTGTGATTCTGTAACTCCTGAATATATTGAGAAGAATCATCTTCTTTCACCTGCTGGCCACACCCGAGGGAGCACAGCCCAGTCTGCTGTTGGCATTCTTCGTCACAACTACAAACTGCTGAAACATGTTCACCTTCTCACTCACCAGGACTTTTTCTGCAAAGCTGCTTTTGGGCCAGCCTGTCCTGGTGCATAGTTACTCCTTCCCAGAGAGAGGACTCTGCGCTTGCCTTTGTTCATTTTCATGAAGTTCCTGGCAGCTCATCCTCCTGCCTGTCAGGGGCCCTGCAAGCAACTGCCCTGCCTTTCAGTGCATTTACCATTCTCCAAGCTGGCATAACTCACAGACTTGCTGAGGTGTACTCCATGCCTTTGCCCACATCATTAACACAGACATTGAACATTACCAGCCAGAAAGTTACAACCAGTAACATACCACCAGTTGGACCTGAAACAACTCACCACAATCCCTTTGCACCTATCAGTTCTGTCTATTTTTCACCCACTCTACAGGTATCACTATTTTGGCTGTAAGGATATTACAGCTGATCATGCTGAAAGCCCGATGGAGTGTGATTTGCCTGGGGTAAACACATGCTGCCTGTGTCCAATAACCTTCCTGTCCTTCATCTACTTGGACATGGCTTCCGGGATGATTTGATCTGTAAACCTCCCCATGAAGGGTACGAGCCACACGAGCCTAACTGCCTTGTAATTCTCCTGTGGATCCCCTTTCTTGAAGACAGGTACAGTGCTTGACTTTCTCTGGTCATTAGGGAACTTTCCCAATGATCTTTTGAAGATGATAGAGTGATTTTGCAATAGCAACAGCCAGCTCCCTCAGCACCCTTTGATCCACCCCATCTAGTCCTATGAGCTTCTGCATATCTAACTGGTTTAAGTGCTCACTAAGTCTGCCTTAGTCTCCCTTATAGGTCTTGCTTCACTACCACATACTCTGAAGCTCGGCTCAGGGACCTGAGAGAGTAGAGGACAAACCTCACCCATAAAAGCCATGTCAAAGAGCCACTAAGTACCTCAGCCTTTCTACGTCCTTCACCATCAGTTTTCCCGCCCTATTGATCAGGGGTCAAATTTTTCCCAAATCCTTCCTAGAGATCTTGCTAAAATGTGGCTGAAGTTTGAATATTCCAACGTGTCTGTAAAAGAGCTAGATCTTCACAAATATCAGTTTTTATAGCTATGAGGATGTGACAGCATTTGGTGCTTTTGCTTGTCTCCTTCTGTAGCACCATTACTATTTTTCTCCAGACACAGCTGTATGCAGATCAGTCCCCAAAATTACCTACATAAGGTTGCCATCCAAATATTTATAGTACTTTTGTACTGTAACAATCAGAGACACTTTTCTCCGGTACTGTTTCACAATAAATGGTGAAACTAGTAGCAGTTGGGGGCTTCCTACTTTTCTCTCAAATGACTTTAAGTTACACGTGAAAAGATCAGCTCAGCAGAGAACATGATAAACCGTAGAGGGAAAATCCCCTAAATGGAGTAGCATGACATGAGCATAAGTGTTCTAGGTGAAGACATCAGACAAGCTTGTGGAAGAGGTGACACACCACACAATCACACCTGAACAAAGGCGGATTCACTTGGTATGTGAAGGAAAGATACAAATTTCAGTTAAGGGTTTTAGAGGGAGGCAAATACACATCTCTATTCATTTAGCAAAATTGAATATCATATACTTAGTATGGAGAAATGTGTGAAGTGCTGCTGCACGGAAGAAGGCAAATGCACAGTAAAGATGGGGAAAGAGGGATTTAATCAGTGAAATAATTTTGTTTTCTGATACATACTAATGTAAGCATTCATATGCATTTAAATATACACATATACAGTTCTGTGGAGGGTGGTATTCCTGTCCTTTAGCTGGGTAGTCTGGAAGTTTATTAAGCTCCCAAATGCAATTTTTTCAAAACAAACCAACCGTCTGTGTTTATTTAAGGCCAAATAAGTAACTAAAGCTTTTGACTCAGACCTAGAAGTCATCTTATATTTAAAAACAGGTGGCATATGTCAGATTTAGATGTAGACAATACAAGTGAGGTCAAAACACAATAAACTCACTCAATAAACCAATAAAAGCTGGAAAAATAGCAGTTCTGCTAGTGCTTACTGATCAAAACTATATACACTGTTCCTATTTCACTGTTATTTAACATGTCCTGAGATAGAAGATAGGAGGAAAGGGACATATAATGCCTAAGGAAGTAAGCTGAGCCCAAATGGAGGTGTAGGATAAGAAATGGCCTTCGATGGGAAATCCACTATTGGCTTCACTGGAGCCAAGGATGTCACTTTAAAATGATTATGGTTTCAAATACCTGAGGAATTTTTGTGGAAATTGGCTCTTTTCACATGGCATGAAATCAATAGTTACTTGTCCCAGAACTTCCACTGATGGACTGTTTTCCCTACATGCCATCATTTCCACATCTTTCTCCCTATATACTTCATAGTCAGAGAATCACAGAATCATCTAGGTTGGAAAAGACCTTGAAGATCATCCAGTACAACCATTAACCTAACACTGACAGTTCCCAACTACACCAGATCCCTCAGCGTTACGTCAACCCAACTCTTAAACCCCTCCAGGGATGGGGACTCCACCACCTCCCTGGGCAGCCCATTCCAACGCCCAACAACCCCTTCTGGAAAGAAATGCTTCCTGACTTCTAGTCTAAACTTTCCCTGGTGCAACTTGGAACCATTCCCTCTTGTCCTATCGCTTACTACTTGGTTAAAGAGACTCATCCCCAGCTCTCTGCACCCTCCTTTCAGGGAGCTGTAGAGGGTGATGAGGTCTCCTCTCAGCCTCCTCCAGACTAAACCCCCCCAGTTCCCTCAGCCGCTCCTCATACGACCTGTGCTCCAGACACTGCACCAGCTCTGTTGCCCTTCTCTGGACACGCTTGGTCCAAAAGTGGCACCAACTCTCTCATTTTGGTGTTACCTATGAAAATCACAAATTAATGAGTCATAACATTCCGTTGTAGCAAGGAAAGAAGAGTTATCGAATGAATCAGCCTTTTTCCCAAAAGTCATAATGTCTAACTTGCAGGAAAAAAAAAATAAAAAAAATCTTAATCACTAGCAGTGAAAATTATGATTAAAACCCTTCAGAGATAAAACAGTCTTTTAAAAAGTGTGTGCATATTAGAACTCTCTGTGTAAAGTTAGAGGCAGATATAGAAGCAAGTTGCCTTCCCTTAGATATTAATAGGTAGTATAAAAAGGATAATCATGAACAGAGGCAAATCCAACTACCCTTTGAGAGCTCGCTTACTGTTTCTGTAGAATTTTCATTGTATCTATTTGAATCCAAAATAGATCAGCACAACCCACAAACATTTATATATTTTACAGTGTTAAGTCCACACATGGTATTATTATCCTTGAAAAACAAAGGCAAGGTATATGTGCAGTGATGTAACTTCATTCAGACTAAGGACTGCTCTGCATCAGTAATGCAGTACTTTCATCTGGGCCTGGCCAGTTTGGTATGCAAACTAGATGCATCAGCTCCTCAGAGGAGCCAGTCCAGGTTAGAGCTGAGTAGGCAGAAGCAGCACAAGGAAGCAAGTTCATCTTTTGCCAGTGCTGAATCTGATCTGGAGCAAGTGAATCTCAGTTAAGTGTGTGTGGTCAGCACTAAAATGAGTGCCTGAAGTTAATTTACTGATTAACAACACTTAAGACATCCAATCTTCTCATCAGTTGGCTACTTCGAGTAGATGTACTCTTTGCATGTTAAAGGGAAGGAAAAGCCATTTAGTGCATATAGAATTTGGAGAAGTAATGCTAAGATCATCAGAGAAAAGGAATAGGAGGTCAGTAACACCTTGGCATGAGCTGGCAAAATGGGAAGGAAAGGAAAACTCTTATATCTTAATAATAATTCTGGCATTATGCCCAGATAAAAGTAAAGGAGGAAGAAGGTATGTTAATCATTAGCAATTAACAGAGGCTGTACTGATCAGTACCACAAAGGGAGGTAAAGTTAAAGAGGAGCTAGAATTTGCATAAACATATTTATACCATTTAACACAGAAATTATTTCAAGTTGTAATTTGTACAAATATCTAGCTAAAAGTTACAGTGCTCCTACCACATTTAACTATCCCATTTCAGAGATACAGAGATTGTGGACGGTACTTTGAGTTTAGAAGACATGGCTAAAGTGCATCCAACAGTTCAGCCCATCTGCTCTACAGAATGAGCACTGCCTCTTAATGATAGCTCTCTCCAGAGAGTTAAAACAATACATTCCATAAATATATTTAAACACATGAAAATAAAGGAAAATACAGAACACTATAGTGCAGCCAGTGGCACAACTTCTGTCCTCTCCTATTCACCATCTCTGAACGCAAGTGAGCGCACTGCACCAGAGGTCAAATGGGGGGGGGGGGGGGGGACGACGACACGGACACGCCAAAATCACGTTGAATCAATATACTGAATAGAATTCATCCAATAGAGAAAAAAAAAAAAAAAACAACAAACAAACAAACAAAAAAACCCCCAGTTTTTAAAGGATGAAATAAAAGAGTATGAATCTGTTTTCTGGAAAAATATTGTACAACACCTATGAAATAATAATTTCAGCTGTGATGTAATTTATGTCTATATCACAGCATAAGCCAGAAGCGCATAATGCTTTATACTACACACTTGTATGTGCACCTGCATGTGCCAACGGTGCATTAGCGTACTAGGCAGCTCACTGGTGCAGATTATATGAAATACCTATTAAGGAATGGAAATAAATTCATACACAGTCTGCACTAAATAGCTGTATGCTCTAAAACAAGAACACAGGAGAGTAAGGCTTCCTCTCTCACAAGTACTAATTCTGTATCAAGACTACTCTTATCTATGTACCAACCAGTTTGGCTACGCACTGCACAGCAAACGTTCTTCTAGATCATAGTGAATCTCCAGTCTCACCTGACTTACTAGTCACCAAAACAACCAGGTACCAAAGCATGGTGTATTGGTCTTCTATTCAAACAGATATAACTCCTCTTTCTCTACACAGAATTTTCTATTCCATCACTTTGTACATGCAGGTTGAGAAATCATCAAGATAGTGAGTTACCCTGTTCCAAAGATCCTGCAAAAAACACCTACTTAAGAAAAACAAAAAAACCTGAAAATAGTATAAAAACTCCTGAGGAAGAAGAAACACCATGGGTGGAATTATTTGCAGTATTTCAGAATTCCTGAATGTCTGGTGTTTGGGATACCATGCACTCTGATACAATACCATTAATGTTACTGTACTGTGTTATTAAACAAATTACTTTGAACAGCCACTGAATACCTTTTAGTCTCATTATCATCAGTCCAATGGAAACAGGATTAGTTCACGCATTTTATCCCAGTGAATAGACAGTGCATAGACACCTGTCTGAGTTATCCTAGCAATCTCACACCCAGATTTGCTTGCTTAAACGAAACAAGAAGGTCTGCCAACTGCCTAGAGCACAGCAATGCTGATATGCTCACAATGTGGACTCCCACTGTACAGAGTAGTCACAAGGTTATGTTTATTTGCAGTCAGTGCTACTAATACACAAATAATGATTTACATCTTAAACTGAAGAATGGGACATAAAAGCCCTTAATCTCAAAACCTGTATCCTGAACCACCTGCCACAACAGCAGTATGTAGTTTTGTCTTGTTGCTCTCCATTTTTTTTCTCTAATTTGAGTTTATACACCTGCAGCAGTTAAATACAACTAATAGTGGTACAGATATCATCACAAAGAGATCAATTTTTATTTGCTTGTATGGTGAAACAGTCATATCTGGGACTATTATAATTCAAAAGCAAAAGTAGTTCAATTAGGAAGAACCTGGGGAAACATTTGAACCATCACTAGCATCAAATTATGATAAATCACATCAGAAAAAAGTAACTGTTCAGTTTATTTAATTGGGTTTGCATCAGTGAGTGAGATTCTCAGGATTTTTCTCTTAGGATTGTTATTGGTGAAATGCGAGTGATTAAAATTTTCATTCCCCTAGCAGTTACCTATTTCATGTCCAGAACACAGTAGATACTTAAAATGAAAACTCCATAGCCTAAACAAAAGAAAGTATCACTAGCAAAGCACATATTTAGATTATATGTTCAGGCCCTGCCTGTATTACAGAGCACAGACTTTCACTTTGGACACAATTTTTTTTTCCTTCTGAATTAGTTAATCCATGGTGGGGAGAGGGGAGTGGGTGTTAAGGTTCATTAGGAATATCAAAAATAGTTCACTTGTATTACGTGGACCTTACTTGAAATAGGATTCTTACTCTAAGTATCATATATAACTAAAGATTGTCCAAGGCCACCATTTCCAAGGGTAAGAGATTAAAGTTAAGCACCTGAGTCCTTCCTTAGGAGCTCACGTGGAGAATGATAAACAGGGATGCAGAGCACACAGATCCAGTGGGTATGGCCTGTCGCTTTCCATGTATTGAGTGATGCATTGTAGACCATGTTAAATACACTTGAACTAGGTTTTCTGGCATGAGCTACCAACTGGCTCTGTGGTAGAATTAAAGACAAAAAAAAGAAAAGGTTTATCTTTGGTTTTTCTTATAATGAGTTCTGGACACTGCTCATTTAATGTAAAATAGACAACAATATCCCAGAAAGTATATCTATTCAGGACTAAGAAAGTTTACCCTTCTCTTCAGGTATGTGCTTAGAGGTTTTATACTTTTGACACTAGAAATAGCTCCTAGCTCGTAAAGGAACATATGAAAACAGAGCTACATCCCAAATGCCTTTATTTTCATTTCAGTCCAAAAACTATCTTAGAATGAGTGGGAGGGAACCTCTGGAGGTCACCTGGTCCAACCCTTCTCTCAAAACAAGGCCAACATAGATTAGGTTGCTCCGAGCAGCTTTCAGCTGAATTGACTATTTCCAAGGATAGAGATTTCAGTTTCTCAGGGCAACCTTATATCTAACCAGAATTTCTTTTGTTGCAACTTGCCTCAATTACCTCTCATCCTTTCACTACGCATCTCAGGGATGAGTAAGGCTCTATTTTCTCTGTCTCCTCCAATTAGAAACTTGAAGACAGCGATAGGATGCACCCTGAGCATTCTCTTCATAAGGCCGAGTGAAGAAACCTCTTCCTCTCAGCCTCTGCTCATAGGTCAGGTGCTCCAGTCTCCTCACAGCCTAGACAACCCTCCGCTGGACTTGCTCCAGTTTGTCAATTTCTCTTTTATGCCGAGGAATCCAACCTTGGCCACAGCACTCCAGATGCAATATAACAAATGCTGAGTGGAAAGGAATAATTAGTTCCCTCAATCTCTTGATTATAGAGGCCAATACACTGTTGATCATCTGAAATGCAGGACTTTTTGCACATATCCTGCCTGAATTTTGTGAGATTCATGTCAGCCCATTCCTCCAGCCTGACTAGGTCTCCTTAAATGCCAGCCCTGCCATAAGCACATTGATTTCATCTGCCAGTTTGGTGTCACGCGCAAACCTGATGAGGGTCTATTCCTTCTACTCCTCCAGATCACTGATAAACATATTAAACAGGGTGAGTCCCAGGACAGACCCCAGAAGAACTTCACTTGAGCTGATAGTCAAAACTGCTAACTCACAGATACCTTCACTAAGTCCTAGTGATTTAATGTAGACATGCCTTCATTCTGGGATGCAAAATCTTGCTTTCCACTGTTATACATAGTGCTATATCATATATCCCAATGTCTGAACTGATTGAATTACACATCAAAATTAATCTGATGAAGAGAAAGATATAGTTTGTTTCTTTCTTAATGATATATTTTTTTTCTGAATTTCTCTGCTATAATGGTAAGTGTGTACTTCTGAGCTTAAAAGACAGTTAATATTTTTCAAGTAGATCTTTTCCTAGGGGGTTTATAAGGACACCTGAAAGGCAAGGACATCTGTTTTATAAGGATTTATGGTTAACACTATTCAGCATAAAAGACAATGACAAGGAGTAGGAATAGTCATAAACTGAACATGCCGATACACAAATTCTAATGAGCAGTAGGCAATGGAGAGATTAAGGCAAGCCCTGAACTCTTAGGTCACTGATGGATGGGCAATTGAAGGAACCACTCAAACATAATCTTTAAGAGGTTCAACCAGAACTTTTGTAATTTATAATAATGAAGACAAGATTATCATGAGTGTGATGAGAAAAAAAAACAAACAAAAACCAAACAGTATGGATTATTTGAGGTGGACTGTGGCAACATGCAAAATATTATGGGATGTTAAAAGAAAGGATCAAGTCTGAAGGGGAACAAAAAGGAGGGGGAATAAAAATGTGGCCAGCTGCATGGAAACAGGGTCTCAGTCAGTACGTTTATCTGACCAAACCTTGTACCTCATCACCACAGTCTGAGATATCATCTTACTACACTGTATTTATGACTATTTTTCTTTGTGAGTGCACTATTTTGTGTGTGAAACAATAGCTAACATCATGATGAGCTGTCAAGTAAAACAGAATGTCTCAAGGTTGGATACTGGATTGTCTATAGATCTGGACCAGCTATGAGAGACTTGTTTAGGTGCATATGTGTGAGGGTGTTTGTGTGACATGCTAGAAATATTTAAACCTCGTTACCTGGCAAGTAAGAACAGGATCAAGCCCTGTTTATATAAGCTCTGGTTATATGTATGCAGCACGTATAAAATAACTATCTTCTGTATGTGTTCATCTGTTGACTATGTCTGTACTAAGGGAGTAATTGAGTGTGCATGTGTGTGTACTGATGAGACATGCTTGACCTCACTACTGGGTGCACTTCAAACGGGGAACCACAGCAGTTTTAGCTCTAGTGAACTGGGAGGAAAACTCCCTTGAGTCCTGAAGTCCACTTCTGTTAACAGTTTTTGCTCTCGGTAAGTAAAGATTCAGATTATCAGAGTCCTTAGCATTTTTCCACTAAGCATTTAGATTCTATATGTAGGATTTAACTAAATTAGGATGCCTACATTTAAGTACCTACAGACAGACTCTACATGTGAGCTAAATGTTCAGACTCCCATTGTAGTTGGAGAAGAGCCAGTCCATAAAACATAAAGGGGGGAGTCAGGTGAACAACAGATGGGATTCAGTTGCATAAAGATGTTATATGATACTTAGACTTCAGCTGCCAATGCAGAGAGTCAGAGTTCTTTTATAAGTTATATAATTTCTTTTATAAATTCTCAGTCATGTCTGCCAGCCCTACTGCAAGACATATTAAATGGCATTACATACCTACCCGTGGGCACATGACTCAAGGAGCAGTCTATACCTTAGAAAGTTAACCAGCTTGGTGTAAACTTCCACAAACTAAATGGGAAGCCAGCCAGTCAGCTTGCTTAAAATAGATGATGTCCCTATGGCTTCAGCTGATTCTCAGTCTAAGTCTCTTCTTGAAAGGTAAAGTTACAAGCCTTTCTTATAAGTGCTCTCTTCCCTTACAATACAAGCCCCTGCCTGATCCATCTAGTGAAAATAACACCTGCAGTTAAGATCAAGAACACATTCTAAGCTTCACAGAATAGTCTTTGTAACGGCTTAAACCATGGAGGAAAAAGACTATGTGAACTGTTTCAAATACTACTTCTGAAAAATTATCAAGCTTCTCATGGGCCAGTTGGCAGAAGCTTATTTTTACAGATTTGTCTCAGCGTATGCAGAATCACAGAACAATAGTCTGGGTGAGATTGAAAGAGAACTCTGAACCATCTGCCCAACTCGCCTGCTCAAGCAGGACCACCTAGTACCGGTTGCCCAGGACCATGTCCAGATGGCTTTTGGACACCTCCAAAGATGGAGACTCCACTATGTTCCAGTTGTTCAGTGGAATACCATTAAAAAACTTGTTGTTTCACAATAATATAGCACCAAAGTCACAAGCATGCCTATGATCTAATTCAGCTACAGTGGTTCCCAAAAGCAATAACAGCAAAAAGATACAGTCATTTCACAGATTAGACTGTAGAACAGCAGCAAACACACTATGAATAATAATATCCAGCTCATTTCTCTTACCAAACTGTTACATAAATAAAAGTATCTACCTAAAAGCATAATTAAGTCATAAAGAGTTTTAAATTACTATTATAAACAAATCCTGCTTAAAATAGAACTCATTTGGGCTTAACTAGTTTTTCTGTTGCATCCATTGATTTTAGCCTCTCAGATCAGCTCTCACCAGCAGAAACAGAATTTCCACTTTAACAGACCACAGTCATATAGCACAGAGATACTTAGAGTTGTAGCAGATTTAGTGAAGTTTTTGAAGAGTTCCTAAAGTCTTTTGGACTAATTTACACAAAGAAGTTCTGAGGATATGAAGACAGATGAATCTGCAATTTCCGCTACAACAAGCAAATATTCCCTCCCACACAGACCCTCTCCCCCCTTTCATCTCATCCCTCCTCCTCCCCTGCCCTGGAGTATCTACAAGTCATCATTCCATCTATCTATAATTCCCTTAACACCCGTACTGCATTTACAAAAATGCAAGTAAAAATAACCAGCTGTAACTCAGAAGCCACAGAAAGAAGAGAATTAAAGACTAGCAGAGCAGTCCCCGCCCAGGTTCTGGTGGGAGAGGTGGGATATGACCTTACTGAGTTCTCACCTTTGCCTGTTACCACAGTGTCCTTGACAGTCATGATTGTAGAGAAGGCTAAAACATTTTAGCACAATATTAGTGGATTTGTGCAAAGATTTAGAGAAAATATGCATCTACAGGGTCTATGCTAAATAAAATTGTTCTCTCCTTCACATTCCCCTGTTGACCTAGAACAGTGATTTTTAAATCTAAGATTCATCTTTGTAAAATATGATCTAGATGGGGTTTAGGCCTTCCAGTAGGATACTTTCTCAGTTTGCCTGAAGCAAAAACCTAATGGAAGAAGGCCCCTATAAATTTATATGTTTTCCTTTGTGTTAAGGAGGTAACTCCCAGTTTCATTTACATACAAAGATTTCATAGAGAAATTCTAGGACAGCCATGCTTGCTATTAATTATGCACCCCAGACATAAAAATTTACAAAATAAAATAAGAATAAAGAAATCTATAACATAGCCAAGATTCCACATTCGTGAAAGATATCTCTTTCCAGAAACAACTCCAGAGCAGCAAATCAAAACTCTTAAGATGCCAAGTTTTAACATGTCAGGTTTGAGCTTACAGCTATTTCTGTATCTTCTTAGCATTCCATGATCTTGACTCAGTGCTTCCCTAAGGATGAGCTACATTTTTAAAATTTTATTTTATTTTTCCAAATCCTCTCCTAACGAATTCCCTCCCTAAATCCTCAGCAGAAGTTCCTGACTCACTCACTTGCCTTTGGTAAAGCTATGGATGTGCTGAATTACTCTGCTGATAGAAATGTTTTCTCTGCTACCATGGGGATCACAAAAATACAAGAAGACTAACACCTTGCTTTATTTGTTGAATTATTGCCCTAAACTGCCTAGGACATCAACTGAAGATTTATCTATTCTAATTCTCAAATTTCCTATAGGCACCAAGGAAAAGCATAGGAAGCTTGAGTAAAGAATAAGAAGGAAAATAAAAAGAAAACTCATTTGTACACAAAACCCCAATGACTAAAAATAAGTAATTTTGACCAAAACACTGTAGGCACAAGCATAAAATTTCCCTTACAGGGCCAACAGGCTTGTAGATAACATAAAACAAGAGTTTCAAAGGCCAGTTCAATTCCAAACTACTACTCTTGTCACTCAGTTCTATTGATTTCTATTTAAGAACTCTAATCCTATATTTACATTCAAGAATATTTCCTTACAACTAATTGTCAATTAGTTGTAAGTAGTCTAAGTCTTGGTGCTTTAAGAAAATTTGATCAAAACCGAATTTGTGGTACAAACTTACAATTTAATCGATGCAATAAACAAAATACTTCTTCAACAAACAAAATACTTCTTCACCAGATGTTTTCAAGATCCTAGAAATTTCTAGAATTACTAAATATCTTCAGCAATGAGGGTCACAATACTTCCCAAAAGATCAAATATCTTACTTGATAGTATTTTTAAGACCATATTTCCTAAGTACATGAAACTTCAGCAATGCCAAACAGTAGCTTTTAGCAATATGGCTTAGTCCTAGCACCCTTCTATGTATGCTTACAGAGAGTATTACACAACAGTTAAGACTGCAGTAATTGATTTGAAGTAGTTATTTTTCTTCAGTTTTTATTCCCACCCTTGTTTGTCCTGATAATTGTTCTCTTTCTCTTTCCCCTTTCTCAAGTAAAAATTTGAAAGACAAGTATTTCACTGTTCATGAACACCTCCGAGAAACATCTCTCTCTTCATAGTGTCATGTTACATTTTAACTCTTTGTGTATAGTTAGTATTCATGATGCTCTACAACCCCTCACAGAACTGATGATCCCACTGTTAGAGAACAGAGACAGAAAAAAGTAATTCACAAAAGAAATAGAAATTTTAGCATAACCTTAATTTAGTATGCATTTAGAAAATGCTAAGAAAGTAATCTAGCTGATAATATCTCCCATTGAGTCAAGCAAAAAAGCCATACAAGCTGTTTAATTATTATTTGTTATGTACTATTAACCTATTTATAAAACAATGAATTATGAGAGATTATGTTATATAAGACTACAATGCCTTTTATATGCTGCTGTGAAGATAAAAAGTATTTGTGTACCGTATCTGATTCTAGCGTGTGATTTTTATGTACCCATACAGACTTTTAAAATTTTTTAACTAATAAGAAAATCCTAATAATACACTAATTTTTACCTCTTTGCTAGAAGTATCTTTCTACCCTAATTTAAATAAAGTTTGGATCAAATGTAATATCACTTAGGAATTCCACTAAGGAAATTTAAAATGAAAGGTGAATTAGTTGCTACTAGTAACCCTTCAGGTGTTGAGATTGGGTTTTTTGTTTTAAATTATGAACAGTACATTTACAATTCAATATGGAAAAGGTGCTCAACATGAAAAAAAATATAACTAATAAAAGAATTGCTTACCTTAAACTTCAGATTTTCCTGCAATCTTGATTTTTTTTGGTCTTCATATCTAGTGGCTCCAGGTAGCAGTAGAATGAGAATTGCCCGTGTCCCTGTGAATGTCCAGAGCAAAGAGGTTAGTCTGTGATATATTGGTCTCTCTAATCTCTTCATATCCTCCCTGGCACAACTGAGTATTTTGCCTAGCTCTTAATACTGAACACAGATTGCAAAATCAGTGATTCCAACTCAGTGTAACAGGAGAGTAATTTGATTCCACATACTGTTTTATAACATAACCATCTTATATAAGGTTTAGCCTATTCAAGATATATTTTACAAGGAAACCATTATTTTCAGGGCAGGAATATACCAGCGTTATCCTTTTGATTGTGTCCTTGACTCTTTTATTATGTAATGTTTCAAAGCATCCATTTTAATTCAGAAAAGTATCAGTAATATACTTAATGTGGTTACAGGCAGCATGTGAACAAAAAAGATTTAGAACATCGCTGGCCCTGATCCAAAAACCTTTTGACACATGTCCTACTCCCACAAAAACCCAACTCTGGGCAGCTGTTGGCGCACACTTAACGTTTCCTGTCTGAGTTGTTCTCTGATGCTAGTTTATAACTGATAACGACCATTCCTCCAGAAAGGTAAGAGAATGAGTTGGGGAGGAGGGCGGGGGTGGGATTTCTCAATTAGCAACATATTTGTGTGGACTGTTTTTATCAGTGTCATATATAGAAAAAAGCTTTAAAAACTCCACAACTAGTAAAATATGTTTGTTTTCTTCACAGTAATTTCCCAAAATTATTTGCCAACTTCTACAGACTCTTAAATTCATTGAAGGGAGAAATCTTTTTAATATTCATGATCTAATATTTTTTTACCCACGTTGGGTTTTTTTCCCCCTCCATTCTAGTTAGTAGAATTGAAAAGAATAAACCCAAACCATAGGTGGAATGAGCTGACCTGGCATGATTGCTTCGGATAGACCAAAGCAGATTACATCACATGAGGATTATAGATTAAGATTACTGTGCTGATTGTGCAAATGCCTACGAGGAGTTCAGATTTATTTTTTTTTTCTTTTCTGTAACTTTAACATTTGGGTGGGTTTATTCAGTGTGTTTTCACATGTATAGTTTGGTCTGTGCATTTGATATGTTACATTTCAAGTTAAATTAAATTTAGTGTGACAATTGGGGTTTTTTTATTTCTACCAACTGCCCTCATACACATCCGTAGTAGGTGTTAAACGTTCTAGATGGGTCATAAGAAGCTCCTATAAACAGAAAAACAGTGCAGGAATGACCTTCCTGAAGCTGAGATTTAAATGTGGTGTTTTCTGTTTCCACTATGACTCAAAACTGCCTGTATGCCCACTACCTAATCCTTTAGGGACAGATACTCTATTGCTGAAATACTTTTGAAGTCAGACCCTGCTTTAGATTATGCTCATATATATGTAGACCTATAGAAAACAAAAACTTGCACTACACACATGCAAGAAAATTAACCCTTATTATATAGAAAGCATTTAAATATTGTGAAAAGTCCTATTAAAATTTACAGTATTTTCCATGATCACATAACCACATGGTTGAGGCTTCTCTTAGACTACTACAATGTAAAGATACTTTTGTTTAACTCTGATAGTGACATTTCAATGTACTCCACAGCCACATGAGAAATAAATAATGCTGAAATTTATGTACATTAGGCAAGGGAGATGTCCTTGCTCTCCCAAGCAACAGCTTTTCCAAATCATTCACACTGCATTCATTAACAATGTCTTGTTTTAACACATTTCAGCAGCTGACTAATAGAATCATAGAATGGTTTCGGTTAGAAGGGACCTTCAAAGATCACCTAGTTCCAACCCCCTGCCATGGGCAGGGACACCTTCCACTAGCCCAGGTTGCTCAAAGCCCCGTCCAACCTGGCCTTGAACACTGCCAGGGAGGGGGCAGCCACAGCTTCTCTGGGCAACCTGTGCCACTGTCTCACCACCCTCATACTGAAGAATTTCTTCCTTATACCTAATCTAAATCTACCCTCTTTCAGTTTAAAATTTTTACTTCTCATACTATCACTATTCTCCCTGATAAAGAGTCCTCCCCACTTTTCCTGTAGCCCCCATTAAGTACTTAGAAGACCTTTATAATGTCTCCCCAGAGCCTTCTTTTTTCTAGGCTGAACTCCAACTCTCTCAGCCTGTCCTCATAAGGAAGGTGCTCCAGCACTCTGATCATCTTCATGTCCCTCCCCTGGATCCACTCAAGCATTTCCATGTCCTTCCTATGTGGGCCCTCAGAGCTGAACACAGCACTGCAGGTGGCTTCTCATGAGAACAGAGTAGAGGGGGAGAATCACCTCCCTTGCCCTGCTGGCCACACTGTTCTTGATGTGCCCCAGGATGTAGTTGGCTTTCTGAGCTGCAAGTGCACATTGCTGGCTCATATTCAGTTTTCCATCCACTTCTCCTCAGGACTGGTCTCAATTCACTCATCACCCAGCCTGTATTTGTGCTTTGGATTTCTCTGACCCATGTGCAGGACCTTGCACTTGGCCTTGTTGAATTCCATGAGGTTTGCACAGGCCCACCTCTCAAGCCTGTCCAGGTCCTGCTGGATGGCACATCCCTTCCATCCGGCATGTTGACCACACCACACAGCTTGGTGTCATCGGCAAACTTGCTGAGGCTGCATTCAATCCCACTGTCCACATCACCAACAAAGATCACACTACAACAAAGTAGCACTGGTCCCAACGCTGACCCCTGAGGAATGCCACTCATCAGTGCTCTACCCTTGGACCTCGAACTGTTGACTGCAGCTCTCAGAGTGCAAACATCCAGCCAATTCATTATTCGCTGATTCTATCCATCAAATCCATGTCTCTCCAATTTAGAGACAAGAATGTCATGTGAGACAGTGTCTAATGTTTTGCATAAATCCAGGTAGATGACATTAGTTGCTCTTTTCTTATCCATCAATACTGTAACCCTGTTGTAAAAAGCCACCAAATGTGTCAGATGTGTTCTTCTTAATGAAGTCATGTTGCTGTCACCAGTCACCTCCTTATTTTCCATGTGCCTTAGCATAGTTTCCAGAAAGATCTGCTCCATGATCTTGCCAGGCAGAGAGGTGAAACTGCCTGGCTTGTAGTTACCTGTAGTCTTCCCTTTTGCCCTTTTAAAAATGGGCGCTATGTTTCCCTGTTTCCAGTCAGTGTGAACTTCACCAGACTGCCACAACTTCTCAAGTATGATGGATAGCGGCTTCACCACTTCATTCAATATTTCCCTTAGGACCCTCAGATGCATATTATCAGGTCCCATGGACTTGTGCACCTTCAGGTTCCTTAGATGGTCTTGAACCTGATATTCTCTTACAATGGGCAGTTCTTCACTCTCCCAGTCCCTGATGCCTTCTGCAACTTGGGCAGTGTGGCTGGAGCACCTGCCAGTGAATACTGAGGCAAAAAAGTCATTGAGTACCTCAGCCTTCTCCATGTCCCAGGTAAACAGATCTCCTGTTTCCTTCCAGAGAGGGCCTATATTCTCCCTAATCCTCTTATCACTGATGTACCTATAGAAACTTTTCTTGTTGCCATTGACATCCCTGGACAGATTTAGTTCTGTCAGGGCTTTGGCTTTCCTAACTTGACACTTGGCTGCTTGAACAATTTCTCTGCATTCCTCCCAGACTACCTGTCCTTGCTTTCACCCTCTCCAGGCTTCCTTTTTGTGTTTGAGTTTGTCCAGGAGCTACTTGTTCATCCATGCACGCCTCCTGGTGTTTTTCCTTGTCTTCCTCTTTGTTGGGATGCATCGCTCCTGAGCTTGGAGGGGGTAATCCTTGAGTATTAACCAGCTTTCTTGGGTCCCTCTTCCCTCCAGAGCTTTATTCCATGTTACTCTGCCAAGCAAATCCCTGAAGAGGCTAAAGTCTGCTCTCCTGAAATCCAGGGTAACAAGCTTGCTGTGCACCCTCCTCACTGCCCTAAGGATCTGAAGCTTCATCAGCCAAGGCTTCAGACTCCCCACCAGCCCCTCCTTGTTGGTGAGAACAAGGTTCAGCATTGCACCTCTCCTCATTGGCTCGTCTATCACTTGGAGAAATAAGTTACCATCAGTGCATTCCAGGAACCTCATGGTTTGTTTATGTTTTTGTCCCTCCAACAGATACTGGGGTGGTTGACACCCCCCATAACGACCAGGGCTTGTGAACAAGAGGTTGTTCCTATCTGTCTATAGAGGGACTCATCTGCTTGGGTGGCCTGTAGTAGACCCCCAGTATAATGTCACCTGTTCCTGCCCTCCCTTTAATTCTGATCCATAAGCTTTCAGTTGGCTCCCCATCCATCCTCAGGCAGAGCTCCATGCACTCCAGCTGGTCATTGACAATAGAGGGCAACCCTCCCTCCTTGTTCCCTCTGCCTGTCCTTCCTAAAAAGTCTGTTTCCTTCCATTACAGCATTCCAATCATAGGAGTCATCCCACCACATCTCTGTGATGCCAGTAAGATCATAGTCCTGCAGACATATACATGTCACTAACTCCTCTGGTTTATTCCCTGTGTTATGTGTGTTTGCACAGAGACATTTAAGTTGGGCCCTTGTTGAAGTTGACTGACTGACTGGAGTGTCTGGAATTCCTTTGTACTGCTCTTCAGGTGCTCTCCTGCTGACCTGTGATCCTTCTCCAGGCATCTACTGCTGGCACTGGCACTGGCATCCAGCTGGTAGGAGTGGGAAAATTGAAGTTCCCCTCCTCTGGCAACTTTGGTTTAAAGCCTTCTTCACCAGTATGGCAAGCCTATGACCAAAGATGCTCTTCAAAAGATGCTACTTCAAAGCAAGTTTCTGATAGTCCATCATTATATAAGACAGATAATCGATTAACTGTCTCCATTGACTGAAGCTATCAACTTTGGATTGAAAAGCTGAAAATTTAGGTGACGCATTTTTGCCTCAACAGTCTCCTGGTCAGTTTCTTAAGTTTATGTTGAAACTAGTGACTTCAAATGGGTTTTCAGGATCTGCTGATTTCCTGTCTCTGGAGTTTGTTAAATGGTTTTCATGCATTTTCCTGGACTCAAGTCTGGAGCAATACTACAGTTGGTACAAGGAAATGGCTGCCACCTTGGCACATTGGGATTTGTTGTGACTGGCTATCAAGTCTGACACACTTTGCAGACTCAAAGCAATTTTCTTCAGATCTGTATCTTCACTGCAGTGGCTGTAACAGACCACTAAGACAAGTAGGGGGAAAAAAAAAACCCAAACAAAAAAAACCAACTATGAAATCAAGAAGAGAAAAAGTAAGTTGCTGTCTTCAGATCAGAACTTTTGTTTAAAAATTTCACTTCTCTTTCTGTTGTATATGCACAGTAGAAATGTGCCATTCAAAAATCATGTTAAGTTTGCAAATACAACATATCTTTTATCTTCAAAGCCCTCAGAGTTTGTGTTAGCATAAGTGGACCAGAATCTCCATACATTCTGGGTAACTCAGGGAAAAAGGCAAAGGGCGAAAAACACCACACAGGCAGAAGAGGAGTGAACAGAGAAAGTGAGAGATGGCAGTGGGAACACCAAGATCAGAAGGAGGAAGGGAAGGAGGCACTCCAGGCACCAGAGCAGGTATTCTCTGCAGCCCATGGAGAGAACCATGCCAGAGCATATATCCACACCGCAGCTCAGGAAGGAACCAACCCTGGAGCAGGTGAAGATTCCCTGAAGGAACAGTGCCCCGTGAGAAGGACCTACACCAGAGCAGGCTCCTGACAGGACCTGCAGCTGGTGCTGTCACATCTGCTCCCACAACGGAGCAAGTTTTTGCTGAAGGACAGCAGCCTGGGAAGAGGACCCACGCTGGAGCAGAGGAAAAGTGTGTGGAGGAAGGAGCAGCAGAGAGGAGCTCTTACAGACTGGCCACAACTCCCCATTCCCCATCCTCCTGCACCACTTGGGGTGGAGGGAGGTAGAAAAGTCAGAATGAAAGAAAGAAGTTGGGGAAAAAAGGGTGGGGATTGTTTTCTTCATATTTGTTTCTCACTATCCAACTTGACTTTAATTTGCAATAAATTAAATTAATTGTTTTTACTGTGATGGCAATTGGTAAGTGACCTCTCTGCCTTTATCTTGACACACAAGACTTTTTATTTTCTCTTGTTTATTTTGTCTTGTTGAGGAGGGGGAAGAGAATTGCTGCATGGGTGTCTGGCAGCCAGATCAGATCAACCCAGAACACTCCACTGATATCTCCTTGTTAGTTACAGGATAAAAAACTTAATGAAACCTGTCAGTTTTCACCAGTTTGGTGTGGTATACCACTTGCAGCCTAGCAAAAATGTTATTAATTTATAGCACATTTTATTTAGGTAAATTATAACACTAGCAGTCCTACTTACTTCAAAACATCAGTATTTTACTACTTTTCACAGCTCAAAAGCATATGTTTAAGTCTTCATTATGTGATAATGTTTATCTATAAATTTATTATAGAAGCAGCCAAGACTTGCCTCAGTTGTATTAAAAACAGGTCTCCATGCTCACACAATTGTTTTAGCCTGCCAGAGTCATGGAAGGATATTTTGCACTGCTTACAATTAACTTGTGGAATGCACAATAGATATTACTGAATAAAATGTTTCCTGGACCTGATGTCTATTGGCACAGTAGGGCTCATGTCTGCACACGTAAACTCTTGTATTCCAAAACTAGTTAGCCGTCCCATACCATTTACTGTGAGCAGTCCATGGCTGCGAGGCTAGGGGGTTACCAGACTATTTATTTTATAATTATGCAAATAATATCTTTTAGCTGTAATATCTGTGATGAAGGCAAACAGGAAGATCTTTCAAGTATCTGGCATCTGAATACAAGATTTCTGTTATTGGTAGAAATATGAGCAGAAATTTTGTGTATGCAAATATTGTTCCACAATATCTACAGCATTTGTCCTAACCTTCCCACAAAGTAATCTGTCTGGATACAGATGGAGAGAGAATATAAGGTTAGAGGCAACTGCTACATTTCTGCCTCTACATTTTAAAAACATCCTTTCCAATCAAAGATAACTATTGCTTCACCTCACAACAAACAGTGATTACTTTGCTTTCTCCTTGCACTTCAGCTAAAGAAAATCTCTGTAGTTTCAACTTCATTTAATCTTCTTTCAACTTCATTTTCATCTTTTATATGTCTTGTGAGGAAGTGGTTTTTCAGAACAAGTAGGGGATCACTTGGCAGAAACAGTGTTCTAGAATCAGCCTAATGTTTTAACATTAAATCTGTTAAAACTGTTGGATTACTTCTTCAGAAAACTGCATAAAACATAAATAGTTTGTTTTGCAGGCCTCTAAGTAACAGAGACTATTGTTTCTTTCAGTTATATACATAAAACCAAAACAAATACCCCTGTTTGTTCAGCAAATTTTTTTGTTAAGCATCTCTCCTGAACAATGTACCTTTTTCATGATGTTCCAAATATCTTATTTAAAAAAAAATAATTAAAAAAATCAATATTCATTGATAAACTCTCCCAAAGATATCTTAGTTAAGAATGTAGCTGTAACATTTAAAATGTGGTATCTTCTTGCCAACATATAAAGTGATAAAGCTGGTTGAAATGTTTCAGATTTTTGATGATCAGAACATGTGAAATAAAATTTCACACTTCAACCACTTTAATATTTTAAGTGTTATATATTTTTAATCTAAATACCAAATTTCCATTTTTATTCTTTGTTCAGTAAGACTTAATCACAAACATCCATTGAAGCTAGAAAGCATAATGAATGAAATAATTAGTCTTTTTTTGTCATTAACTTGTGTGCATCTAGGATTTTTCCCGTTGCGTCCTCAAATTAATTTATTCTTCCTTCTTCTTATTGAAAGTAGGAAGTATGTAATCTACATAACCATGCTATAAGCATAGTGATTAGTCTAAATTTTGAAGAACTTTGGAGAAAAAAAAAAAAAAGACATTGTATCTTATACTTTTTTAATTTGTTGTTTCCATATCTCAAGCACCTATAAGCATGACTTTGGTAAATAATTCAGAATTATAAAGAGATTAATATTTCTTTAAATACATCCATCTGTAGTTTCATTCTTCTGTCACAGTACTTGAACTTAAAAACCAGAAGAATGCCAACCAACATTGCTGCTTATTTGAATGGTGTGCTTGCTTGCATACCCTCTACCACCAAACGGTTCCTAATTAAATGTAAAAATAGAAAACACAGATTTTACATGTACTAGCAAAATAAGGCTGATTAAACGAATTCCTATCTCAAGCACTGAACCTCTTAACAGTTAATTGGATTGACATCTTCCCAAAAAAGATGCACCGGCAGGTGGCTTTTGAGTGTAATAAAGTCTACAACTGCAAATCACTGATCAGTGGCAAGATCCCACTGACTCTCTTTAGTCCTGGATCAAGAGTTAATCTGTATGAACGTGATCATGACTTCTGAGCTCTGGTATACAGCCCAGCGCCCATGGAATTTCCCCATGTACTCCATTTATGGAAAGAGTTATAATTTATACAGTGATAAAACATCGGATAATTGGTACAGAAGAAACTATTATATTTTCCTCAGAGACACACACCTAGAATGCCATTGAGCAGCCTTATAACCTCAGCTCTAAAGGAAATCACACAATTTGCAGGAAGCGCTTACAAGGTAACTTCCATCATAGATTGCACATCGATGCCAGTGGGACTGCACCAAAAGAAACGAGGCACGAATTGGAAGTACATTTATGCTCAGCCACAATCCTATTTCCTCCCCTCAAGCTTGAAGGTGGAACTTTGCTTTTTATATCTATTATAAATCATGTTTCTTTCCATTGCCTGCAAGCTTGCTAGACATTTCTAGAGGCATAAACAGAATCAAACCAAGACAACTGCTTGTGCTGTTAGTACAAATGCTTTTCCTTTCTCCAAACAGTTTAACTCTTTGTTAACAAACTCTTAAAAATATATTCCTTTCTCTCTTTCCAAAAGTAAGAACATATTTATGCATTATTGTAATATAGCTTTGATTAAAGTTTTCCTGTAATGGAAAAATTTTTGTGTAAATGCAACTTATTTCTTCTAATACTTTAGGCAAGTTCTTTTGGTACTGGCTATCAAATTCAGTTATCCCTTCTGCAAAAGTACACAGTGGATTAACCTCAGTCTGGATTTGCTCCATTTCTTGCACAACTCTCCAATTCTACTATACTATCAGAAGCAAGAAATCAAAGGTTTTGTTTGCCCCAAAGTGGCATAAAATACACTGAATATTCCTAGACATGATTCAGAGATTCATCTGACAAGTTCTTCAGAAAACAAGTTACTTACCCCTACTGTGGAGATAGAGTGTTTCCAAATTCAGTATTGTTAAATGTCTTGTAGTTATACATGACAAGAAAAGTAATTACATTTCTAGGGCTCTGTGGTCATTTGTGAGAACAGTATGTTCAGTTGCTTAACAAGAATGAAAGAACTTTAAAAATTATGAACTTTTTTTTTAAAAAAAAAGAAAAAAAATTCCTTAGAGCTTTACCCTTAAGGAAAAAAGCACAGGTTTGATCAAGTCTGAAAAGTTCACTGCCTTCAGAAGACTTTTTTGTTTGCTTGTTTGTTTTTAAGTCCCCTTTCATATGCGCTTTGTCATGTTTTTCAACCTTTCATCCAACTGAACTGTAATTACTGGAAATATTTTTTACTGCATTACAGCTTTCTAAAAAGACATCTAATGTACTCCTGTTTTTATAAGGCCATCAATCTACTCCCAAATCAACACACTTACAGTGCAAAAGAGAGAAAATGAAGTCTGAAAGGAGCATCAGGAGGAGAAAGAAAAATTTAAAAGCAGATTTAATATGTCTATTCCAAACTCCGTTTAAAGATCATAAGTATTTAGCTTCTATAATCTAATGACGCAAATGTAAAATGCAGACAGAAGGAAAATTTCATAAAGAATGAGACACTTTTTTTTTACCTTAATAAAGAATTTCTTCTTGTAGCTACTTTCCAGCTGCAATTAATTATTTACCTTGTCCTTTACAGTGCAGGAAAAACAACTCCTTGCAATTTTCATTATCTAAAGAAATTACTGAGATGTCACAGTTACCTTGTACCAGGGCTTCTCTTTCCCCAAGGAAGCCAATATTGCTGTACATTTTCCCCTGAGCTGTGTTCTATAGCAGAGCACAGAAATGCTAACTGCAGACAGAGGTCATGACAGCTGCATTAGATAGAAGGCTAATGCAGAAGTTATCAGTGAAAGAATTTCTTTATGAAAGTTTACAGAGTTAAGGTATACAGTAAATGGACAGTTATGCTAAGTTTCTTGAGAAAAATTTCTAACTGGTCCTGTTGCTTATTCATATGCAGCCAAATAACTACTGAGAAAACTCCATAAGCATACAGGTGTCAACTTCAGTGAAAAAATGGTTTTAGTACAGCACATAAAGTAATTTTTACACCATGTAAACAGCCCAAATAACAATTAATATCATCTAAAAAAATCTAATGTAGGAGTTGATTTCTTCCTAGAAGTGTTCCTATTCTTCATGGTAATCCACAGAAAAAGAACGATGGAACATTAGCCTGTTTACCTAGAAACAGCCTCTTCTCTCTGAAAACTCTCCAGGGAATAGGTTAATCTATTGTACTGTGCCCTGGAGCCCTTGGAAAAAAACAGAAATACAAGTGGAGGCTCAGTAAGTCATATATCCTATAATTTCTGTATTTCCTCAGGAACCTTCTTTTCTATTTGAAGTGCAGGACTATCTGTGCTCTGCTGATGAAATTAATCTGAATAAGGTTCTTGCTATTTGAAAAAGCACTTGATAAATTTGTTGACTAGCCAGTTGCTGGCTGATACCCGGTCAGGCAGTGTCCCCAGGCAGCTGGTACTGAGAAACACCTGGAATTAAACCCAACAGCACACTGAGAGAAGAAAGAAAGGATTTTTCTGTTGAAGTCTACTTTAACAAATACTTTTCTGCTTCTGTTTTACCATCCACGTGATTGTCCACTATTTTCTAAACCTCTGTAGTTTATTTCAGTAATACAGTTCAGCTGTGCATCATTTGAACAGAGTTAGCTCATACGGAATTTCACATTTATGCATTGATAAACTCTCTCATATTGTTTGATGATGGTATACAGAAAACATCAACTATAATGATTTTTATTTCACAGAAAAAAAAAAAATCCATATTCAACAACATCCAATACTGTTCTTAGGCTTTAGATATTAATTAAAAGATATAATTTCAAATGCTTTAGATAGTACATGGGGGAAAAAAAAAAAAAAAAAAAGAGCCAGGTCTTCAGAAAAAGAAATATAGTTTAGTTTGAGATTTTGTGCAGAGAAACTGATGTGGTATGCAAAGAGCAGAAATCAAAAATACCAAATTATGTGACTGCTTGAAATGGCTTGGCTTTAGGTTGAAAGCACTGCCTTTGCTTTTTGGGCTGCAATGTGCCTTTCAAGGCTAGTTTGCATATATGTGATATTACAGAGTAAAAGGTTGCACTGGTAATGATTTAATGCTGCTAGTATGAAGCAGTCAGAAGCTCATAAAAGGCCACAACTAAGCTAAAGTTAATGGTGAAGCCTAAGCAAAAGCTTAATTTTTGAGAAATGCTTTAGGATCTTGCCTCTTGCTTGTTTTTTTCTTTTATTTTTCTTTCCCAGTCATGCACAGGAGATAATAGTGTAGTGAACAAGAGAATCAAAGGACATTTCCCTTCACAGGTGTTCACCTGGCTAGTTTTAAAGGAAAATTAGTAGGTATTCCTTTTATCCATAAATTACCAAGGGCCATATCTTCTACAGCATATGGGCACCTTCATATGTCAATAGTCCTGAATTACATTTTCTAAGACAACAAGTTAGATGGCTGACTACTCGTTATTTCAGCCCACTAATCAGGCTAGCCCCTAGAGAGTAGAAAAAAAAAAAAAAAAAAAAAAAAAAAAAAGGGGGGGGAGGGATATATCTAAGACTTTTCTTTAAACCTAGAATTAAGAAGAGAAGATGACCACCAGTGTAAAGCACACAGAAAGATATTCTGGTTGTCTCATTTTAGGTTACCGGCATGACACCTTTCCTGCAGGTCATTAGTTTCTACTTCTCTGTACACAAATAAAACACTACAGGCATTCCTTTTTACATTTCTTACACACAGTTCACTGTCAAGAGGAAAGAAAGCAAGTTTACACTCTAAGTTTGCCTTTCATCTATCAAATTGCTCTGCCATTCCAGTACTTTTGGCACCTTTAAATGCTTATCCTGGAAAAATGGGGTTTATTATGATACACTGCTGTAAAAGTAAATGAGAAAGAATGAGTAAATGAGTCTAGATTAACCTAAACTTTCCACTGATAAGAAACTACATATTTACTTTTCATGAAAGTTGGGTGCATTTTACCTGTCTGGATATCAGTTAAGCATCTGAGATAGTGCCACACTGCTGAAAACTGGATAAGGTTGAGATATTCAGTTTTGTGGAGAATTGGAAAGCAAGAAGTATGAAAAAAACACATTGAAGAGCAAAAGAACAAACTTGGGGAGTGTTTACAAGTAGATCTGTTCTAGAACTGGTCATGAGGTTAATAATTTTAATATGCATTCTGATGTCCTTGGCACAAAGTGGAGGAGTGGGTTAATAAGATTCCCTGATTGAAAAGATTTGGAGTCGTCCCCTGTAGAGAAAAGAATTGAAAATTCTCTTCCATATAGGAAAAATTGGATGATTTTGAGGATGATAATAATATAAATGAAGTGAAATTCAATAGTTTGTGAACTTAAGGCTAAACAACATTTGTTGTGAACTTAAGGCTAAACAACAATTGTGATGACACAGTCCAGAGGGTGAGTTTGAAATAGCAGAACAACATGGGCAAATGTATCTGTTACAGGTTGACTAGAAACCACCGATGTGAGAAATTTCTGAAAAACAGCTAAGATCATCTAAAAATGTTTAAGGCTTTATATTTTTAGTAAATAAAATTTTTATTGTTGCTATAAAAGACGTTAAGGTCTTAGTCTCATCCACAATACTGTTTATATCATGTATGGTCATTCTGGTTCAAGAGAAATTAACTCTAAATAAAACAGTTAAGAAATTCAACCAGGAGTACTACAAAGCCTGTTTTAGGAGTCAGTATTAAATGAGCCTAGGCTTTTTTACCCCAGTAAAATGAAGGCTTAGAAAGGGATATGATTGTGTTCTCTAAGTACATGAGAAAAATAAACTTGCAGAAAATGAGAAGCTACCAGACTATGTCAACACAGGAACAAAGGGATATATTTGTCATTAATAAATTTAGCTTGGAAGTTAGAAGGCTGTTTCTAGCCAGAGAACATTGAATTTATGGGAAAAACAATCTAGGCATTAGTTTAATGAAAAGGATTATAGTATGATATAGCTTCCATGATAGGAAAGGGCTGGATTTAAATGCTCCGAATATCCTTTTTAGTAAACTCCAGTCTACTAGACAACTTTAATCATGAGTTGATACTGGTTCTTCTCTTCTTTTGAAAAAAACCTGATTTGCTACTACAGTCTTTTGGACCCTTAAAAGAAAAACTAACACCAGTCAAAACATATATTCAAAAGAATCCCAAAAACAACACACAGGAATTTGCTAATGCGGACAGAATGGCACCCTCCTCAGGGAGGGTATGAGATTACAAAATGGTGGGACATTGTGATGGGTTAATCTTGGGCTGGGTGCCAGGTGCCCACCAAGCTGCTCCATTGCTCCTCTTCATCAGCTGGACAGGGGGAGAAAAAAATATGACAAAAGGCTTGTGAGTTCAGATAAGGACAGGGAGTTCACTCAGCAATGACCATCATGGGCAAAATGGACTCAGCTTGGGGAAATCAATATAATTTATTGCCAATCAAACCAGAGTAGAATAATGAGAAATAAAAACAGATTATAAAACACCTTCCACCCACTCCTCCCTTCTTCCTGGGCTCAACTTCACTCCCAAATTCTTTACCTCCTCCAAACCAGTTGTGCAGAAGGACAGGGAATGGGGGTTGCACTCAGTTCATCCCACACTGTCTCTACCACTTTTTCCTCCTCAAGGGGAGGACTCCTCATGGACTTCCCCTGCTTCAGCATAGAGTCCTTCCCATGGGAGACAGTCCTCCATGAACCTCTCCAACGTGAGCCCTTCCCGGGGGCTGCAGCTCTTCACGAACTGCCCCAGCGTGGGTCCCTGCCAGGGGTTGCAGCCCTTCAGGCACAGCTGCTCCAGCGTGGGTCCCCCGCGGGGCCACAAGTCCTGCCAGAAACCTGCTCCAGCGTGGGCTCCTCTCCCCACGGGGCCACAGGTGCTGCCAGGAGCCTGCTCCAGCGTGGGCTTCCCACAGTCACGGCCTCCTTCGGGCACCCCCTGCTCCAGCGCGGGGCCCTCCCCAGGCTGCAGGTGGAGATCTGCTCCTCCGTTCCCCTTCCTGGGCGCAGGGCACAGCTGCCTCACCATGGTCTTCTCTGCACTGGCACCTAGAGCACCTTCTCCTCCTCCTCTGTCTTCACAGACCTTAGTGTCTCACATATTCTCACTCCTCGCTTCCAGCTGCTGTTACACAGCAATTTTTCCCCCTTCTTAAACATGTTATCCCAGAGGCACTACCAGTGTTGCTGATGGGCTCAGCCTTGCTCGGCGGTGGGACTGTCTTGGAGCCATCTGGCATTGGTTGTGATGGACATGGGTAACCTTCAGTCACCCTCACACAGAAGCCACACCTGTAGGCCTCCTGCTACCAAAACATTGTCATGCAAACCCAGTACAAACATATTAATATTTGCATATTTAAAAGCTGGGATCTAAGTCTTATGAAACATAAACATAAACGTTCTTTTGACACTGATATACAGCAGTTAAAGATAGATACATTGCAATGGAAATATCCATAGCATGAATTTCTGCTTGAACAGAAACTGTTTATGTCATGGCACTTAATGTAGATAATGCTATATACTAAATGGCATGAGACAGATCAGCAAGCTTCAGATAAATTCCCCATTGGAGTAGACCAGATATGTAATCAGGACAACATCAAATAGCAAGATATGCAGCACCTTCCAATTTTCACAGGAATAGCTACAATCTAGGAGGTGTATTTTATCATCGGTGACAAACAGTAAATTTTCCATTAATAATTAAACTGACATTTAAGTGTTCAGAATTAGCTTTTAAGTTAATCTTCTCTGAGACATCTCCATGTATTTCTGTTGTAATTATAGCACATTTTCCTCATTTAATTGATGTTTTTAATGTAAAAGGTTATGTTTTAAAACACATTCCCCTAAAACACATACTAGGAATGAATTACTGGCAAGACAGCAAAATAGTTCTGAGGACTGTGAATCAACACAGCATGAAAGATACTGGGCACTGGTACTTATTTTAGGATAAAGTGGCTAAAAGTTAGCTCTGATGGTATGTCTGAGCACTCTAATAAGTGATCTGTTTTCAAAAGTTATACAAATGTAGGTGTTACAGATGACTAATAAGGAAAACCAACAATTTTAAGGAAAAAAAAAATGCCAGATATTTAATCAGAATTGCAGCTAACTCTAATCATAATCACCTGTAAAAACCTTTCACTGTTCATTCTTACTTATTTCAGACACTGAGGCACAGGAGAGTGATTTTCATCATGTTTTTTACAAGTCTTGTTCAAATTCAGTGGGATATAATTCCCAAATTAAGACTCAGTTAAAAATGAAATTTTGGAAATACTGGATCAATAAAACCAGCTGAAAATAGTACTTCACAGAATCACAGTCTGCTAAAGTTATAAGCGATCTCTGGCATCGTCTAGTTCAACACCCCTACTCACACAGGTTCAACTAGAGCTAGTTGCCCAGGAGCATGTCATCTTTTGAATATCTCCAAGGTGGGAGACTCCACAGCCTCCCAAGGCAACCTGTCCCAAGGCCTGGTCATCCTCCCAGTAAAAAAGTTGTTACCTGTTGTTCAGATGGAGCTTTCAGTGTTTCAGTTTGTGCCAGTTGCCTCTGGTCCTGTCACTGGGCACCATTGAAAAGAGCCTGGTTTCATCTTCTCTGCACCCTCCTTTCAGGTGTTTGGATTGATAAGATCCCCCTAAGCCTTGCCTTCTCTTCTCTTCTCTTCTCTTCTCTTCTCTTCTCTTCTCTTCTCTTCTCTTCTCTTCTCTTCTCTTCTCTTCTCTAGGCTGAACAATTCCAGCTCACTCAGTCTTTCCTCACAGAAGAAATGCTCTTAACCATCTTCGTGGCCCTTTGCTGGACTCTCTCCAAAATGTCCATGTGTCCCTTGTACTGGGGAGCCCAGAACTGGACACAGTACTCCAGCTCTGGCCTCCCTAGCAGTGAATAAAGGGAAAGGATCATCCCTGACTTGCTGGCAACACTCCTAATGAAGCCCAGGATACCAGTAGCTGTCTTTGCTGCAATGGCACATGCTGGCTCATGTTCAACTAGGTGTACACCAGGACCCTCAGGTCCATTTTCTGCAAAGTTGCTTTCCAACTGATCACCCCTAGCATCCACTAATCCCTAAGGTGGTTGTTCCTCGCCATGTGCAGGACTTTGCAGTTCCCCTTGTTGAACTGCATGACTGATTCTACTGATGTGCTTTGCTTGTGTGTTTCTATTATATATGAGATCAGTTAAGGGTAAAGGTATGGCTATGTGTCTCTGATCAGAATAAGAGAAAGACTCCAATTTCAACGATAGATTAAAGAATAAGATACTTATATTAGCATCTTAGAAATGAACAGAATACCAAAATCAAATATTATACTAATAAACACAGAAAGATCATAGAGATTAGAAAGCCCTTTCACATGCAGAGGAAGAGGTAGATGAATCTTACTGCTGACTATGCTAGGCTGAATTTGTAACTTCTATTCATCAATAAGAATTTGTTCCCCCACTTCCTTGGGTATCCTTAACAATTTACAATTAAGATAAATATTTACTGGATCAGATATCATGGTGTAAATTTAAAAAAAAAAAATCAACATTCTGCCTTGTCTGCCTAAACTGTGCTACCCTCTGAGTGATATCAAATGCTACACATTTTCCTCTCTAAAAAGATTTAACAGGGCTCAGGAGTAGCCCCTTCTGCTGCTCACCAGCCTGGCAGATCTATATACTTTCCACTGTTAAACACACCCTAGATATTTCCGTCTTCTCTAGATAGTTTCAGCGATACAGGGATATTGAAGTACAAAATGTCTTAGTAGGTGTTAAGTGAAGATTTTAAGCAGAGCATAAGGCTTGAAGAAAGCAACACAAAAAAAAAAAAATTATTTTTTACAAAGAATATTGAACATTATTATAACAAAATAATACATACCTTTTTTTTTAAAAAAAAGTATATTTAGAACAATTTAAATTATAGCATTGTTGTAACTAAAATGTTGATCATCTTTCTGAAAAGAGGTCAGCTAGCTAAATGGAAAGCTGAATGTACTGGCAGAAAAAATTTGACAGATAAGTTTTAGAAACTGAATTGAATAAAATGAATGAACATTCTATATTTAACTGTACTGTCAAAGACAGTTAAAAAATCAAAAGCGAGACAAAATAAATGATGAGATTGGTTAAAAAAACCCCAAACTTATGAATTTTAAGATATAGATTAGATTATTTTTATTTCCCATTTGATTTAAACCTGTAAGAATGATGATCTTGGTTTTTTCTTCACAACTTGAAGGGCATATGAATAGATAAAATCTTAAGAATTGATAGCATTATGAATGTTTTTACATGCAATGTTTTATTTAAAACCTTAGTTCCCATGAACAAGATAAGAATTTGATCCAACAAATTTCTTCCAAGAGGTAGAACTTTAAATGAAACACTGAAAACCATGAGACTAGAATAAAATCATAACAGAGGGTATGACAACACTAATTTAAAAAAAAAACTTGACCTTTTTTTGTGAACCACATCAGTATTATAGTATCCAAGGGTGATCAGGCAGAGAGATTATACACATATTTTATTGTCCTCAAGTGGGACTGGGAGAAAAGTTTTCTTCTTTGAAAACTATGAATATTCAAAAAGGATGTGAGAAATATGTGCTGAAAAAAAAAAAGTAGGCTTTTTTATTATGTTCTTGACATCCTATCTTCTAAATTTTTTCCTGAATAATCTAGTTTATTAAAGGTTCTGAACTGCTTTTCCACCATGCCCTACTATTTTTCGGAAATAAAATTCCATGTGCAACAGGACTAGAGTCAAATATGATTTCTTTTCTTCTCTAGGAAAATGAAAGGCCTATTGTCAGATGAGCATTTTTCTATTCCTTCTCTAGAGGATTTCAATTTATTAATTAGATAAGAATGGAGATAATTAGATAAGAATGGAGAGAAGATTGTTGAATAAACAAGAATTGAGATTATTTATTGAATAATGTAATTCTTTGGAAAGAAGATACATCTGACATTTAAAAAAATAAATAAGCAAAATTCTAGTCTGTGGAAGTCAAATGGCTTTTTCTTGCTAATTGTGATGGTACTTGAAATTTTTTACTACATGATTGGTCAGAAGAAACCTTATGTACACAAGTTCTAAAGAAACTTTTGCATGCACATCATTGGTCTGGATTTGACAAGTGAAGGAAATTACTGTAAACTCAGAAGGTATTTTTCAAATATCCTAGAGATGACTCTATAGACCTTGCTGCTCTATACTGAAACTGTAACCAGTAACTTATTATGCTGAAAAACAAATGCGCTCTCCTCGAGTCATAGGTTGTCCTTTCACTATCTGTTCCTTGCCAGAGTCACTCATAAATACAGGAGTAGGGTTCACACACGATGGATATCAGACACCACTCTGACTTCTGCAGATGAATGGGGATATACAAAATGGCTGAAATTTTAGAGCTGCTTCAATTTTGGCATTGAGATGATTTTTTGTGTACACCCTGTTGTATAGATTTATTTTCCTCTGGAGAAGTAAGTACACCATAAAAATGTGTTATTTACCTGAATCCACTTTAAATACCAGTCAAGCTGAAAATGAAAATGAGACATTTTATTTTAGCAAAGTTGTGTCAACTTGATTGCAAACCTGGGCAGGGTGCGACAAAAGAAAAGTCTAATAGAAGAAAACACATCCTGTCATTTACTCCTAGCATCCAATATCTTGGTTTAGATGCCATTTATGATTTCTTGAAGTTTAATACAGCTGTAGAAGCCAATTATCTAGGTTCACTCTACCCCTAGGCAGTGCCTTTTAGAAACAAACTTCAAGTTTCAAGGTTAGATGACCTTCCCACCTCCTTTGATGATACTTTTTCCCAAATAAGTAATCTTCCCTATCTTTCCCACATTTTCATGCTTAACTTGAAGGGGTATTGCCATGCAACACAAATGTAGACACTTCTATTCCCCTTTCCTAGATCTGAGTTTACACACCTAACTTCTTCTTTACTCAGCATATCCTCCTAGATTACATGGTTTTCCTGCTAGCCCTGAACTTTTCAAGGCAGCCGCTATGTTTTAAATACATACTGTTGAAAAGCAGTCACTCTACCTTCCAGTTTTTTAAATTTGCAATCTCTGATGAGCTCACTATAGAGACCACACTGAGTGTGTTAATAATAACAACAGAGTTCAGAGTTAGTCCTCTGAAATACTTCAGACTCAAACATCTGCTAAATTTAAGTGAAATGGACGCTAATAAATTATCAGATGCTCCTACACATGTTAAACGCACATTCTAACTTTTCAAGACATAGGAGAGGGAGAAGTCAGAAGTCATGGAAAGTTAAGAATGGCATAAAAAAAACCCAACCGTAGTTCCTTTAGGTAGCAGTTATTCATTACTGGGTAGCTATAGAGATTTTGAGGCTGTGTGCTGAAAAAAGCAAAAGAAATGGGACACACTGAGAAGATAAAAAGGCTACAAAACAAGGCTGATATAGAGTCTAAAATAAAGAGGAAGAGCAAAGTAGAAGTAAACTGTATGTAACAGGAACTATTCAATCAGACCCGCAGGAAGTTTTCAGAATGGTGAAATGGCTTCACTGTTGAGGTTCAGACTGTAACTGTTGTTTTGTTTTGGGTTTTTTTTCCTCTGGAAGTAACATGTAGAGATGACATGAAGGGGAGGAGAAAGTACTTGGTTCCTATAATTCCATGAACTTCAGAAATGGGCTTTCCCTGCCTATTTTCCATATTATGCCTTATGTGACTTCATATGTAATCTTTTAAAACTTTAAATTATGTATTCATAATATGAAAAAGAATCAATACACAGTATTTCAAAATTTCAGAGTTAAGTAATATGTGTTAAGTAGGACTGTGTACTTATTAAGTTTAGTGTTCTTCCACAATATTAGAAAATTAATTAGCAGTCTGTCCCTTGAAAATATTGAATTAATTCTGCCAGGAAGTATCAACCTTTAAGAAAAAAAATGAGAGCATATTTGTAAGTACATAGTGATAATTTGGAACATTTACCAATGAAGCCTCTCAAAGGCTTTACAAGCACTACTAAATTTAGAATCCCTGAAGCCTTCCAGACTACAGGAATATAATTATTCCTGGTTTTAAAACAAATTAAAACAAAGAGATTGATTGACATACCAAAGTCCTGAAGAAGTCTCAGGCTGGCATGGTGAAACTTGGGCCTTTTTTCTCCAACTCTTTAATCTTGATTCTTTACTGTCTTAAGAGTATGCAATTCCCAGACTCACATCTCTTATCTGCCTGAATAAATTAAGTGGCTCCCAATTAGTGACAAAAAAGATGATCTAAGAAATTGCCCATCAGTAGAATATAAGAGCTTCCCAGAAAATGAGACTTGCATAACGTGAAAGCCAAATGAGCTATACTGTCTTCAGCTCTTCTTCTTACTATGCTTATAAGTAGCTGTGTCTTTATTTCAGATTTTATCTTATTTTCAATAATTTCAATCTATGTGACAAAGCAGACATTAGCTGTATAGGAGAACAAAGAAAAAATTCTGGTATTGCTACCAATCTTAATCTCACTTGTCGCCACAACTATGGGCAATTGTCATAGCTATTCCCATTAAAAATAGCTTTAAAGATGATGAATGGTTATGTCTGATATGCTATATTTAATACCTTAGCTGATGGCTTAATATGCAAAACCATGTTCTTACAAGTTCACTCAACTTTGGAATTATTGGAACGAGTCCAGTTGCATAGGCAATTAAGGATTGTTTGGTAACTGATTCAGGAATCAGGAAAAATAATAAATTAATAAAAAGCTAGATTCAGAGCAAATATTATGTTATATAAATTATGACCAGTACTAATAAGGATTAAGATATCTTTTGCAAAGTCACTGTGTTTAGATTTCGGTATTACAGTTTTTGAGAACGTTAATGTATTTTAGTGACAGTTTTTGCACTCATATTTTGTAAAATAATCAACCTTCATGCACTTACTCAGCTCTTCCTGAGAATGATACACTTGTACTTTGTTTAAAATGTTTTCAGAGATTTTTATATTGAAGAAATAGCCTTTTTACTTGAACCAGAAACTCCTGCTATTCCGCATTTATGTAAATATTCACAGGAAGATGTACTTATTCATACGAGTGAATGCTTAATTCACTAGATTTTGTAAATAAGCCAAGATAGTATTGAAAATACAGAACTGGGTGGTTTTTTACTGGCAGGAGCATGTGGACGGTACAATTATTTTATTTTTTTTCCTCAACCCATGTTTAATCAGAATTGTTTCCTTGTTGATAGCTTTCGACTGGAGGAGAAGAACAGTGGGAACTCAATTACACGAAGGTCTTCAGATCCCTAAGGACTAGACCCTGAATGCAGATGTTAAGACTTGTTGACATAAATCTTCCAGTTGTGGACAAGAAGAGGTCAGGAGGGCTTTCTAAAAATGCATCAGGTTTTTCACATGGGAATTGAAATATTTACATGCCCAGGCATACACACAAGATTTTAACATACAAATAATACACTGAGCTTTCTTTTATAGAACAAATCCTTGACCGCACAAAGAATAGAGTCACTGTTATATGTTTCAAACCACGTTAGTAGAACTAATTAATTAATCCAGATACTATAAATAATGTTTCCCAAACTTTTGATACCTGAGGCACATGATTTTCTATGTTGAAGATTATGTCATGTGACAGACATGAGCAGTCCTGACTCTGTACGGTACAGCTATGACCAACTGCTGGACCTGTCATGCATGATATTCCACTCCCCAGGGTCCCTCACTCTTTCCAGGCCATTTAGACTGGTTGCAGAGCAGAATTCACTGGCCATCACACTACACTTGATGTGAATTTTTATCACAAGGCATCAGAAAAATAAGTAGGAAAACAAATTTAAAAGCACTTTTTTTATTTTTTTCACAAACTCAGAGAGAAATCCTGGCCACACTGAAAACAAAAAAAGGCATATCCTTTGGTCTCCATTCTCAAATTCTGAAAGTTTTTCGACACACAATGAGAAAAAATATACCCCAAGTCTCTGAAGTTCAAAAAAGTTCACTGTTTTTCACATCTCTGGAATTTCAGGTTTCAGCTAGGAAGACTATCATATGCAAACCTGCCAATATATTACAATCAAAGAACCTCTATGCCTATACACTATACAGACTATCAGGTAGGATTTTTCTGTGGTTTTAAAAAGAGGGTAAACTCCTCGCCACAACTGTACTGGTTCACTAGCACTGTCTGCTTCATTATATTAAATGATTTATGTTGCTGTCTTTTGTATTGCTCTGATTAAGTCAAACCATAGTGCTTTACTTCTCTTGGTGCTTGGAAAAATATTATCTGAAGCACATTTTTAAATCACAGATAATCAGCTAACCCAGACAACCCAGATAACCCAAACATGGTGTAATATTGTCACTGCACAACAGGCCTCATGGTATGCAGAATTAAATTGCTAAAGCGAACAACAGATGCAATAGTGAGGCAAGTAAGATTGCCTTCTTCCATCTAAAAGCTATAGATGATTTGCTGACTACAGCCACTGCAATAAATTACTGTGCACAAGGGTTATAATGATGGTGACTGGGAACATTTTCAGTACAGCTCCAAGATTAATACAACATTCATAGAAACAAAATTCCTGTATCTCTGACAAATATAATGGCTGAGTTACTAGATATTAGTGAAGAATTGTGCATGCAGGGTAAGAGAAAGAAGCATGGAGCTAAATGAAATATGCTGCATGCCAAAAATGATCAGGACCTTTCGTTGCCCAGGAACATCCCTGAAAAACCAATATGAAAACTTTATATTATATTTATTATCTTAGGATTTATCAGACAGAGTGACTTGCATTCACTTCAGCAGAAAATCAAATGTCCATTTGCAATGACAGGCAGTCTTCTGGAATAGCTGCTTAAATAGAAAATAAGAAAAAGTAGCCCATCATTTTAATAACTCTTTCCTTATTTTGCCGTTTATGTAGCAACGAAGCTGAAGAAATACTGCCACGATCCAGTCCTTTCCCAAATCGTCCTGCAACTTATTTCTTAGCCCTACAAAGGAGGCCTTGCAAACTGCTGTAATAAGTGAGTATAACAAGGTAAGCTCCAGGGCCACAGCCTAAGCTTTAAGTCTGTTCACTGTGAGTGTGCATTTGTACAGTACTCTGCTGAGCAATGTTAAACAAAACAACTGATTCCAGAGTTAAGATACAGGTGAACAATCTAAAGCTGTCTTAGCCTGCAGAGACATATCCCATCCATTTCCAAGAAGCATTAACTATTAATAATTTCTGATAATAATTTCTAGTGCAAAAATGTAAGCTACCTTCAGTCTGACTGTAGCAATAAAAATAAGTGATGACAGAGAATGAAATAAAGTAAAAAAAAAAGCAAAGGATAGGTAGAAAAGTGTAGAAATAGAAGACATCCTGAGAAAATAAGACCAAGATAATAAAAACAATAATATAATTTAAAACAAAACCACAAAACCCATAGAAACACTCCCTCCTACACCCCCGCTCCCCCAAAAAGGCAACCAAATAACCCCATATTTCCCAACTGAGATGCTCTAGGATCAGAAGAAATTAATCAGGAACTCTTCAATGTGATAATTACAATTCTTTTTACTGAGCAATTGAAAAACAAACAAACAAACAAACAAACAAACAAAACCCAAAAACCAAACAGCCAACAACAAGCAAACCTCCCATCTGCCAGCTATAGCAAGGACACCTGTTTTATACTGAGCTAAATATAGACGGCTAAATCATGTACTTTGGCCCATGAAGCCATTAGAAACTGAATTGGTACTGTTGGCCCGTTCAGAGAGCACAAGGCAACGTTTCAGGCTTTTGGAGTGATCAAAACACAAATGCATAATAATATGATAATACAGACCCATTCACTTTGTTTACAAATACTGATTAGGATAAGTGTTAAAGGAATAAAACGACAACAAACCCAATTCTTTTATGTCCCTTCCAAACAATACTATTTAAGAAAACAAGTCCTGTTGTTCTCTTTGGAGCCAGGATCCTTTCTTTTTGTGATATAAACTGAAGATTACAGGTGAACATCTACTAGCAGCAAAAATAAAACAGGATTTAATCTTAGGTACATTTTAGAACTTCTGTTCAGCTATGGGACCATACTTCAGGTTTTAAACATCGGTTTGCTACTCTGCAAAATCCTCTAACGTAATGTTTACACTTGAAGTATAATATAAAACAATTGTGAGAATATTTGTTTCTGTATCATTTAAACCCAGAATATAACTGTTTTTAAATATTATTATAATATGAATATATTGTACTATATAGAGATGGTAAAGGATATGAAGAAACTGAATGGAGAACTTTTTGCCATCTCATTCTGCTTCAGACAATTCTTTGGCAATGAGTTTGCTTTACTGTTTCTTGTCAAAGCACTGACAAAGGGCCTCTGAACATAAATTGGTGGCAGTAGTTTAGTTAAATTATACTGAACGTATTGATTTATGCTTCTGTCTGAAATCCTTGGAACCTTCTGAACCTGCTTTTGAAAGCTCAGCTGTACAGAATGATTTTTTTTGCCAAAGAAAAGTCAAATATAGTTGATTGGACACCTAAGTGGAGTCCGAAAATAAAGAGATAGTATTTTGTCTTTTAAAACCAATATAATTTATGGAGAAGTTGGATTTTCCCTACAGATGCCTGAAGTCAGGTGTACATTCTAAGAAATTACCTGACATAAATCTGCATAGTTATGAAAAGTGACTACTGTTCATTTTAAAAACAATTTCTCTTGAGTTAGAGTCTATTTATAAGCTGACTTCTAAATACCACAGATATTATCTTTGTATAAGGATTCCTTGACTGTAGCTGTGGAGGTGAACCTCAACATTAATTCCATGGTTCGGTTGAGACTGAAGCTATACTTGGTGCAAAATCAAATAAAAAATATCATTGCCAGGATTAGCCTTCTGGCTCCCTGAGGTCAACTCCATATGTTAAAGCCTGACCCTTTTCCCTCCTTTGTCCTCCACAGTGCCTCCATCCATTCAGGAAGCATAGAGGCTTTGCTCGAGCAATGAAGAGGAGTGGGGAAAGGCCTTATCTTCCTCCAACCTCTCGTCAAGGTAGTGCCTCAGAAGTGTTCGTGTCCACATTAAAATCAGTGAAGGCCCCACATGGGTAGCTATGCTGCAGCATACGGGAGAAGGTGTTTTTTTTTTCCTCCAGAACTCCAGTATCACCTTGTCTAAGATTTAATAGCATTATAATAATAGGTAATCTGTAATGGTTTGGGGTTACAAGCATAATGAAAGATTACAATTCTGATGCTCATAACCATCTGCTAATTTACATGGGCATTTATGGAACATTTGAAGCAGCACAGAAAAGTGGGCAGTTCATGCCTGTGTAAGTCTATAGGTAAATTTCCATCTAGGTCCACTGTAACGGGATGAGACCCCTTGGTAAATAAAATCACTGGTACACAATTTCTAATCTTTCTTCCTGTGCTGTGTTTCATCAGTTTTGCACAATTCTTTGGTGCTTCTCTGGTGTTTGACTTCCATATTGCCTTTGTTCTCTCTTCTCACAAGACTTTATATGGTCAAATTCAGGTGCTTGTTTTTCTATACCTACAGTTTAATTTGCATGCCTCTTTGATTTAAAGATTAGCCTAAGTAATCCAGTCAAAATACCACTGAAAATGTTCTTATTTATTACACTGATACCTCAGAGATAACTCAGTAGTAAAACTAAAAAAAAAAATTCAGTGTTTTAGTGAGGATCACGTAACCATATTATTTTTTATCAATGTAATGTTTCCTGTGCAGACTTCTTACTCACTCTGCTGTGTAACTTTGACTAGTCTTTCTTGAACTGTATAGGTTCTTTGTTCTACACATAATGTTCTTTTTTTATTATACAAGATCAAGATATTTTAAAATATATTGCCTTTTTTAAAATTAGTCTCAACAATTCATTTATTTAGATAAAAAACAGTAATATATTGTCTTGAATACAAAGTACAGACAGAAATCTTGTAATATTTCTGGTTTTGTTTTGCAGCCACCTCATTTTGTGGCCTTGGAAACAACATTTAACCTTTCCATGACTTCACAGCATCATTTGTATAATGAAGATAATGCTCATCAAGCTAGAGAGAGAAGCATTAAAAGCTATTTAAGTGCCTGCTCTAAAGACATGTTAAATGAATGGATATGTTTCAATCTATTTAAATGATTTTTAGATCAAGCTGTTAATTCAGAGGATTACATTTCCATTACACTTAAAAAGGAAAAAAAAATTAATATATGGAAAACTTTTGTTTGATGCACAGTTCCTCATAGCTTTTGTGTTCTAAACAATGCATCATCATGATAATTCCTAACAGCTAGGTGATACTGCTTAGAAAGAGGAGTCTCCTCACTTCACTTTCTTCGTTTAGCTTGGGAACTGAATATATTATCTACAGCATCAGTGGTTAAATAATTATAAATTCTGAGTGCTCTTTTGTAATTTAAAATGTAGAGTAATTTTGGTGGGTATCTACACACTAAAGAGAAAATGTCAGTGTAATTATGACTTTTAGTTTCATCAGCAATTGGGAAGAAAATAACTTCTCAGCTACTTACAATTTTTACTTCAGTGATCAGTTGCACATGTAGACAAACAGTAGAAATGAAAATGCATTGAAATAAAAGCAATGTACAGCTTATCACCAGTGTTCAAGTAGAAATCAGACTCAACAATCCAAGAGCCCTAAGGGACACTTAAAATGTTTAATCAGTATATTGGATAATGAAAATAATTTTCAGTGTGATATTCAGTGTTACACCTCAGGACATGATTCCATTTAGTATATGAGTGTGTTTCATATATCAGAGGGCAAAGCAGGTAACACTGGGAAATGAACGGTCATTAATTATAGAATATATATTTCTTCTATATTTGCTGAATTAATTTAAATTAGTTAAAATAAGTCACTTCCCTTTTCTGGGAAAGGGGTTAAAAATTACTCAGAAGAGGCAGCAGGTATCAGGCTGAGGCACTAACAAAACCTCAGATAAGACTGAATGATGCTTAAATGTCCTTTGGCTTATAAGTTATTTTACAAATTTCACATCTATTCCTCTTTCCAAATTACAACAAATTCTGGTTTTGATCAAGCTGTAGGGAGCAAAAAAGTCACATATTTTTCATAGTCCAAACAAACAGTGTTTATTGCTGAAAAAAACCCACAAAAAGCAACATATCAAAACCATATTCTTAAGAAAGTTTTTCTTAAAAGCATCTTATTTCAATTACCCTAAGTAATCGGCTGTTATAAAATCACTGTTTTGATGCAGATATTAGAAACAAATTGCTCTGATTTGTAAGCTGCCTGCTCAGCTATTGCTGATTCTGCGTACTGAGGAACTGTGATCAACAGTGGCTCTTAACAGAAAAAGGCCTTTGTGAAAAAACATTTCCAGCAGGAAAAATGAATATCTTGTTAAGCTCTAAGATATTTTGCCATTTTGTAATGAGTCATGAAGCATCTGGCATGAATTTTAGCACCTTTGAACCATTTATGCACTGATAATGTTGATACACACTTCTTTGTTTATGGAAAAGAACATGTGAATACATTCATTACTGCCTATGATGAAGAAGAGGGAATGGAGATACCAGAAGTTAATTAAAAAAAAAAAAACCAAAACACAAGAGCAACAGGCAAAATGAATGCAAATGCTACCTTTGTTTTTGGGAACACAGCACCTGACAGCTTTGCCAAGGTGTTGATACATTATTTTTCAAAAAGGATGAAGTTGAGGCAGACAACAGATGCCTGAAGGAATTACTATAGTAAGACATTTTCACTTAATTGTTAGTTTTCAAACTACACTGTTTTGACAATAATGACTTAAAGTTGAATGCATTGTTTTTCTTAGCATATCTAAAGCATAGGTAGAGCAATTACATCATTACAAAAAGCTACCCTGGTTTAAGAAGGAAATTAAGTTTTCCATTGAATTTCCACATGTTACAAGCAACATGAGCATTCTGGAAGACAAGATTATCAGAGTTACCAACAAAGCAACATTTTGCCTACAACTCCCCCACTCTCACAAGATCTATCACTCCTTCAAAACAAGCAGACTGCCATCAACTGTACATGTGAAGGAGAGTATGTACTGAATAAAAATGAAAATTATTTATAAACAAGTAAAAATCCATTAAAATTTAAGAAGAGGAGAGCCACCAATAAACAATTGTAAAAAACCCAGATCTTTCTTACATTATTTTACAGCTATTTGCAATAACATAATGTGTACAGCTGTACAAGGTTAAAGGGAATTCTGTTGTGTTTCGTGATGACAGCATAGACCCCATTTTTCATATGCTTTTCTCTGTTTACTTCGGTAAAGTACTGCTGAAGTATGGATGTAAATAAATCCAGGTTCAAACCCATTATTTTGGCACTAATGACTCTCTGAGGAAAATCTTTTTCGTACTCAAATGCCTCAAGTTTGACCTGTCTACTTAGAAAATTTAGATGGCTGAACAGAGTTCTTGAGCACTTTTTAATATCTCTATTATCTCTATCTCTATTTATAATATAGAGAAATATATACAGATATAATAATAAATAATATCTCTATTAATATCTCTATCTCTCAGTAAGCCTTCTGCAGATCATACCAGTTATTACCTCCTTTCCTATGATTTTAGGGGTTGAATCATTTTGCCAACCAGAAAAACACTAGAGTGATAATCAAAGTATTTTAACCACCTGTGAAATAATTAAATAGGAATATAACGTAGAATCTGGCAGGTATCAGACCAATGTAATTGTCTGCAGTAACAGCAGTAGGCCTTGCAGATGGGGAGAAGCAGTAGGTGTTCCATCTTGAGTCCATTAAAGCTTGTTATCTAGGGAGGAAAACAACATGAATGAAAATGCTATAGGTTGGATGCAAAACTAGATAGATAGCCATGCTTGTAGAACATTTATCTCTAATTCATTGGCAAATAATGAAAAACATGTCAAGTTATACAGCATAGGGACCTGTCTTGGGGTAATGGAAAAATCTTGTTAGCTTTTATTATTTTGTAGTTACAATTTCAACATTAATCTGGAGAAGACTGTGAATATACTGCAGGACAAGTTGGAGAAATGGCTTGATATCTATGTAATTTTGTATGTAAAAACTGCAGTTTACTTCATTTGAGTAGGCACATTCAGTTAGTTAAACACAGGTTGAAGAGTGACCAGGCGAGCAGCAGACCAAGATCACATGCCAGTGACGTGGTCTTGGTAAGTCAGACATTACACAACCACAAAAATCAGAACAACCGGTAGAGTACTCCTTCCACTTTGCAACTTACCCACTTCTCCTTGAACAGGACATCTTCCAAGTGGCCACTGTACCTTCTGCTCGGTTGAGTTCTGAGAAGATCAACAGAAGAGCAGAAACTCAGGTAGCAATACGTTAGACAGTGGGAGTAAACCTTGAAAAAATAGAAGGGCTGAGGAAGGACAAGATAATTTTCACTTATAGGAAAGGACAAGATAATTTTCACTTATAGGAAAGGGATGCAAATAAGACATGAATAATGTCCTTTCCATCTTCTGTGACTAGGTCTTAATTATCAAACCACACATTTCATTAAAACTTTTCCCTTAAATATGCTGCATGAAGAAAATTTAAAAAAAAAAAAAAAAATCCAAACAGTGTTAAAATATTAACATTGCAAAACCTTCTTCAGTATGAGGTTTTGAAATGATTAAAGCAACCAGTCAATAGACCAGAAGCCAAACTGACCCAACAAGTAAACTGCTCATTACTAAGAACATACATATTCTGTTAAAAAAAAAGGTATTACTGAAACAAGGTTTCAGCAAATCGAACGAAGATTCACAAATTCAAAAGGCTGCATTTTCTTTCCTTTTGGCACCACAGCACATCTCTAGAAGAGAAAAAGTAGTGATGTAGTGTTGACTCTTAGTCTGTTTGCTACACAGTATTTTCGTCTTTTGCTCCAAGAGAATGAGCATTGCTCAGAACATGAATCTACTGAACAAAAGAAAGTAATCTACCAAATCTTTTACTGTAGACATACAGAAGCATTTTGTCTGCTGCTTTTATATTCCAATATGGAAGAAAAATATGTTGTTTAAAAATGAAAGAAAAATTAATGCCACTGGAATTTTATTGTTGGAATTGAATGCATTAGCTGGGAAACGTTAGCTCATGAGTGTTTCTGTGCTAAATCCAGCCTCCCAGGAGGATCCTAAGTAAATGGTTGTGGTTAGCAGTAAATTCTTCAGAAGGGAGTAAATTTTTTAGTGGAAGAAAGACAAAAGATTACACAATATGCCAGGTAAACTTGGCATTAGTGTTACTGAGTGAACTACAGGCCAGTTCTGTGATTCTGAGTCTTTATGGGACAACCTACCTCAGGAACAACTTCAGAAGTGTTAATTCATACATATTTTAGTCACTTAAATACTGAATTATGTTAACAAAATCAACATAGCAAGCCAATTGCTTTTTAGATTAAGCAGACTCAAAGAATTAAATTAGGATGAATAAATCAACTTTAGGCGAGGCTTTTACAGTATCAGAGAAAAATAGTACCTCATTAATCAAATCTACCCTCTATAAAAGGAATGGGAATATGTAACTGTGCATTCCTTTTTCACAGAAGTAAACAGCCTCCAAGACTATACCTCTTCCCTTTGTGTTTTAGGAGGGAAGATTGCTGTCTGTTAACACTGCAGGAGAGACTATGCAAGTTCTTTCAACTGCTGTATCTGTAATTATACTGGGAAAAATACAGGATCATTGTACACAAGAACTTACATTATTTCTGCAGTCGGCAACTTTGATCAGCTGGCAAGTAGCCATGTAGAACATAATCTGTCAAAAGCCTACTGCTTGCTACCCCTAAGGTTTTTATAGCCCATATAGACATATTTGATTGCATTAAAAATTAAGGGATCATAATACTCAGTTATTTCTTTTGATGGATGAAAAACCCTAAGTATAGTAAGAGGAACTATAATGTGTAAGTTGCATAGTAACTAAGTAAACTTAATGTCACAGCTATAGCACGTAGTTTGTGATCTAAATATTAATGTTATGTCTTAATAGAACAGTACATATTGGCTTTTGTTCCTTTATGCTTTAATATTTAAAAAAAAAAAAAAAAAGAAAAATATCAGGCTTTAAGTAGCAGGTTAAATTACAGCCTAAGAAATGTTCATATTGAAGCAATCTTTCAGAGAAATCCTCAGCCATCTGTTTGCCTAAGGTTTAGAGTGCTGGCTGAAAAGAAGTAGAGAATACACCTCAGATTAATTTACACTGCTCTCGTTTGCTGCTAGATTCTCTCATAACACTGAAGGTTTGAGACAGATTATAGCATAGAGCCCAAACGCTAATTCTTGTTTTAGTAGCATGGAAAACAGACTCCTAAACAGGAAAACCATGTGATTCCCACTAAAGACAAAACAAAACCACCATGTCTGTTAGAATCAAAAGACTAAATGAGAAGACAATTATCCTGTTAACACATAGTTTTTATGCAATACACCCATTTCTCCACAAGCACTTATCTATTTCTTGAGGAATACAGCAGAGTACAAAGTGAAATGTCTAATACCAAACTTAGTGTCATTACTAACTTCACCTCTACCCAGAGAAACAGAATCCATTACCTATTATTTTCATACACCAGCACCACAGTTTCTGTAGCTCAGGCTCCTGTGGAATTTCAGGCTTTACTTTCTTCTCCTTTGAAGGTGAAGCCACATAGTTCACTGGAGCACTATGTGAGAAAGCCTAGATTTACCTCAAAATCAGCCAGTAAATCTAAGAGATACAGTGTTGTACATGGACCCAGGTTATCCTGTATGTTCCACTGTAGATTATGTATGCCCCAATTTTGCTCAAATGTTTGTCAAATATTTTTTCTCACATTGAAAAATTGTTCAACCTTATAAATTAAAAATTGGAGCCCATTAAATTTGAACTATGTTTGAGGAACCCACAGTTCTAGTATTAATCCCATCAACATTTAAATCCATAAAATATAAGTTAAAGAAAAAAAATATAAATTTAGGAGGAAATACTAGGTGCTCTTTTACTGCTTTATTTAATATTTTTATTCTGACCATTAATGGCCCACAGATATTTTAATGACAGAGGGGATTTCCAGAAGTGCCTAACTACACTAGACCTCAAATCTGATTTCTCACTTAGAGAAGGCAGCTATCAGCATTATATTTCCCATTATATTGTGCCTATCACAAACAGAGTAAACTGATGGCCTCTACTCTGAGGACATTAGCTATAATACGTGTGGAAAGCTGAAGGAAAGAGGAGCAAATATCAAGTTTATCTATGATTTGGGTAGGATTATCTGTAAAACCGATTAGTAGTCAGAAGCTTAGCAATTAAAAGATGGCAGTTGTCTGTAAGGTTCATTGAAGTCAGAAGTTTTAAAAAGGGTTTTCAGCATAGATTGTTTATAGATTTACAGATGCTGACAGATTTTTCCAAAGGGTATGGCAGAGATCTTCCTGATAAGGTATATAAATAAATAGTTTGTTTTATTAAGCTTGATATGGTTAGGAAGAAGCTAATAGAGCTAATAGAACTGAGTTAGGGTTTGTGCAAAAAGACATTTCACATTTTTCAGATCTGAAATTTTACCATCAGCCAGTTCTTTCCTAGTACTAACAATTTCTGTCAGCAATTCCTGACACTAACTTCCAGATAAAGTAATATGAGTACATTAGAAGACAATTTAAAAAATAAATAAATAAATTAGAAACCACTTGTGATACTAATTTCCTCTCTTTTCCCTAATATTTAAAAATTCTTTTCCTTGATATTTAAAATTTATAATAAACTTAAATTTTCATGATCTTGTAGTGTTCTGCTTATTAAAGTTGTGTTGTGATGGATTTTAACATCTTTTTCTTTAACCATATATGGGGCAAGAGGAAAGATGAAGATTTTTTTTATCATTCATAGTCTTTATTGCCTTAAATAATATATTTTTTTTAAACACACTATCACTGATGTGGCATGCAGACTTTTGTCATAATATTAATACAGTATGCTACTCACTAGAAGCTGATAAATATATTTTAAAAATGGGAAAGGTCAGTATGGTCATCTAGTTTGTTTTTCTGTGCTGCACAAACCAACAAAGCTTCCTGAGTTCTAAATTGAGATCAGCAGCACCTACTTAATGTGCAACAAATGTTTTAGAGAACAAATATTTTTATCTGAAGATAATGATAACCTATGACGGTGATCTCAAATTGTTTAATTGTTTTGATATTTAGAAGGTAAATGTTTAACAGATATTCAAAGGAAAGACAGAAATTCTCAGACGGCTTAGTAATTAGTATGACTTCTATGTTGAGCTGCCAGTTCAAGTCACTATCAACCTGAGCTGAATCTGAAATGCCTGCTGTGGTGGTAATAAATGGTTTTATGTATTTGTAATAAATGTTTTTATGCATTTCTCCACAGAAAGAGGCCTTAATTTTGTTTTGGTTTGGCTTTATGCTACTATGGTTGGTACCATTTTGTGAATCAAACAGAAGAAAAAGACTATGTAGGACAGAGGATAAACTCATGTAGTTCCACACTGTTTCTCCTAACTCAAAACAATGCTTAGCTAGAAACTGATATATAGAGAGTTGCACTATCATCACCAAACAACATTTGTTCTCTCCACATAGCTTCATTTTAAAATGAATAAATTATACATCATTATTCTTTTAGTGCTTCATTTGAACTGGAAAACTATTTTTATAAGACCCAAAAGAAAATTCAAAAGATTTATTAACTATAATCATTATCTTTTATAGACCTTGGATCCTGAATTGTTTGTATAAGCCTTTATATCCACATAAAAATGCCTTGGAGTAATAATCAGGAATAAAAATGTTCTTATGAGAATGCCTTCCTTCCCTGAAAAGAGTAATTTCCAAGAGGAAAGAGAATACTCAAGGTTATGTTAAATGCAAAAGTTAAATATACATTTTGAGTTGCAATTTGCAATGATGGAATAACATTTAATAGTATATTGTTCAGTCAAAGAGGGCTCAATAATAAAATATTTTTTTTTAAATTTAGCTAAAATGAGCATTTATTATAAGATATTGCATAGGAAATTCATAATGTTCCAGATTCTGTTCAAAATTCCCCTGCCGTTTGTTTTATCTATATAGTACTTAAAGCATTTACAACAGTAAGAAGAACTATATAGAAATTCAGCCATTCAACATAGAGGTTATACTGAAAATTCACCAAAGCAGAGTCTAAATTCTCCTTCAAAGTCACATAAAAAACCTGAAAGCCAAATGTTGAAAAATGTGCATCTAGGATGGGTGCTAGAATATTGTGACTTAAGCCTACAGAGACGTATTTTATTTTGCTAAACAACAAACCAGTTTGAGAATAATCATAGTAGGTTTTCTAGGCAGGTAAACCCATGCGATGATGATTCTGAGTAAATGTGAGCTGGCAGTAAGAATAAAAGTAATTTGAAGTAATCAGCTGGCATAAATAAAATAAAGTAATAATTCAAAAAAATAAAACTGTTATTTCAGGTCTAAAATGAGAGGACTAAGGACAGGATTCATCAGACCAAATTCAGCAACCAACACCATAAAGATCTCCCTATGAATTAGTTCTTTAAGCTCTCATTACAGTCAGTGAAGAGAATAAATCTTCTCTATACATGATTCATCTCATCTTCTGAAGTAGCCGTCTAAAATGGATTAGATGAATCATACCCTAGATGTTTGTTTTTCTTAACCAGTGCTAAAGGGCATCTAGGCAACTAGCTCAAAAGTAGCCAGATCACATAAAACTGAACTATGTCTCTTTCAGCAAGTATGCCCTGTAAAAAGGAAGAATCTTTCTGGTCTGTGAAGGTTAAAGTAAAACATCAGCATCTGATATTGTTAAAAGAGAGATACTACCTATAAAATAAAGAGAAAAAAAAATTAGCTCACCACTCTGCTCTTGACATATGTTTGGAAATAGTACTGGAAATAATAGAGTAATATGAATTTATTTCTTCAACCCCATCATAATGCTCTCCATAACTAACATCATTAAAGAATGCAGTTGCTAAATGTGTAACACCAATACACACTTACAGTTCTGAGATGTGACATACCCACTGCAGGAGTGGTATGACTTACAGGTTGACTATTATGAGTTTAAATCCTTTTCAAAAGAGTATGATTGCAAGCATATTGGTTTTAGTTTCTGGTATTCCCTCCCTAATGATTTTGTGTGAAATGTTGTTAAAAGCATTGAAAGGACATTTCAAAATAGCTGGAGTCAGATCTCTGCTTAGCACTACTACATTATAGATCAGCACTCTGAAAACTGGCATAGAAATTGCTGAAAGATTGCTTGATTAAAATCTTGGAAGCAGGTTATCTGATTACATAGAAGTAAATGGTAAAAGTGGTTTGCTGTAAAATCATATTAGAAAAATATAAAAACATCTAATCAAGTGTACTATGACAAGGATTCATCAGAGCTAAGTCGTTTGCAGTGATCAAGCATACAAGATATCAGTGGCTAAAAAGGCTGAGCTTGTCAATTTATTCCTGACCCCGTGGAGATGACATCACCAGATGATGACAGCCATATAGATGAAACACAACATGGTTCCAGCTTTATAGACAAACAAGAGAAAAGGAAGGAAGGAAGGAAGGAAGGAAGGAAGGAAGGAAGGAAGGAAGGAAGGAAGGAAGGAAGGAAGGAAGGAAGGAAGGAAGGAAGGAAGGAAGGAAGGAAGGAAGGAAGGAAGGAAGGAAGGAAGGAAGGAAAAGAAAGAAAGAAAGAAAGAAAGAAAGAAAGAAAGAAAGAAAGAAAGAAAGAAAGAAAGAAAGAAAGAAAGAAAGAAAGAAAAAGAAAGATCTGCATCGTCATTAAAACCTGAAATAACACAGGTTGTGGAGAAGCCAATAGATCTGACAGCACTATGGGCAAAACAATTCAAGAAAAAGACTAAAGTGCATGGGATGTCTCTAAGATCTGCAAAGAGACTGTGAGAAAGATCTTGCCATGTTATATCTTTCCTAAAAAGTAAAAAAAGTGTTGATAATGCAAAGATAACACTCTAAGAAACTGGGATTGAAGTAACACTCCCTAAACCATCCATATGGTCATTTGTTATGGGGTCACTCATTACTACTAGCCTAGAAAAGATGTACAAATGCTTCTTTTCCATTCTGTCCTGGAATGTTGCAGGTACAAACTGTCCCCACATCATAGTTCAAATACCACACTGAAAGAACTTCAGATGTCACTCCCATGAATTCTGATATGCCCACGGAAATTAACTATCACATTTAATAACTATAGAAAACTAATTACGTTATTAAAGAAATATCACAGAATTACAGAAAAATTTAAGTTGTAATGGACCTTTGGACAACATCTGTACCAGTTCCAAATCAAAGCACAGTGAGCCGCAATGTCAGAGGATGCTCAGGACTTTGTCCAGTTGAGTTCTGAGTACCTCCATGGATGGAAATTCCAAAATAATTTTAGAGAAACTGTTCCAGTTTCTGACCAACCTTATTACAAAGAATTCATCCTTGCATTTTGCTGTTACAGATACCTGCTGTAACCTGTGCATATTGCCTCTTGCCTTTTTCACGTGTTCCTTGAAGAGCATGATTCTCCTGATAAATACCAATTTTTAAGCCATTGAAGACAGCAGTGAGATCCCTGCCCCACCCCCTTCAAGCTGATTGAAGTCTTCCTTGTAGTATGAAGCCCAAAACAAGGCATAATAATATAGTTATAATCTCATAAGTACCAAATTAGAAAGCAGTGACCACTTCCCTCAGACTGGTGGCTTTACACTTAGTAAAGCAGCCCATTAACAAGTTAGTCTAAACAATCTACTTATGATCAAACTTGGAATGCATTTTACTCAATTTCCTGAATATATCCATATCCGTAATTTTCCATTTCTTAAATCTGCCCTAAAACTTTGCATGCTTTAGACGACAAATATTCAGGTCTTAACTTCCATAGATCATTTTTTTTAGAAATATTTCACTTGCTAGAATTCACTCAAATAATACCACAGTTGCTTAACTTGTTCTGTGAAGTCAAATGTCGGTTTCTTATGGACCTGATTACCTCTCTGATTTTTGCCTGAGTTCTTAATCTGCCTCAGAATTACCATCTACATAGTAACTCCTGTTACTGTATTGTTATTCCTGTTATCCTATCATATATGTCTTTAAATACTGGATTAATTTATTAACTTATTTATTTTGAGGAGAGCTGACCCAAGTATTTTGTTTTCTCTTTCCCCTTCTTCCTATATATGTTACAGCTCTCTTCTTATTCTCTTTTTATTTATGTACCTAGATATTCTATTTTTCCCACTTTCCACTGAAAAGTCAAAATTAACATGTTTTTCTGTTTTACTTTATCCTTATAGTGCAGACAGAGCTTTGTTATTGAGCATTCCTACATGCCATAGATAACCTCTGATTTCCTAATATCTCTCTGAGTGTAGCGATTTGCACCATTGGCTTGGGAATATTTTTTCAATTTTTTTTCCCTCTCTTATTTAGAATACAGATTTTATATAGATTTAGGTGATTTCAACTAAAAGCCTTTTCCACACTGAAACCTACAACTACTAAATTTTGGTAGCTTCATAAGAATTTAATATACATCATCAGAGTTTATTCTTTTTAAAACGTGAAATTTAAAGATGTCCCTTTCTAGGTTGTGTTAACCAATAACCCACACCTTTCTGCCAGAAGCTAAAGGCTAAAAACTCATTTTGATATCAGACTTGTTGCTTCTTTATTCAAGCAATGCAGGAAATTGCATTGCTCTCATATATCACTAGCAAAAATACTAATGTTTTATGGCCATGCAGCAGCTAGAAATCCAAAGTGGTTTAATTGATACACAAGACGAATACACAATGCAAAGTATCATGATAATCAATAATACTGTCACATTATCTACTTCATGTAACTAATCATTATTTTGGAAAACCAAAAATTGATCTGAACCGGTATCCTAATCCATACTGCTGAACATTTAATTCTATTAACAAATACCAGCAACAGTGTCACATACCAAAAATTTCCTTTCTCTGATTCAAGGATTTTAATCAGTTAACTTTGAGATTTATTTATACCTAAGTCCCAATTTACATGTTTTTTAACTAAACTTAAATTGAATCATTGGAAAAATCTGATAAAAATCTATTTATGACTATTTCTGACACCCAGATGTCATAAAGTATCTTCATATTTTAGCAGAATCAAATGCAAGTTAGAAGGAAGACTTAGATACAAGATCTCAAAAAAAGTCTAGCAGTATAGTGACATTTATTTAATTTTTTAGCTGTTTGGGGTAGAATGCATCTTTCTTACTTTAATGCATACTTATGGTTTTAGGATTAGTTCTAAGTAATAAGTGACATCAAAGACTTTATCAGTTAAAGGAAGTCATGCATCTGGATAATACTTCCTGAGGCCTTGTAAGTCTGACACTAAAGTACTATGCAGATCAGGGCCCTATTCATTAATGGGGCTTTACACTTTATTTTTATTTATTCAAATATAGGAGAAAGGGAGAAAAAAAATACAGATTTTTTTAATAATGGATCGGGGGAGGCGTATCTATGCCGCATCTTAGGTGGCAAAGATACAACAGTTTATAGTAACCCTCTAAGGGCTTACCAAGTCAGAGACATAATTTTTTTTTGATAGGAGCTTCCTACATCTGCCCCAGATTCAAACCATCTACTCTACACAAGCCAGCTGACCCACCACACCTGACTCAGCCCCCAGAAACTGACCTGCCTCTATTTCTCTTTTGTATTTTTACAGGTTTTTTTAAAAAAGTATGTTGAAGGTACAAGTACTGGGAAGAACAGGACACCTATAGTGGGAACAAAAGGACAGAAAAGATTTACAGCCCTGGGACAACCTACATGATGTTCTCTATGGGAGGCCAAGCAACACCTTATTTACAATCTGTAAATGAGCAACTGGAGGCAACACCAAATACTTCTATAAAAAGAAGGGCTATGGCTCCTGCTGAGTTCCAGCCACACCCACTGTATTAACTCATCATGGGTAACCTCTGCTGGACCCACATGTTTCTCTGTGTATGGGGTTACTGACAGAGTGGATGGTCAATTAATCTGGGGGTTCCAAGGCACCTGTCTTCAGAGCCTGAACAGGAATAACTGGATAGTGTAGAGACAGCCTCTTTACTTAAAAAAGCAACAAATAATCATAGAGGTGTCTGGAGATGATCTGGTTCAACCGCATCAAAGGAAAGCTAACTTTTCTGTTAAAGCAGGCCTCTCAGGGACATATACCTAGCTAAATTCTGAGTACCACCAATCGTGGAGATTCCATAAACTCGCTAGGAAACTTGCTCCAAAGTTTGACCCTTTCCATTATAAAGAACCTTTCATTTCTAGTTCTAATCAGAATTTCAACTGTTTCACCTTGTATCCTGTCTCTCATCATTTTGTGGTGTACTCTTGAAAACAGTTTGGTGACCTTCCAGTAGGTAGTTCAAACAGCAATAAGATTCTTCCTGGCCTTTCCAACCAAAGTGTGAACCAATCTATTTCTCTCACTTGTCATTTTGTTCCTTTTGTGGCTAGTAGAATTTTTTTCCCAGAACCATCAGCTATGAAGTCTTAGACGAAACCTCGAGTTTCAGTGCATCAAGAGCAACTAGAAGACTGTGAGAGATGACTTGTAAAAACAGAGAAACATAGGAGAAACATGGACTGAGAAAAACAGCCTGAGAAAGAGGTAAAATTTAGCAGGGGGAGTGGAGGCCCTCTGAGCTAAGGAATGCCTCAAACACTCACATGTAACGAAACTATAGTCACGGGGTGGATAGTGTGGAGGTGGAAGCTGATAAGGCTGCCCCAATAACACAGGGTGCAGCTGGAGGGGGGAGCCCTGTGGAGACAGGACAGTTCTGCTCTCGTGCACATGGCCAGATTTCAGGGGCCGTCTGTCCGGTGAATGACCTTTGCTTCGTTATCCATGAAATGCACATTAAAGTTAACACCCCTCAATATGCTAATGAAGACTAACAAGATCATGCTAATTACATCATCCCATGAAACACCTTACCCCTCCCCATACATGGGATACGTAGGTATGTGGTTCGACCCAAGGAAAGTGTGTATAAATTGAAGGGGAGGAAAGAGGGTGTGGGGAGCCCGGAGAGTGAAGTGAAGCGAAGAAGACGGCTGCCTCCTGGAACCCTCGCTGCCGGGATCGATGCAGGAACGCAGTGACCAGTGACCTCTAGTCCTCTATTCCCTCTATCTCCCTCCTTTCCTTTTTCCCCTTTTCCTTCACTACCATTAAGAAATGCAAGGCATGCTGTATGGCTTGCCACAACTCGTCATATACTTAGCTAATTATCATGTGTCCAGTTAGTACATTGTGGGAAGTTAATAAATATTTGGACTTTGAGACTTGTCTCTCCGTTGTCCGCTCCATTTGGGATTTATTAATCTGAGTCACTTGTCTCCCTCATCTGAGCGGGTTGTGACAAAGACATTCCCCCACTTTCTTCACCCATGTTTCTTACTGCTTTATGTTCCTTATTACTTCCTGCTGTTTATGGCTAGATGCCTTGCTGAGAAGGTTCCTCTCAAAGTTCAGTTTGAAATCTGTAGCATAGTCTGATCCTCATGTGATTAGCATCAGGACATGGCTATTCTTATATATAATAGATGCCGATCCAACCTTAGAAAGTGTTCTTTGACTGACAGCAGGTTTGAGTGATCCCTTCCCTCTGAGAAGCTCATAATGCTAATATCCCTTTCTAAGCATGACAGTTTAATCATGTAGATCTCATTCCACACAAGGAAGGAGATTGTCACAACTCCATAGAGATAACCAAGTACTTTATTCCTACCACTAAATGCATGTGGAAGGGAATTAAATACTCTGTGATGCATGGTAGTACTCTCGGTATTCACTTGAATTATACATACCTCTATTTTAATATATCAGTTATATCAATTAATATAACAGTAACATATGAGTTTTGCGTTATCTATTTTTGTACTTCATGTAGGGGTTTTTGCCTTACTGCACATACATTTAACAGCAACCATATTTATCCTGTGTTGTGGTGGGTTTTTTGTGTTGTTTGGGTTTTGTTTTTGTTTTTGTTTTTTTTTTTTTAAAATCTTCCTATCTAAGTCCAAAGCATAAAATCATGCTTTAGCTGAAAGAAATATAAAGATCTAATACATGTCTGCAAGGTATAAAGCTGCAGAACCAAACTTTCACAGGGTGTAACAATGAGTCAAAGAGTTACAAAAGTAAATGTTAGGATCCCCAGTGGCTGCAGATGAGCACAGCATCATCATCACTGAGGGAATTATACTGATTTCTAGCACAAGATCATTCCCTAGTTGAATACATGCTACATGCCCTTTAATTTTATTAGTTTATTTGTACTAATGTGAGGGAGGCAACTATAGAAACAATATAGGTTTACATTTGAAGCGTCAGTTCTATATTTTCCCAAGTACTTATTGCCTTATCACAGATGCAGCTGTAGCAGAGAATGAGGGAGTATTTGTGACAAGCTTAATATTCATTAAGCAAAGGAAAAATATCACTGTTACTCAACCCAGAGCAGCACTGCAGTTTGGAAACCACAGGGAGATACAGACAGAAGCACAGGAAGCTGGTAGGCTCGGCCACCACATATGAAATAAATTCTAAATTATCCAGAAATATGCATGTACATGAAGAATGGAAATACCGAAACAGAATTGTGCAGGAATGCAACCTCAGTGTATAGAGGGACTGTATAACATCAGTTGTGCTTGGAAACAACCACCCTCTGGTTCCCTGTACCAAATCCTGTGCTCAGTGTCTACCTGCCTGTCCCCGCAAGGGCACCTTCAACATGGAGTAAACTTGTCCTGTGACCCAGAAACTTAAGGACCTGTTGAAGTACAGGGTATTAACATTACAGCAGTGGTGTGTTATCCTGCAGCAAGGAACTGTATTACTGTTTTAGTTAAAGGACAGAAATACAGATCTATTTAAAGACACACCTGGTTTTGTGTGTTTTGTAAAGTAAAACCTAACATTTGCACTAAACTTTATAGAGGCTCATCAGGGTTGTGTGAGGTGCTGGGTCTGACAGATGACATGGCATTTCTTTTAGGTGTTACTTACATTCATGCTGTTCAAATGTAGGTCTGTCTATCTCCAAAAGTTCAGTCAAAAGAAAGTCATGTGAGGGGCTGATGCACTGGTGCTGTGGGAGGCCTGGTGGATGGACGGGGCGCTGGCGCTGCTGGTGACACCAGCCAGAAGCTGCAGGGTAGGGGTGATGGGGCTGCAGGGCAGGAGTCCAGCACCACTCTGGGCTGGTCACGGGGGGTTCCAGGCAGCTCCAAAACCACAGTGTAACAGGCTGTAAACATTGGTGGGTCAGAGAGCATGTGGACACTTGCTTGGGGGCAGTCAGAGGGATGGTGGATGGCAGTCCCTGAGGCAGGGACTGCCTGATGGACCACAGTGATGTTGGTGTGGAAGACTTCAGCTTCCCTGGCCCCAGGCATGGTGCGGTCTGCAGCTCGGCACAGATCGGTTCTGCATGTGGCTCAGCTGCAGACATCGGTGGGGTGGAAGTAAGGAACCAGAGACATGGTCCATGAGGAAAGCTGGCAGGGTGAAAACACACAGGAACCAAAGCTGAGGAAGACAACCTGTTGGCAAGACAATCGATTTGTCACTCAAAGAACTGGGAATAAATAATAATGAAGTAATTAATGGAGAATTAAAGAAGAATGGATCAGAACAGGAAAAGACAGTATTAAATTAATACAGAAAGGAGAATACTGATGCAACTACAACAAGCTATTTATTATCAGATGCAAAAGCTGCTTTTAAATGACTGGGATGATCTGAAAAAGTCACACCACTGCTCCTTTTTCAGATACATATGAGTCATTTTCCCACAGCTCTTTTACCCACCATTTTAATGCCAGCTGCTGTGATACTGAAAATGCAGAGGTGCTCCTGTGCTTTCTGTAGGACACAGGCCCCCAGTGGGAGATGTGTCTCTCTGGTGCCTGGCTGTCATTATCAGCCTGCACCTGGCACCATCCTGTGAGCCTTAGCCAGCCTCTCTGAGCTGTCAGCTTCTCCTTCTGGATGAAGGAGGTACAACGAGAGCACTAAAAATAATAGCTTGTAATCTTCAGCCCACAGAAATATTTTGGGGAGATATGCAGAGTCCTCTGAAGCTTGAATTTATGGGGAAGATTTGTTCCAGGAGACTTCTGAGGATGCAGATCTTCCCTTCTTTTAAACATATGCCTTATCTGGGTTAAGGAGCAGGGCAGGTCTGTGTGTTATGACAACAGTGTGGCTATCGAGATACTCTTTAGACGTTGTTTAAAAATTTTGGCTTAACTCCAATAAACTGGTTCGGTGGTTCTCCTTTTATTAATATTATTGGTTAATTGGATTGGTGATTAAATAATTGTTTATTATTATTATAACATGATTTTTTTTTTTACTTCTTAGAAATTAATGTATGTGGGTTTTAATCAAGATGAAAACCAGTTTATAAGATACTTAAAGTAATGAGCATTTCCATGGGAAATATGATTTTTTTGCTTCTTATACAGTTGTTGCAAAGAGCAGAATCAGAAAATACTATATTATTGTAGTAAAAATTATCAGTACAACTTCAATGTGCTTCACCCTACAGTACTTTATGAAGTTAGGCACATATGAGCTGCATTTCACTGGGATACAAACTGACTTAGAGAAAAGCTTTATTATTAGTCAACTTCAGACCAGAAAACAACTTTCAGGTCTTTCAGTTCTTCATTCTGGGCTTCTAATAATCTTTTAATAATAAAAGTCAGAGTCAAGAAATGGAAAGGTAAAAATCATCAGGTAGATGTAAAGACAGAATGCAATATTTGTTTCATGACATCTGTTAACTGGAGGATAATCAGAGAAAGATTACTGGTGTTAATGAGGTTTTACCTGTCTGTGTTGCTTTCTGATAATAAACTTGATATATTTCCATCTCCTTCTGTCTTCCATTCCCTCCTGTCTTCTTTAAAACTTTATACATTCAGTGGGAAGTGTGGAGATATTAGGGACACATGAAGTTTTGCATTCTTCTTTAAGAATTAAGTGAAAAATAAAAAAAAAATAAGCAAAGCAATCCAATCTCTATTTCTGCACACATTCACACTGACGCAATAAACCCTGCATGAAAATTCTTTACAGTACCCCTTCAAACAGGATCTCTGAAGAGCGCCCCACCAAAATCCTTACAGGTGTTTTATGTTAGGCCACCTCAGGTATTTGAGCAGAATTTTTATGTATTTTCAGCTTAAAAGGAAAAGAAAAAAATATACCTGAGCTTATATTGTGCTTCTAAAACAAGAAAGAGTTAACAATCTTCATATTGTTCACGTATTTGTATTTTAGAATAATTGATGCTTCCTTGACAAAGGAGAAACTGTTTTAGAAAAGCATGTTTTAGAAATGGCATTTAATCTCAAGTCTTAACCTTGTACCAGTATGTGTACTTTAAGAAGCAGTTTGAAAAGGAATATAGTATAGTAATAAACTAGAAATGGCTCAATAAAACAATATTTCAAAGGCTCATGTCAGATTTCACATTTGTGTTTTCAAGAAATAAAGTGGCTGGAGTGATCCTCATGAGGCACTTTGTAGATATATGAGTACAATGAGTTTGATTCAAATGAAAGCAGGAGACTCGGTGCTATCAAAGCCACAGAACACGGACCCTGAATAATCTTCCCCAGTGAGCTTGCCTTTCCTGTCTCTGTCAGTGATTGAAGAAAAACTCCTGCACCCTCCTGTTGGCAATTTCATTTGTGTTTATATTTTGGTACATTCAAAACTGATTTTGCTCTCTTCACATTCATTCTTATGAGCAATATCAATTCATAAGAATGGCTATTGAACAGACATTTTCAGAATGTAACAACGATTCTTTTAATTAAGAAAAATAAACTCATTTTGTGTTGACATTAGTTTCAGGTTGAAACAATTAGTCATCCTCTACCTGGCTTTATGTACTGTGATCACACTGTCAATCTATCTTTAGTGCTTTTATTCAGAGAAGCAGTGGTGTTACAAAATAAAAATAAAAAGCTCAAGGAACAAATCCAGGTTTGCAGATGTTTGAAGTAGTATTTGGTACTAAAAGACCAGTAATAATCTATAGTTAAAATTTTATGGTTTGTGGGTAAATTAGAATAAATTATTTTATATTAATATTTTTAACTGTTTGTTAAGAGAAAATAAGGCTAATTTCAAGGGGTATCTCTCTTTGAGATAAATACCCCCATCACTGTATTTATGGATGTCTCGCTCATTAATTGCTTAACACAGACTGACTACACAAATTTAGGTGAAGAAAAATTAAATAGAAAACCTGTCCCTGAGGAAATCAACTGAAGTATGCAATGGACTTCAGGGAAGACAGGATTTAATTTAAAAGCTACCAGACGTAGTTTTATGTAAGTGACACATAGAATGTTAACTCTCTCTTTCATTCAGGCAACATTTTCCCTTGTGAATTCCTGTCTGTACCCTGAAGGAAACTGCCTATGTCTGCCATCAGGTCTGTCCCTCATGCCATTTTCTCCACAAAAATAAAAAAAAAAAAAAAAAAAAAAAAGCAAAAAGCTAAGTAAATTGGGTATTAATATAATTCAGCTCTGACTAACAGGAATGTTTCTGCCAGCTAAGAAACAATTGCCTGCTAAGACCCTTGAGGCTATCTGGAATTGTAACAGATTCAGGAGCTGAATCATAAGTTTTCTTTCTAGTTTTCTACCAATGCTTTTTTATTTTCTTCAGTTTGTGGTGGACGCTTAAGGATTTATATTTTTTTTAACTGGAATTGCAGACCACATATTAAGCAAGGTTAAGTCATTGAAAGTATTGAAAACCAGGGTACTTTTGAATGCCACTGTAGGCAATTAGCCTTGAGTAAAATCTGTAGAACTAGCCAAGAAGAAGAATTTCCACATGCTGGAGGGCTTTTTGTTTGCTTTTTTTCCAATATATTTTCAATTCAGAAGAACCTCTTTCCCCCTCCAGAGACAAAGGAATTTGAAAAAATACTGCATCCTACATTTCCAAGAGTATGCTTACTTTTTACAGCTTCCATCATTCTTTCACAAGAGTAGAGCTGCTGATAATTCATGATCCCTATGAATCTTGCCAACAAGATAAAGAATTTCAAACGGTGTTGAACCAAACTGCAACTAAACTTTGAAGTTTGTTTTGATTTATAACTCTGAGTTAAATATCTAATGTTCCTTAATCAGTACCTGCAGGAAATGAAGTACCACAAAATGGAATTCACTATAATTTCCTTAGTAAGTAACATGAAACCTAAAATAGCTAATAGGAAGATCTGGGAAGTTTGAACTAAGACTGAGTCCCTTTGTGGTGGTGTGGCAACTAATTGAGGTTTACAGGGGGATTCTTGTGTTAGATCAGAATCACAGCTAAAGCTGCTCTTTGACTCCCAGGAGCCAGTAACATAACTTTTCAAAAAATGAAGCAGGACTTTTTATTTAAAGTTTAAGGAGTTTAAAGCTTAATACCTAGAAGGTAGCATAATTAATCCACTAGGTCAGTATTTTAAGCACTCAAGAACAATTTTTTCAGTTACATTTTGTGTATATATTATAATTGACTCTTGGAGAAGAGACTAGGGGTTTTTCAGTCCCCTGCATGACCTAAGAGGCTGCATGAAAAAGCAGATTTTTTTTTTTCCTGAACTAAGAGGTATTAGAATAGGACGCTTTCCTGAGGATGGGAATTGCTGACAGGAGAAGGAACTTGGTTTTGTCCCTTTAACTCTGGAGCTTTTGAATTAAAAGATGGATAGCAAACATTATCCATATGATCATCATTTGTATAGAAGTGGTTCTGTGTTGAAATGAATACAATCACCACACTAAGTGAACCTTGAGAACTTCTAATGTATTGATTGGCTTAGTAGACAGGTAAACATCCAGTTTAAAGACCTTGAACAAGATGAAACAAGAGTCAAGTGGCTCAGGCCTACCAAAAGGACACAACTTTTAACCACACACAGAAGCAACACTGTGGATATCTTTATAAATGTAGTAAAGAAATGTAGGTTAAATTCACAGAATTTAGCTTGTAAATATTGAAAAATTCCCTCCTGTGTGGCTGGAAAGTTTAGTATGTTAAGTCCTTACAAGGATCCATATTCATATCTGGCATGACATCTGACTGTTTGATTGTGCAAAATGTTAACCCTCCCTGGTCTCTGTCATATAATTTAAGCAGTTGTATGATTGTCTCCATGACAATAATGATTTCTGAAAGCAGACCTTTATCTTGAAGAATAAAATAAATGCTTAGGGCTTCCAAGAGTTGGACTTATAAAAGGACAAGAGAACATCTAGCTAGAGTAAATATGGCAGGGAAATACAGTTGCTGTATTACAACATAAGTCCTGCAAAATAAAGACAGATGGATAAATGGTCTAACCCACTCAGTCATCCCACCCTATTTCCCATCCTGAGTATGAGTAAAAGGGCAAGTCCTACCAAATCACTTCCTCATTCCTCATGACATTGTATTTATCAAGTGTATTTTAAATGCAGATGTGGGTGTTCCCTACGTATGTTAGGGACAAGAAAACTGACTAATAGGCCAACCTAGCAGAAATATGTTAGTTATGAGCATCGCTATTTAAAAATATATTTATGAGAGCTGAAATTCAGTATCATATAAACAAATACAGCTATGTTCTACAGCCATATCTCAGCTTGGTTCTGAGGCTGGATTTCAAGGTATGGTTTGTGTTATATAAAATATTGTTATTGGCAAGAGAGATACACTACATATTTAGAACTAAAGCATTTGAGCTGAATTCGTGTTTTAATGTTTTAATCATCCAAGTTATCTGATTGAAACAACAATTCATATTAATGACAGAGTTAAAATCTTTACATGGAACACCTCTTCCTATAGTCCTTCCTTTTCTGTGACATTATGATCATCCTTCCAGTGTTCCTACTGTGCTTAAAATTGACAGTTACAATCTTCTTCAAGCAGGAGTTAAGGTGGTGATTATTATGAGTTGTCAGTCTTTGTCAGTTGAGAGGAGAGGAGAGGAGAGGAGAGGAGAGGAGAGGAGAGGAGAGGAGAGGAGAGGAGAGGAGAGGAGAGGAGAGGGGAGGGGAGGGGAGGGGAGGGGAGGGGAGGGGAGGGGAGGGGAGGGGAGGGGAGGGGAGGGGAGGGGAGGGAAGGGAAGGGAAGGGAAGGGAAGGGAAGGGAAGGGAAGGGAAGGGAAGGGAAGGGAAGGGAAGGGAAGGGAAGGGAAGGGAAGGGAAGGGAAGGGAAGGGAAGGGAAGGGAAGGGAAGGGAAGGGAAGGGAAGGGAAGGGAAGATTTTGATTGGAAGGGACCTACAATGATCATCTAGTTCAAAGACCACTTCAGGGCTGACCAAAAGTTAAAGCATATTATTAAGGGCATTTTTCAAATACCTCTTGAACACTGACAGGCTTGGGGCATCATTCATCTCTCTAGGAAGCCTGTTCCAATGTTTGACCACTCTCTCTGTAAAGAAATGCTTCCTAATGTCATCTGAACCTCACCTCCTATCCCTTTATCAGGATGATGTTCACAGTAGGTGGGAATTTCTTCCTCTTCTCTCTTGCTGTCCACTTGGAGTTATATTTACATATTTTCTTATTGTAGTTTGACTCCTTATCACTTGTTCTATGCTGAAGTCTGAAAGCTGTCTCCCCCCAGCCTCAGCTAATATCAAGGGTTGTTTCTTCCAAGGCAGTGCCTCCCCAGATTTGCCAGACCTTTACCATTCTTGGTGTTCACAAAGCTTCAGCTCATACAAATATGAAGTCACTTTGCTCCTGGACAACTGTTATAATCAGTTGAAACCATGCCAAGACAAATCCAGACACTTTCTGACACCTTGTAAAGTCAGGTCAGTCCAAGCGTCTTACTGGTTATAGCAAAAACTATATTTCCTGGGTTATGTAGCATTCTTATTTATTGGTTTGTATGCATACACTTCTGACAATTTTTATGATCAGCATTTTATTTATTCATAAACATAAAATACCTGATAAGGAGTTTCACATGGTAGGCAGTGTCCAAGTCGAGAAAACAGTTCCTCTTCCTCAGTAGGCATATCCATGCCAGGCTGAGCCACTATTTTATCTCCAGCCCACAGCTGAAGGACCCTGTGTGTAATAAACTGGACATACAAAAAAAAAGTGAGTGCAGATATTGAGTGTCAACAAATACACAAGACTGAAAATCAAAAGTAAATATTATGGAAACATACACAATTGCTGTCTGCAAACTGAAAATTCTTTTCAGTTTTTAAGATCTCTTTGTGAGGAGTTTCTAATCAAGAGCAAGGAAGCAGATGTACATTCACCTTAGGACTAAACCAAATTCTCCTACCATATATAAAAGCCTAAGGATAGCTCAGGTCTTTCTGTGCCTGACAGAGATGATATAGTAAGTTAGCAGAGACAGGGCTATATGTATTGCATTAGATCTTATTCATCAGGCAGGAAGACGGATATGTTCATATATATTGATTTCCCAATCACTACACTCATCCTGAATAATGGATATCAAAACTGGAAACAAATGAGCTGTGTGTGTTATTTCCACAAATTTCTATTTCTGCTGTATCCATAAGGAAGTTATTAAGAAGTGAACATTTGTACTTATCAGTGAGCTGTCTCTTACCTTCTTGAATTTAAAAAGTGCATTTTTATTCCATTTGGGTATTAAGATCACAACTCTCAATGCTTTAAAGATAAAGCCAAGATTTCCAACAAATCTAGCAGGGCACTGGGAGACCTGGCAGATCCGTGGCCTGGGGACCAGGTGTGGGTGTGTATGCCGGGTCGTGAACCTTCTGCATCACTGACAATGTAAAAGTGTCATCAGCATTTGGGTTAGTAGATTAACGACATCTAAATTAATGACAGCTGAAAGCAAAAGAATTTGTGCTTGTTAGGGAAGAAACAGATAAGGTATTCTTTAAAATAACAAAGCAGAAACTTATCTACCGGCTGTGCGCGATTAGTAGTCCTCGTGGAAAATGCTGAGAGGAACTAGTTTTTGAAATGAGCATGCGCAAGAGCAAGAAAGACGACAGTAAAACTCCCAGCTGTTTGAAACATCTGTTAGAGTGTCCCTGGCAGTGCTTCACAGCTGAGGTGAACTCCCCTAGCAGAGCTTTACAGAGACAGCCTTTGGTCACTGATGTTTGCAGCTCACGTAAACACGCTCCAAGGCTGCAGAGTTCTGAACAGCTTCCTTCACTTACATCAGTAAACTGCCCAAATGAACTCAGAATAACTAATCTGTCCATATGCATCTGAATTAGCATTGTCAGGACTCTGGCCAGAGCATGGCCATAATTCTCATCCTGTAAGTGGAAATGTTACGAGGAACTGCTCATAAATAATACGCTTCAGTTTTCAAGCTGTGTCAATTGGACACAGATCACAAAGCACATCTTTCTTTTGCCCATTTAGCTGCTAAATGGAGTGTGACTATTTGCAGATATAGAGTACACTTTTCACACATCCAATAACACGCAGTAAAAGTAGGATAATTGTACAAACTTATCTGCTAACAAAATCAGAATGTAAATACAGTGAGGAGGAGAATTAATGTGAGGGAATAATTTAAAAGTGGCATTGAAAGAGTATTTGCACTAGCCATTATACTTTGCCTCTCCATTTCTAGGAATGCATTAAGAAGTTGGGTTTTTTTGTTTTGTTCATGCTCAAATCCTGTACTTTCAGTATCTAATAAAACGAACAAGGCAGTTATCTGGCAAGAAAAGGTAATTCAATAGCTTATTAATTAAGAGTACTCTAATATAGTCACAGCTTGGACTTAGTTCAGCATAAACTCGAACTGTATATTTTTTAAAGAGAATCTGGAAACCCAAAAAGAAAATTCCTTGAAGAAATTAAAACCAAATGTAACCCCCATCACAAAATTCAAACAGAGCTTCAGAGATAAATCTTTGAAATTGGACTTAAATGTATAACTGTGAAGTGATCTAATTTTCTATGAGCACATTTAGAAGATGGTATGGAAAATATGGAATTGTGACAGGGTTAGTCAAAAGCTTTGTAAAAGAGTAGCATGCAGTGATAAGCTAAAAAGTGGAAGATTAAGGTATTTGAAAAAGGACTCTACTGTAAAATCTGTTTTGGATTTTTAATGTCCTCCACTATACTGGCAGTCAGTTCTACAGCTCTGGTGTAAACATTACACTGTGGGCTTGCCCAGAGAGGTTGTTGAGTTTTTGTCCTTGGAGAAGGAGACAACATTCTCCACTGGACACAGCTCTGAGTAGCCTCTTCTAGTTGACCCTTCTCTTTGTAGGGCAATTGGACCAGATGATCTCCAGAGGTCCCTGGCAACCTCAAGCTGTTCTAGGATTGCAAAATATGTCAAAACAGGTAAGTCTGAAAAACAGGTTTCTTTACTAATCCAAGTGAACCCTTAGGGAGCACAGAATTGTATTCTTAATGCATGGATGAAACCAGTGAGAGAGACAATGCAGAAACTTAAGTCTTAAACAGCAGGGTATTACAACCATTAATTTATTTTATTGTTATTTTCACAATATTTATTTATTCCTGTCTGTTGTTTTTCCTGGCCAACAGATCTAAATCTTTAACATCTCTCTAAAATACATAGTGGACTCCAGATGGGAGTGGATACTTATGCTAGGATTCTTGAGCTTGGAGAATCTATGAATGAGGGGTATATGATAGACAAGCATAGAACAATGAGTAGCCTATTAAAGATATGCAGACGTTTTCTGTCTCTTTCAGAAAAAAAAAAAAACAACCAAAGACTATCAGTTGAAGTTAGTGGTATGTGTTGGTTTTGGCTGGGATAGAGTTAATTTTCTTCACAGTATCTAGCATGGGGCTACATTTTGGATTTGTGCTGAAAACAATGTTGATAATTCAGAGATGCTTTAGTTATGGCTGAGCAGAGCTTACACAGTGTCAAGGTCTTTTTTGCTTTTCACACTGCCCTACCAATGAGCAGGTTGGGGGTGCACAAAAAGTTAGGAGGGGACACAGCTGGGACAGCTGACTCCAACTGACCAAAGGGATATCTCATACCATAAGATATCATCTTCAGCAATAAAACTAGCGGGGGAGGTTGATAGGGGGCCACCATTTGGGGACTGGCTGGGCATCAGTTGGTTGGCAGTGAGCTATTGTTTTCATTTGCATAATTTGTCTTTCTTGGGTTTTATTTCTCTCTCTTTGTTATTTTCCTTTTCATTAGAATTTATTACTAGTGTTAGTATTAGTATTATTTTATTTCAATTATTAAACTTTTTTTATCTCAACCCATGAGTTTTCTCACTTTTACCCTTCTAATTCTCTCCCCCCATCCTCCTGCAGAGGAGTCAGTGAGTAGCTGTGTGGTGCTTAGTTGCTGTCTAGGGTTAAACCGTAACATGGCAGAAAGGTTTAAAATAAGCAGAAAGAAGTAAATTTTAATAGAACAGGTAGTGTATTTGTAGAACTCATTACCAAAGGTTGTTTACATGGATTCAACTTGAGACTGAACAGGCTCATCCACTAAGGACTGCAAAATACAGAGAAGCCACATATGTCTTGGGCAGTCTAAGAGCTGAAAACATATGGGACTTCCAATACTGTTAAGAGGAGGAAATAACATACGCTTCCTCTGTTCTTACACTCTTTCCTAGACTTCTACTTGTGGCCCTCAGAGGAAAGAGCATATCAGAACATTCATTGTTATGAAAATCCTATGAAAGACATTCTAAAAATTTTACTATCTTAACATTCAGATATTGAATATTAGAAGTCTGAGTGCAAGGGAACATGTTTTCATATAGCAGAAACAGATAAAATTCAGACGTGTATGCGCTCAAGTCCACAGTAGACTTTTCCATCAGTATTCATGAGCTAGCACAGCCCACCCAACCAAAATTTCCTATGTATTTGTTTCACGGTAAGAAACAGATCTTTAGATACTGACCTCCAGCTTTAAACAATAGTGAGGGAGCTGAAATTAATATAAACTATGTTTTACCTGTCCTCTCACCTTACATAATTTATGTCTCTTAATTCTTACTACTTTTCTTAAATTTCTTTAGTATTTGTGGAATAAAATTTGCCCTTTACATATCCATCGTCTTCTAACTGTATTCAGTGAAAATAAGGAAGCCCAGCTGGTTGCACTGATTTCCCATCTTAATCAAATACCTCCTCCCCACCAAGTGTAGGTCATAATTACAAAAAATGCAAAGAAAATTACTAAATCATCCCTGTGGCTGGCTGTCAGTCTATGTTTTTCATAGGCACTAATACATTTAACTGTTAAGTACCAACTAAAGTTTTAAGAATTTTTTTTTTTTTAAATCGAAGTGGTACAAAATACACACAATAAGTCTGGGTACCTTAGCTTACAGTCAACGCTGCAAGAGACCAAGGAAGTTAATTCAGGCTGAAAATTCTGTCCTTAAGTCACCTGGCTTTTTTTTCTTTTTTTCAATGACTTCAGAACAGATGGCCAGCCTAGATCCAAAATTTCTTTCTTTTCTGAGTTTGATCCAGCCCCACAGTATAATTTTTAAGTCATTTTTCCTGATTAATTTTAAACATTCTGCAATGGAAGAATGAGCTTTGATCTGCTTTCAGGACATTTACAACTTTTTTATGGTTGCTCTTACACAAAATTTAAATTGATGTTATGCAAGATAGGCTATGGTAATTATGATTATTGTAATTGGTTGCAAAATGTGAAAAGAGGAATGTAGAAGTGGGAATTAGAAACTAGAGCAAGATGGAGAATCTCAGCTTCTAATGTTATAGGATACAGAATGTTCACTTGGCTTGCAAAAACCTCCAGATGCTTGTCAATGAGAAGTGAAAATAGGAAACAGAAAATCTGGAAGATTTTAAAGACAGATGTAAAGGGATTGAATTTTGAAGACAGAAGGGATGAAAACCAAGTCCTTCTGAAAATTTTGGCCAGTATGTCGTCCAATGTTCCTGAACAGAGCGTGAGATATATATCCTATAAATAAAAGTAAGAATGCTTTCAGAACCTTTAAGGAAAGCAAATTGTACTCAGTTCTGGAAATCCAATCAAAATGCAAGGAATAGCTTCTCCTTCCACAAAACACCTTTCATGCAGACAGATTTCAAGATTAGAGAAGATCATTAAATCATGCTGCCTTACACCCCCTCATAAAACAAGTCATAAACTTTCAAGTAGACTCGTTTCTACCCCAGACTTAAACCAGTATGCTTTAAAAGCAGTCTTAAAGTATTTTATACTTGAAGCAAAAATGTAGTTTATTAATGAAGCAACTTCGGGGTTTAAATTGCAAGCTTTATCATCTTACATCCTCTATGTAACCTCTGGAGAGAAAAGACTTCACTGTTGCATATGCTAGAGCTCAAGGAAATAAGCTGCCAGTCAAGGGGTGAATGAACGCCTTCCCGTTGACAGCATTTTTGTAACTAACCTAATTGTTAACAACTTAATGCTAATTAGATAAACTGCCAACGGGCATACTTCGCAGTGTCTCTTGTCTTTTCCAATCTTCCTAATGTGGATTAACTATGAAAATGGAAATATCAGAAAATCTAGAATGACTACTTATTTGTTTATTTAGACAACTTTTGGTCCCAGAGTTTGATTCTTGGTCAGGTGATGGATCTGTGGGGAGTAGAAGAGTTGCATGCTCAGCTCAAGTCATAAACATCGTGAAAGCAATGAAAATCCTTCAAAGTTAGATTGAATACTGCAATTCAGAAGACACAGTGAATGTAAATCACATTCATTGCCATTCCAAATGTTTTCTCAGTGAGCTAGGCTTACAGGGAATTTTATTCCTTTTAACAAAAACTGTTACTTAACTAAACTTCCAATATAAGAATAAGAAGTAGTAAACTACAATATATAAATAGAAAGATCCACACTAGGATTTCTCAGCAAGAATATTAAGGAGCAAGTTTGCTAAATTTTCCTGAATCCACCTTTTTGGTTCAAAGAACTCTGTTAATTTATATCTGGTGTGTAGGATTTACTTGATCTGCACCTCACAGATATTCCTGGAGTGGAGTCAACTATTTAGAACATTGCTGGAGGCCCAACATGAACCAGTTTCTGTCACTGCTGACATTGCAGCCTCTCAAGCAATCCAAAACATATAGAATAGCCGTCATCATGAGTTCCTTGAGTGACCTACAACTATGTCACTTTTGCCATATATATTGTTAATTCTTACTATTACTACATGACTAATTATATTTCAAAAACATCATCAAAAAATCAGAATGATAAAGATGTAAAAGTTTTTTTAAATGCACTATGAAGTAGATGCTAATTTTAGTAAGAGATCACAAGGTCAAATTAACACTACGTATTTAAGAAATTATTCAAGTACATCAACAGCTGTGTCAATTAGAAGGTGGAGGCTAGTGGAACTTAACATTTAATTGCTTTTGCTGTTTTATGTTACATTTTTTTCCATGCCACATAGACAGTTTTCCAGGCAACTCTCCACCTGTTCCCGGCCATCACCTGATACAGAAGTGTCCAACAAAGTTATTTTGAGTCCTGATTCATTACTAAGCAGTTGATGACATTTTGTCATCCCGAATTCCACCATCTTCAGGAGGATACAAGTGTGAATTTACATGCTTTTTCTGAATCAGGTTGTTTTCAGGTATTAAGATCTTTAAGCATAATTTAACTTGGATTTCTCAATGTGGATTTAATAGCGGTTATGGGGGAGGAAGCAAAATGCTCATGTGCTTCTTTGAAAATGGAGTCTGTTAGAGAAGACTCTAAATCAAAGTGTCTGACACATCTTGCCATACATGTGAAATAATCATCTGCCAGAATGCATTAGTGGAGTGATGAATTATGTACCAGTGCCTTCACTGCAGCTAACATTAAAGTCTGATTCTTACTCTAGTTTCATATATTTTTTGTTACTTCAAGAAAAGAAACAAAACCTCTGCTTTTCCCTCCCCCACAAAATCCCACAAAGCCAAACAAATAAGGTAATTTTACAGCTGAATCAGGGTTTTTTAACATTTCTTTTAGGAGTTCTCATTTCAATCCTAGTTTGGTGTTTTGGTTTTAGATACTGGAACAACTTTTAATTGTAGCTGTTATCTGTACTGAGAGCATTAATTAGTGGGAACGGTGTAGGAAAATGTGTGAAGGCAGTCAAAGTGCCTTTATTTTTAAAATAAATACAGATGAACACATTTGTATGTGTACATCAGCTTGTTTCCTTCTCTAAAAGCCCTGGGTTTTATTGTGAAGTAACTGTGAAACAATTCTAGCAAATGGATTTCACAAAAGGCATCTTAATGGAGAGGCTAGTAAATATGTTATTACAGGTCTTTGTTCCATGGCAGAGCTTAAAGGCTGAAACAGAGGGCAGGGCCCCGCTTACACTACCCACTGTATAAACAAGTAGAAAGGGAAGGTGCTCTCCTGTAGAGCTAATAAAACATGTTATGAAAGGTGATTGTGAGAGATGCCCAAAGCCACATGGAAAATTGGTAGTAGACTAACAGATTAGAAGCCCATTTTCCTCTCTATCCCTCTCAGACTTTTTCTAGTCTCATGACCAGAAGATTAAATGGTCATAAAGATGACCTCAGTGTTCTGACTTTGGCTCTGGCAAGTGTCTGTGCTTTCCGTACTGGAAACGGATACCAGCAGCCACACAGCCACATACACCTTCCACACACTCCCCCCACCTCCCCACACCCCCCACCCCTCACCCCCATACACTGTGGCAGCCTGAACATACAGTTGTTTTGTCACATTAAAACATAAAAACCAGATGCAAATGTGTACAGAAACACTTTAAATTGGAGTTCTAGCTCCCATTGTCCTAGTAACACAAATAATGTATCTTTCTCTCTGCTGCTATCCCACAGACACCTAACTTGTAGATATGCAAAAAAGGGCATAATCTCACTATTGCTGCGGAGTCACTGTCAGTGTAACACTTGCCTACGTATTTAATGAATCACGACAATGTGGCATGATGGCAATGCTAGTGGGAGAGCAGAATGTGCTGGGGATAACTGGAGGTTTATGTGTGGAAATAATGCTCCTGGGCGTTGTCTTGAAGGGCATAATTCAACTCTGACATAGCTAGGAAAGGACAGTTTATCAGACCAAAAAAAAGTCATTGATCTAGTCATGTGGGGAGGGCTGCGGACAGAAATGCAGAAGCAAATTAGGGCTAAATATTTATGGCTGATCCAAACCACAGGACACATGTGGGTTTTTTGCAGCATGGAAAAGGAAAGAGTAAGAGGGAAAACATCAAAGACATCCTACTGAATTAGGCATCACTGGAGAATATGCCCCAGGAGAGAGTGCTGTGTTTATCAAACACAGTAACCTGACTATTATTTGCAGTTTCTAATTTTTGCTAAAAATATATTATATAGACTTCTGTGAAGGAACAAGAAAAGGACATTCTTGGATGATCATCTTGCCATCCAAATACACGGGGCATATTGCGGTGAACGGGATGCTTCTGTCAGGGGGTGTCAGGCCTGTGTGAGAGGGTTTTCATTGGCTTCTTGGGCAAGAAGGTCCTGTCACTATCATGCACTGTGACTTATTTGTTTTGTCCTGCAAAAAGAGACTGCTTTCTCTGAACTTTTAAGCTATCTTTGAAATGCAGAAGAGATGATTAAAGAAGCTCTTAACAGAAAAAGTATCTTTGTATTCTGCTTTTGCTACCCTCACTGAGAATAACAATGTCTTTTTAAAATCACCTGGCCAGTTTTCACTAGTTTCCCACAATTAATGATATTTGATATCACTCTTTATTTCCAAAAATCGAGGGAAAAAGTTTCTTGAAAGAAAACCTGAACTCAAATTATCCAGAATAATTTTAAAATCTCAAAATTATATTAATTTTCAAATCTCCTAATGTCTGCATTTTCAGGTAACTGGGTATAATAATAGTCCAGTGCTCAAACAGGGACACTTTGCAATATTTTTTTTTGCCCAAAAGAAAAAGTTGCAAACATGACTGTGTTCTACTGGGAGCTTACTAAGGTGATCCTGGATTCTGGACAGAACTCACAACTCTGTCCTGTAATTGACATTAACACAGTCATTTTAAGATTATTTAAAACAGAAATGAGAAAAATACTCAGCTGAACTGTGGTTTTCCAATGTTGCAGTGACCACCTATCTAGTGGAAATTTTTCCAGGTGATCTTGTAAACTTTATTGGCTAAGCTGCATTAACATGTAAATTGGGAAATACTTAGCGGTAGTAAATAAAATGTGCAGAGATATAAATGTTGGGGGTTTTTTGTGAAGCAAACTATTTGTTATTGCAGGTATAAAGTCTGAAAATGCTAGAATAGTCCATATATTTTCCTCTGGCAGTCTTGGATTAGTAGAATGATATCCACAATAAGGACATTTTTACTGCTGAACATAAACTTTGTGGGTTTGATTGTTTGCAGTACAGCTTTTGTTAACAAAACAAAATGGCAAACAAGGCTGTAACCTGGATGCTGTATCAACCAGAGAGTATACTAGATAGGATAAAACCAGCAGCCAGATGGAATGTAGAGTTAACCTGTTAAGGGAGTTAACCTGTTAAGGGAGTTAACCTGTAAAGAGAGTTAACCTGTATTTATGGAACTTGCTTAGAATTAGTACTAATGAGATGGGGGAACATACCTCTTCGCTTAACCAATATTCATATCCAATATATTGTTTCATATTGGTACTACTACATCAACAGTTTATTATCATTGAAGGACAGTGCCTTGCTCATTCTATTTTCAGACAATAGATGTTGCAAAGCTGAGACTCCTAGTGGGCTGCCAGTATAGTCAGACAGGGACTGACAACAGGAAAATACATAGTAGGTGCACCACAGAGTGTTATAAATGAACATTAACAGCAGTTCCAACCAGAGGTGACAAGTGTCCCAAGTCTACCTATACACGTTACATACTTAACATTTACTTTTGAAGATAAGACAGCCAAAGTTTTGCCTAACTGCAAGATCTAAGAATTCCACCTTAGTTTGGCATCTGCTGATCGGGTATTTATACACAAGAGGATTGTCACAACAAACTGATCTTATATGCCTTGTCTTTCTGACAGTAATCTTCCACAAACACTTCTGTAAAATTCAGTATAAGCAGACATGTGAAGTCTCACACTTGGGGATCGAGGTTCCCATGCCAAGTTTGTGCATCGTTTGATAAGCACTGCAGCACCACCAGCTTTCTGCTCAGCCTGTGTGGTGGGTTAACCCCAGCCAGCAACTAAGCACCACACAGCTGCTCACTCCCTGCGCTACCCCTGCCCACTGCCGGTGACATGAGGGAAGAATTGGAAGCATGAAAGTGAGAAAGAAACTTGTGTGTTGAGATAAAACCAGTTTAATAATTAAAAAGAAATAATAATTAAAGAAAAAAAAAAGGAAAAGAAGGGGGGGGGGGGGAAGGAAATTAATACCCAAGAAAAACAAGTGATGCAGATTAAAACAATCCTCACCATCAACTGATCATTGCTCAGCCAGTACCCAAGCAGCGTCTTCTCTGCCAACTGCCCCCCCAGTTTTATTGCTGAACACGATATGGTCTCAGCTGTGTCCCCTCCCAGTTTTATGTGCACCTCCAGCCTACTCGCTGGTAGGGTGGTGTGAGGAACCGAAAAGGCCTTGACTGTGTAAGAACTGCTCAGCAGTAACTAAAACATCTCTACATTATCAACACAGTTTCCAGCACAAATCCAAACCATAGCCCCATACGAGCTACTATGAAGAAAATTAACTCTATCCCAGCCAAAGGCAGTACAGTCTGTGACCCCACACTGCAGTTATAACCAGATCTGTGCTCTGCTAAGCAGCTGTATCTGCCATATGACATTGCTCCCAGGGAGGAAGCTGGTCAGCAGCTGGGAAGGAGCAGTGTGGGTTTTGAGATCCTTCGGACAGCAGAGCCCATTGGGAGACACATGCCCTACTCTCTAACATGTCATGTGGCTTCTTCCTCTTTTCACATAGTTTAACATATCAATATCAGATATTGAGAGGAACTTGAAGAGGAGAGGAGTGTGTTTATCAATTAAAGCTAGTATATAACTTGCTCTGTGCTCTGTAAGTCTGCTGCCTGCCAAATCAACAGGCATTTTGGCCTAATTCAATCCAGTCCAGCCCATTATTAAGAAGAGAGGGCCATCTTGCTCTGCCCCAGTTATTGATTATGAGTTTTTCTTGTTCTCTAGGAGTACAGACCACTTATATGATTTATTTTCTTTTGCAGAGAACAGTGTAATTCCTAGGAATAATTTAGCAGGAATATAGAGTTTTGGAGGAAAACTGAGGTCTTTGCCTTTGAACTGCTGAGAGCTGTCAAACAGGAGTGCAATAAAGTTAGAATATTAGGAGAAGTTTATTAGATTTAGTATAAAACTTGGCCTATCTTGACGAAGAAATTTGGCAGAATAGGCAGCAGTTGAAATATTTCAACGGAAAATTGTACCTTTACTGTATTTGACAAAAAATATATGTCTTTTCATTTTAAAGTCTTAGAACTGTTTCTGGAGGTTAAGCTGTGCAAGAAGAATTTGTTCCCTTTTATTAATTTTTTTTTTTATATATTGAGGACATAAACCCATGTTTCTTCTTAAGTGGCTTTCATGTGTAAATATAAAAAAATCAGGTCAAAAAGCCTTTAAATGAAAAAAAAAATTAAAATCTTACATCTAGCTCTAGTGTAAAGTAATAAAAGTAAGCTAATTGATAATTAATAGGAGAACCTGGAAACACAGCTATTTCAAATGGGCAGTAGCTCATAATGTTTCTTCTGTGATACATTTTATGATTATTGTGTGTTTGGTATTGCTTTTTTACGTTTTACCTAATCAAGTAGTACTGAGTAGTTTGGTACAGTTGCAGTACCTGAAGGACTCAACAGGGGACTCTGCTTCAAATTCTAGATAAGCAGTGAAATTAATATGGACTATTTAACAGTTAGAAATTTGGGATTGACCTCCTACTGTCAGAAGAAAGGTAGATAATTTACAAAATTAGATAACAAGTGCCTGCAGTGGGTTTATCCAAGTGTGTTGCTAACTGCTTGTATAGGTGCTAGAAAGAAAATCTGCCATAATCTTGGCACATAGACATAGACTAAACATCATATACTGGATCCTAATATCTCATCTAGGTTTGGAAGTCTCAACCTTAACTCATGTACCAATGTCGGAGGTGAAAGTCACAATTATATTAAGAACCCTTGGGGCTTCTTCAAAATTTGCTGAAATTAGTGAAAGAAGCCCTACAAGCTTAATGAGATTTGACTTCAAGTGACTGGGTTCAAAGAGCAGATTGGATGGAATAGTCAAAATTATAAATCATCACAATATGATATTTAATCATTGTATGATTATTTGTCAGTCCTATAATCATTATATGTGTACTGTGGTGAGCAAGGTTAATTTGTGTCCATTCATCCAATGATGTTTTCCACTTTCAAATTCCAGAGCATCTATGCCTTATAACAGAAAATTCAGTTAAACCAGGAGTGCAGTACAGTACTGTAAAATATAAAAACCCAAAGTTGTGTAAAAATGCACTTGAGTACAACAGCCAGTGCTTGTGTTTGCTCTCAGTCTCTGAGTGACACAAAACCCTTTTTGAAATAAAGTGTTCTAGCCCACAACCAAGGTTAATGTGTACACTCATGCCTCACCAGATTTCTACGTGACTGCCTCTACATACTAAATGAAAGGTCCTTTGCATTTTCCAGGCATTAGAATCAATCACTTCCAGCTCTGCATCTGGCCTCTGTTTTGCAAGCCTGGTCATTCTTGACTATTAGCTGTACTGTGTCTTTATTAATCATACCAGCTATCAACTTCTTAGGTCAAAATCACATTGATAACTATGGAGACAAATTATGATTATTACAGAGACTCAAGAGAGAAAAACCCATCTCACAAAGATTGTAAGCTAAACTTCAATGATCTTTATATTCAGTTGCCACCATTTCGCTGTTTGGGAACTGATCCTCATTCTTTTGCTCAGTCTCATGGTGCCATGCACATACACCTCAACTTTTATGTTTTTCTCCACCTTCCAGGGTGAAAAAGACCCCATCATTTCTGTATTACATGGGTTAGTTGGTTGGTTGGCTTTTTTGTTGACCCATACTAATTGCCTTTGTTGAAGTTGAAAGATTACTGGTTTTAAAGGATCACACTGCAATCACAACAGCTGTTTCCTGAACCCTGGTTAAATCCTTCTTTATCTTTTTTTTGTAGTGTCCAAACCAGTTTCTGCCTCTGTCATGTTCAGAGAAGCCATGAGTTTTTATCTGTAATGATTTTGATCTGGCACGACTATTTGCATGGATAAAATATTCTTGCCTGTGAACAGAATAATTTAGAAAATGAACATGAAAAAAACCACAGTCTAAACAAAATAAGATTTTATTTGGGAAGAATATTTTAGGTCACCATAGATATTTTTGAAATTCTGGAATGCAGTTGTTCACTAGTAAATCACAACTAAGTGAAATTCTCTACTTAAGAAAATCAGGAAATAATGTAGCTGAATTGTACCGTCTAACTCATTAATAAAAATATCACTGACTATATGGAATATCTGTGACCATGGAGAAGGTTGGGACAAAATCATTCTATCAGGTTTTTTTTTAGCTAAACTTTGTTTAACAAACACAAGCACTCCCAGGGTTTCAATCAGCAGTAGATACAGGGCCAGCAACCAGAAATTCCTGTGTGCCAGTCCTGATTCTAACTCTTGGCAGGTAGATTGCTTGTGCTTGAGCCAGTGGCCACTAATTCGTAAGAGCTGTTTCCTCACTTCCCTGGGGTAAATCAATTAAGAACTGGGAAGAGTGATTAGTCTGTGATTAGTCTGTATTTTATCTAAGTAGTGTTTTGACTACAAAAATATTCTGTAGGTGATGGGATTGTTTAGTATGAAAGGTGTCACAGACAGATTTGGATAAATCAGACTCTATATGTAACCAAACCTTTAGTGTCTAAGAAATGTAAACCCCTGAAAATATGAAACCCAGTATTTCTGTGCTGTGGCAGTTTCAAGATCTGTAGATGAAGAACCGAGAGAAAAAAAATAGTGATAGGATCATTCAAGAAAAAGTTAGGAAATAAAATAAAAGGTATGAAGGAGACTGCATTAATTAGATACCATCACAAACCAGAAAATTATTAAAGAGATTATAGGATTACTGATATTTTTATTTCAGAACTTATGTGATATAAAAGGTACACAGATGCCTTTGATAGCTCATGTGGGGTCATGACCAAAATCACCCTAAACTCAGTTTAGATGCAATCATAGGTTTTGGTGGTTTTACTTTTCCACTAAGTGTGATTTTTGTGTCTGAAATTTAGCTGAACACAGTCTCATCACTCTTCAGTTAATTTCACTCTCCATTTCTCCTGCTTCATTCACATCAACATGGTTTCTGGTTGGCAAATACTGCAACGAAGTATCAATTTTTAAGCTATTATTGCAGAATATTCACAGAAAGCACATTTTGAATTAATAAGCACTAGGGTTTATTTTAGAAATCTGATTCTGGAAGTTATATTATAATATGCAATCAAGGAAAATAGAACCAGGCTTTCAAATAATATAAAGTACCAGGAAAGCATGAGCTTATCCTTAAAATAATGAGTTGTTTGAAATACATAAATATTTAAATATTGGTTACCTACATTTGCCTCACACTTTCTAAAAAAAGTATTTGAGTCCCATATTTTCATAGTGTTTCAGAGCCATAAGGACTATAAATATGCATTTTTAAAAGAACGTTAAAAAGTTACATTCTAAAATAATAACTTGATCCCGTGAGCTTACATTTTAAAAATGGCAAATGGTGGTCCTTGCAACACTTATCAGATCTCTGTATATAGTTTTTAAGGGTCTCTGAGCTTCTCACAAACAGAACAGATCAAGAATTATTCTGTAACTAATTTGCTATAATTTATTTATATATATATATATATATTTTATAAACAGACCAAAAGGTTCTCAGGCCTGTTCTTACTGCTTAACTGAGTGTGAGAAACTGCTTCTAATTCCCTCATGACTTATAAATTATTGGAGGCTTTCTCCCCACAGCAGCATTAATACATCTCAATTTGTGTCACTACCTACCATCCATGTAACCATGTCTGTAGCTTTTTTTTTTTTTTTTCAAATACAAGGCTTATTCCCCACTGTAAAGTAAAGCCTCACAACTCAGCTGTAATAAAAACTGAAGAAACCCAGATGAACACAAAGTATCCCCAATTCACTCTTTTAGATAAAATCTCATATTATTTCTCTTTCACTGCAGTATTTTCTTTGTATCATATTTCAACCAATGTTACCCATATTTTCACTGAAAAAAAAAAAAAATATCTGACAGCCAAGGAATAAAGACAGTTAGAAGGAAAAGGTAACATTGTTATAAAGACAAAAAAGAATGTTTTCCAAAGCCTTTTCTAAAGGAAGTAAAAGCAAAGTTAGAAAATTTAGGCCCTCACCCCTTTCTTCTCTTGTGCCTTATTAAATCTACCAGGTACCCAAATCCTTTATCCTCTCCTTCCTCAATGCAGGAGGTGTGCTTCCAACTAACTTGGAAGACAGGTTTCAGATACTAAACTTTTTTGATGCAAGAAGTTTGCAGACACATTTCCATCTTAAATCTAATAAATAGTGCATATTTGAGTCTAACCATAGCTTAAGTAATTAGAACAGTCATGGTAAGTCTGCTAACATGGATTCCAGACTCCTTTCCCAGGACTAAGTAATAGGGCATGGTGATATTTCCCCTGATACTGTTCCATCCTCCAACTTTTTACATCTCTGTGAAATGTCTGACCCATATGTGTATTTCACAGTACATAACAACTCTCTTTCCTGAACTTGTCCCGTTTACTCTTGAGCTTGTATTCACCTTTTGCATGATGAAATATCTCATTCAGTTGGTTTTGAAGCAAGCTCCTACAAGCTTCATTTGATTCCTCCCAAACTCTATGTTGGTAGAGACAGTAACTCAACATTCCCTTCTCCATGCCACTCACAATTCTATAGTTCTTCCTGGCTGAAGAGGCTTTATTTACTGATTACTTCTTCCTGGTGTGGAAGCCATTACGTATCTTTCATCTTTCTCTTTGAGGTTACACATTTCTGGACCACCCTTCTTAAAAAAGATACACTAGGTTTGAAAAAAGTTTGAATAGTATTTAAGGTGTGGATAAACTGTGTATTTGTGTAGCAGCAAAATGTCCAGAGAGTTTCATTTGATACATGAGCTAAAGCCCTGTAATACATAAGGTAAAACCATGGAATAAAGGCACGGAGGAAAGAGGGGACAAAGAAAGCTATTTAGTATTCCAGGATCAACTCCTCCAAGCTCAGGAGCGATGCATCCTGACAAAGAGGAAGTCAGAAAAATGCCAGGAGGCCTGCATGGATGAACAAGGAGTTCTTGGACAAGCTCAAATACAAAAAGGAAGCCTACAGAGGGTAGAACCAAGGACAGATAGGCTGGGAGGAATACCGAGAAACTGTCCGAGCAGCCAGGGATCAGGTTAGGGATGTCAAAGCCTGGATAGAGTTAAATCAGACCATGGATGTGAAGGGCAACAAGAAAAGCTTTTATACATATGTCAGTGATAAAAGGAAGACAAGGGAAAGTGTGGGCCCTTTTCGGAAGAAAATGGGAGACCCGTTTACCTGTGACATGAAGAAGGCTGAGGTACTCAATGACTTTTTTGCCTCAGTATTCACTGGCAAGTGCTCCAGCCACACTGTCCATTGTACGAGAATATCAGGTTCAAGACCATCTAAGAAGCCTGAAGGTGGACAAGTCCATGGATCCTGATAAGATGCATGTGAGGGTCCTGGAGGAGATGTCGGTTGAAATGGCTTAGCCACTGTCCATCATGCTTGAGAAGTCATGGCAGTCTGGTGAAGTTCCCACTGACACGAAAAGGGGAAACATAGCCCTCAGTTTTAAAAAGGGAAAAAAGGAAGACCAGAGGAACTACAGTGAGTCTCACCTCTATGCCTGGCAAGATCATGGAATGGATCCTCCTGGAAACTGGGCTAAGTCACATAGAAAAGAAGGAGGTGATTTATGACAGCCAACGTGTCTTTACTAAGGGCAAGTTGTGCCTGACAAATTTGGTGGCCTTTTACAACAGGGTTACAGCGTTGGTGGATAAGGGAAGAGCAATTGATATAATCTACCTGGATTTGTGCAAAGCATTTGACACTGTCCTGCATGATATCCTTGTCTCTAAATCAGCGAAATTTGGATTTGATGGATGGAACACTTGGTGGATAAAAATTGGCTGGATGGTCACACTCTGAGTGGTCAATGGCTTGATATCTGAGTGTAGAGCAATGACAAGTGGCATTCTTCAGGGGTCAGTGTTGGGACCAGTGCTGTTTAATGTCTTTGTTGTCATCGTGGACAGTGGGATTGAGTGCACCTTCATCAGGTTTGACAACACCAAGTTGTGTGGTGCAGTCAACACAAGGGAGGGAAGGGATGTGCCATCCAGGGGGACCTGGACAGGCTTGAGAGGTGGGCCTGTGCCAACCTCATGAAGTTCAACAAAGCCAAGTGAAAGGTCCTGCACATGGGTCAGGGCAATCCCAAGCACAAATACAGGCTGGGCAATGAGTGGATTGAGAGCAGCCCTGTGGAAAAGGACTTGGGGATGTTGGTTGTCCAGAAGCTCAACATGTTCGAGAAATGTGCTTGCAGCCCAGAAATCCAGCTGTATAGTGGGCTGCATCAACAGAAGCATGACCAACTTTTTGAGGGAGGTGATTCTCCCACTCCACTCCACTCTGGTGAGACCCCAGCTGGAGTAGTGTGTGGGGTCAGCTAGGAAGAACTACACTCTGGGACCCCCAACATAAGAAAGATCTGTTAGAGTGAGTCCAGACAAGGGTCATGAAGATGCTCAGGGGGCTGGAGCACCTGTCCTATGAGAACAGGATGAGAGAGTTGGGGTTGTTCAGTCTGGAGAAGAGGAGGCTTTGGGAAGACCTTATAGTGGCCTTTCAGTACGTAAAGAGGGCCTACAAGAAAGCTGGAAAGTGACTTTTTACATGGAAATTGACTTTTTGCATGTAAATTTTACAAGGGGTAATGTCTTTAAACTGAAAGAGGGTAAATTTAGATTAGATATAAAGAAGAAATCTTTCAAAGAGAGTGATGAGGCCCTGGCACAGGTTGCCCAGAGCAGCTGTGGCTGCCCCCTCCCTGGCAGTGTTCAAGGCCAAGTTGGACGGGGCTTTGAGCAACCTGGGCTAGTGGAAGGTGTCCCTGTCCCAGCAGGGGGGCTGGAACTAGATCATCTTTAAGGTCCCTTCCAACCCAAACCATTCTATGATTCTATTATTCTAAGATTGTTCTGTCCTCCTCATCACTTCACATTGATTTCCAGCGGATTTTTTTTTAATTGTTTTACCAGTCCCTTAGTCTCTTATTGGTTTTATTGTTCTTATTAACCTGAATATCTTACTAATACTGGGAAACTTCTTCATCACATTACTTTTTAAAGTTCTTTTCATGATTTTGTGAATAGCACAGGTCAGAACAGGGATCCATGAGGAAACTCACTGATGATTTCCTGTCACTATGAAAATTCAGCATTTACTCTTTCCTTTAGATGTCAGTAAAGTAGTTATATATTATTTTAATAATACCAGTTATACTCCATAACTTAGAGCTTAGGCAACTGGGTTTGATTCAGATTGTCTATTTAAGACACTTGACTGAATTCTTGTAGTTCTTCCCAGCTGACCACACACACTTCCAGCATCAGGCAGATGGTCTTTCTTTCTTTCATTAGGTTCATTTGTAATTTTACTTCCTTAGGACAACACTGACAGGAAAGTACACATTCTATGCCGTAGCCAGCAAAAGCCTATGAAATGTATTTTGGAATATACTTACATGTAAGCTAAGTCAGGCAAGGTCTGAAAACATAATGTGAACTATGTCAGCTTCTTTGTGGCAAGTTTTCTGGCAGGGAATAACCACATGCCAGGCTATCACTGCGGTAAATAAAGTAAGCAGCAGGTAAATGCTACAAAATTATAGTATATTTTTTAGCATTCTGTTGATGAATCTTCTTCTTTCCCCTTGTAGTTGTCCAGTCTTTATTAAGCAGACCATAATTGTAATTGTACTTCTCTTTTCCTGCTCATCTTTATTTTTAACTTTGAAAGAAATAAGCAAAATACATTGTTATCCGGCTAGAATGCAATTTTTTGTTGCTATGGGCAACAAAGCTCTGTTTACCTAATGGGTTGTTTTTCTACAAAGGGGAAAATTATCTCCTGGGGATCAATACAGATTGTGCCCTGTACTCTCACATGTCTTATGACTAAAAGAAGCAGAGAAGCTTCCAGAAGGTTACAAACTTCAGTTACCAGAAAGGGTGAATTAGTTCTCTATCCTCTTCTTCCCATCTTTCATTTCTTCAAAATGAATACATATGTGTTACTTCTTGTACTGCAGCACGTTTTATCACATTGCTGAGCTGTCACAGAAGGTTTTACTGACTGGTATATTTTCCTATTATACTGTTTCTCTAAGAAGGATTGTAATGAGAACAGAGAATGGCACAATATTAATTCATTTGCATTATTACAATGGGAACAAGAACAGAAAAGCACATTGTCTTCCCATTGTCTTGACAATGTGATGGGTAGAAGGAGGCCAAAAATAGCCTGAAATGTCCCATGACAATCTGATGAGCAGAATGAGCAACAAGAAATTATGCATAATACTCATACTGCTCTTGAAAGACAGCAATGACAGAGTTGTGAAGTGGTGTCATACCAACCATTTGCTCTTAGGCTGTGGCTATGTGACTGAGTGTGACTTATAGCAGCTTAACAACTTCTCTCTTCACAGCTGTGCTGACTTTCTGGCCCTTTGTACATGCGTTATCTCATTTATGAAGCAGGGTGGGTTTAGACTTTCTGACAGCTGCATAAACTCACCCATTTTGCCCCACAACTAGAAGCAACCAGGAGCAAGCACCGAGTCGCCATTGCATTGCAGTTGATAAGGGGCAACAGCTTCAACCATTAAGATTTCCTTTGCTCAGCTACCAGCAAAATCACAGCTAATATCTATGACTCTGTTTGATTTGTCTTTTACAATTACTGAAACAGCCACAGAAGTATATCTACAAAGGGGCTTGCTGCCATTTTAGTTACCCACTAGATAAATCTAGAACTTCATAGTAACTTGGTTTTGTAGCTATAGCCTGTAGTCTGTAGTTCCAGGAGAAGGCTTTCAGCTATGAAGCCTGAGTAGAGGGCAGGTGTGGAAAGGTACAGAAGAAGTTACCTGGCACATCTGAGTACTTTTTCAAATCAGAGGACTCTAGCTGAGGGCACACTGCCTCCTACCTTAATGCAGAATGTAAAATTCTAATGACTTATTGGATCTATAGTTTATGTAACCAGATAAAATATGCTGTAACATTCTGTATACTGCTATATAATTCCAGTTTTAATATTCACTTTTTCAGTGTAGAAAAATGTATTTGTGGTGTTGCTGTGCTTTTGATAAATTTTCTGGAAGGACTCTCATTTTTTTACCACTAACAATCTTTGGTCAGGATTCCCCGATGCCTTGTTTTCTAAAGACTATTAAAACTATCATCTGTTTATTTTTCACAGTAATTGTGTGATAGAATTCTCATTATTTTCATTGTACTTATAATTGTTAATACTTCTCTACACAGTTAATGATTAACTAGCTAGTACAGAAAACAGAAATCAATATTAAATCAGAAGACTAAAATAACCCGAGTAGCTCACAAAACCTGCAAAAGAAAGCAAACAAAAACTCAGATGACATGATGATGAATGCAGTGTAACAGCAGAGAATAGAAGAAATGGCTTATAGCTCTCTCCTCCTACACTCCTATTTGCAGTATTAAAATGCTCTGGCATTGCCTCTTGAAACTAGAGCATGCTGCTGCTACCACGTGTTCTCAGTGCTAGGCTGAAACAGATACTTAGTAGTGGTTAGCTAGCTGAAAACCAAGCAGCTCCTCTAACCTCTTAACAGGAATGGTAATTTCTGCCCTGTGTGTGCCTCGGACTAGACCAGCTCCTAAAATATATATAAGCAGGTCTGATTCTGTTCAAATTATGCTTGATCTCAAAAGGTGCAACTAAAGAAACTGGAAGCACAAATAACCCAGGTCTGCACAAGCCAACTCCCTCCTTTTTGTCTTACTCCCCCATCCCAAAATCAGGGACTGCAAGGAGTACAACCACCAGCAGGCTACAAGAATGCCACACCATCTTGGTATTTTCTCAGTATTGGAAGAATTCACAAACAAGTATATGATTCCAGATGCATGTAGGAACAAAGTAGGCTGGAACATGTCATCAATTAAAAATGTCCTCCTTTTCTAGAACCAAAAATACAGTTCACACTTACACACATCTCATTGTCCCACAACTCAGACATGAAAATACTCTGTCATAATATAATGTAAACAATTTAAAAATATTTAACAAGGTGACGTATAAGCAATATGAGTGCATGAAAAGTGGCTATTTTTAAAAAGTTTATCAGACTTTCAGGGCAGAAGAAAGCAACCATGGAAGGATAAAAGTTTTCAACAAAATCAATATGCATAACCAAGCCCTTCCTATAGGGTGATCACCTGTGACAAAACGTTGTGTCACAGCTTTCAAGTTACTTTTTAGCAATTTAGTATTTTGTGGCTGTTGATAAAGCAAGAAGGATCCCAATTCTTTAGACTTTCAGGAGTCACTGAGATAGGTAGGTACTACTGCTTTTAATACAATGCAGTAAACATGGGTGTTCCAATAATAGAAGTGGTTTCCTGTCACAGAAAACTGCACTCACTGATTTTCACCAAGACTGGATTGAGAATCAAGGCCTCTTTTGAAAGGAAACAGTGTTGTTAAATTGCTTAGAACTTTTAAAACTTAGACAGGAGAGTACTTTTTTCTGTTAGACTTAACGTTATGTATAAGCCTCTATGGTGGTAAAAATGGAAGATTGTCCATAAATATTCCAGCAAGACCAGCCCATGCTAGGCATTTTGTGCATCAGTTTTGGTTTAATTCCCATTTGTGTCACGATATCAGCAGCACGTAACTATTCTTTCAAACAAATGCTCCCCTTAAACTTTTCAGAGGTCACAGAACAAGAAAAGGTAATCATGCTTATCAAATACTAACCATCAGAAATGATGTGGTTGTTTATGTTTGTTTGTTTGTTTCCAAAAGATGCATTTTATTATCTCTTACTATCTCAGAAGTACCGAAATGACATAGCAGCCTAAATCTGTTCACTTCCAGTGAGTCTCTGAAGTGTGTCTAGTCAGGACACTGCTGACTACTGCCAAGTGCATCAGGTACAGAACTAGGTGCTCCAAAAGGCTCATTGCCAGTAGAGACAGTTGCTGGAGTGAGCCCTACGTCACAGCCCTACCAACTCCACACACGTTATATGAATGTAGGAACTTTTTATAGGTCTTCGTCGCGTGTTTATTCTAAGGCTTTTGCGTAAAAAGGAATTCAAAGCTTTTTCACTTCATGCATTAAATATGAGACTTGGGATTCTTACTTCAAAAAAATCCCAGAGACCCGCAGAAGTTTTGACAATTCGGCTGTGTAATGTCTGTTCCTTATGCTCCTGTGCATGCTTCTTACACCTTTAGCACTGAGGGTGACTCACCACCCGAACACAGCTGGAGTGAGAAAACCGCGTACAGCTGGGGGGCAAAAATGAGATTTCCACCCTGCCCATCTGCAGGGCTGTTCTGTACTTACACGGTATGCACAGCTACTTGGCAGGGCTTCTGATGTGGCACGTGGCTGTGCCAGGCATAACAGATCATGACACGCTATCACATTAAAGCCAGTGACCTGTGTGCAGCAAAGTCTGTGTCAGGCACCTGAGTGCAGTGACCATCTCTGCACCCTCTGCCCCACCAGAAGATTGGTTGCTGGTGTTGGAAGGTCAGCTCTGATACTGTGTAGCCATGTAACCCTTGCTGATTTGTTTAAGAAAAAGAACCTTTTGCTCTTGGCTCCGGAGCTGCATTTAAGTTGCCTGATCCTTGCCTGAGCTACACTGCAAACATGTCTTGGACTTGTTGAGCTTGACCCTCGTCCACAGGCTTGACTTCCCATCCAGACCTTGAACCTGCTTCATTGCTATGGACTTGTCTGATCATCTGAGACCAGTTGCCATCCCCAGCCTGTGCCACTTCCCTAACTCAGGGGCACTGGGACCGGCCTTGGTTGGTGAGGCCACTGCCCTGCTGGAAAAGGTAGCAAGTCCCCATCCCTTGCTGTTCCCTGACAATCTGGCCTTTTCCATATGCAAGAAAAACAAAAAACAAACAAACAAACAAAACCCCTTTTAAATTACACACTGAAGCAGCTGTATTGGATGTAACAGGAACCTGAAATTAAGACTGAGATCCCACTATGCTATACTATTTTTTTTTAAGGTAGCAAATAATTGCATAAAAAGGAGTATTTAAAATCCTCTTTAGCTTCTATCTTTTTCTGTCCCACCCTGATGTATCTGCTAATGATCAGAGGTCACGGAGTATGTTTGAAATAAAAATGACACCTTCTAGAAAATGTCCCCAAATTATCAGGAACAGCTAAAAAAATAATCTCTATATATTTAAGCTTTTTGTTAACCTTTTTTTTTAAGAAAGGGAGAGTGACTTTGACTTTTCCTCTGTATCCTGAAAGTATTAATGACAGATCAGAAGTCTTGCTATGAAGAGATTAAATGAAATTATCAGTTTAATACTTTGAAGCATTTCCAGAATCAACATTGACTTAGAAGGTGAAAGCTGAATTTCTAGTCTAAATGTGATCCAATAAAATATGACTTCTCCTCTCACAAAAATTAGAAGGAAGATTATGATGAACAGTATAGCATGAGTGTACACATATGCAAATATGAAATTTTCCTCATTAAGGAATGATCATATATTTTATGTATCCATTTGTGCTACTTTTTAATGTAAAAGTTAGCATTTGAATGTAAAAAAAAGCATTTGTGTAACTGATTTGTTGTAGGTATTGATACCATCATGAACTTGATTCTGACGATGAGAATATTTTTGCAAAGATCAAAGAGAGGACTTGTTCTTTACAGTGACTATAAAAGAAAACTATGGAAACTAAATCTCTGACTGTGAAATGGTTATGTATAGCTTTAGGTTCACTTAGCTTCTCCACAGATACTTTGAATTGTTCTCACAATTTATGTGTTACCATTCATATTCTGTTATTGTTATTATTATATGTATTATTATTATTGCAAGCCATCAAATAAAACTCACAGTGAAAAAACATGTCACATCAATCTGAAAAATCAATGGTTTAAAATCTGTTTGGAAATATTCTAGCAGAGATAGACAGTTGCACTAGATCACATTGTACATAAGAAATTAAAAGTATTAGTAGAAAAAATCAGTAAAGTCTGACAAATAAATCATTCAAAAATTAAGAAACATTACAATTATCTCTGTAGCTTTAATTTGATCCATTAATGTATATACACTCTTTACAATCTGTAACAAAAGGAAAGCATAGCTCTTCCTATAGGATTCATACCCTATTCAGGGCAACAAATGAAAAATAAAAAGTTATTTAATATTTTCATTAATGCTTGTACTGGTTCTTCCTGATGCCTTAAATTGTGTACTCTTTGAAAACACCTCCAACAAGAGAATTTTCCATTTCTTTGATGTTCTTGCCTCTGAGTGCATAATAAATGCTAAATGATTTACTTCACCATATGTTTCAAGGCACAAAAGAGCCAGGGTACAGACATCTTTTCCTTAATTTTTTTCTTAATTTAGTTAGTTTGCATATATAGGTATGTGAGGAACAGACTACACCAGACTGTAACAGACTATAGACATTTTGGTTCACAGGTCTGCATGTGTGCTGTGGCAACATCTGTACACGATTGGGGCATACGCCAGTCCTATGCAATGCCTTTCAAATAAAACTGGCTGGAGGTCCTAGGTGGGAACTGTGGATGCTCAGAGTATCAGAACTACAGGTCATGTATTATAGTGTGGTAGCTAAGTCTTAGTCTCTTTGTCAAGAGATCTAAATCCTACAGGGGCCCTGTCACAGCTTTCTGTGAGACTGCCAGGCTCAGTAAATCAAATGTGCAGAGGGTTAGAGCAAAGGAAGCCAGAGACCAACTGAACTACACCTTAAGCAACAAGGCAGAAAGGGATAATAGAAGAGACTAGCTTCAGACCTGCCCCAAATGATAGGTGCATTGTTACATTGGTCAAGAAGTCTCCATCTATTCCATTTTGATGATCATAAGAAATGCTGCCAACACTGGGGACCTGACGAGAAGGCAAGCAGGCCTTGTTCAAGGGTCAGATAAGGCATCTGTAAAGCATAGAATAACTTCCCCTATTTTACTACCTCTCTAGGACGGCAGGCTGCTCTTACTCTCCATCACTCACCTGGGGAAAAGAGTAACTCATAGCAAAAAGGACCAAACTGCTCATTGGTATAATAAGGAATGTCAGCAGAGCTTCTTAATATGTCTTTTTTTATTTCTTTTTACCTTGACCTGGATGGAGAAGTTTCAGACTTTTTTGGCAAAAATCCTCCAGCCCAGTTAAACTCAGCCAGGCACAGAGGTAAGTGAACTGAGAAATAAGTTTATTACTATGATCAGTGGTGCAGTGATTTCCAATTCAAGGATTAAGTATGCCTCCCTGTAGTTTGTATGGAGGGAATACAGTCTGTCTACCTGACAAGGAGTTTGGCATTTTCAGGAACCCAGGCTAAGATGGATTCCCTTCTAATTGCTGAGAGAGATGGCAATGAATATTTATGCTTTGTTGCAGCGTGACTGGTGGGTTTGAAAAGGAATAGATGTTAATTCTTTGACCCAAAGATCTGCTAGGACATGAACCCTGAATACAGCATTATACAGCAAAAATGTTCCTCTATGCCTCAGGCAGACTATACTTTTCAACTCTTTTTTTTGGTTTGTTTTCTCTCTGAAATAGATAAGTTTAACTTTTTGTCTTCCCATGAGGGTACCTGCATTTGGATATGTGAATTTGGACCACTTTCAGGCCTAAAGTTCAGATGCTCATCCCTATGAATGGTAAATTTAAAGAGGCAAAGGAGGAAGAAGCATGGTAAAGGTAGCATCTTTCCATGATCCACAGGCTCTTTGAGAGATGATCAGAGGGAGGCCAGATGATCTGCCGAACATGCATGATGCCATTTCTCTTCCACAAGTTAGGGACATCCACATGGAGTGGAAGAGTTTTTCATTCATTTAGGGGTACTATGGTCTTCGTATCTAGTCACAACCTTGCACACAGATCTTAGCATTTCTAAGTAGCCATGCCTCAGCATTGCACACTATGTATCACTGTATACCTATCGCATCCAGCCAGAGTTTGGAATAGATACCCTACCTTCCATCTTAATTCTGAGCAAAAGTAACAAAACCATTAAGTCAATTTTCCCTAATTAGTTATCAGACTTCTAGGGTTCTTGCTATCTTTTGGTGGTTAATAGCATATGTGTTTGGTTTTTTTAATATTTGTGAAAATTTTAGAATGGAGTATAGACAATAAACCAACTCAATATTTTACATGTAATTTGTAACTTTCAATGCACAGGATATTGGGTTTTTTTAATTTAAAAAAAAACTTTAAAGTGCCATTTATCATAGTCATGGCTTTCAATAAAAGAACTATCCTCAGCACAGAAGATACAACCTAATATATGTTTTTCACATTCAGATTAATTTAAGCTACTGACAGTTCTGTTCATCAGTTTGTTTTTTGTTTAATGGCTGATAAGACTATTACATATTCTGGAGTTATCCATAAAAATTACTGTCTTTCTTTAGATACATTGTGGAGATCTATTACGAACCCTCTCTACATATATATATATACACATATACACATATACACATATATGTATTATATAACTATATAAAAAACTATATATATTTATTTGTATATTTTACATATACAAATATAAATCTCTGTATATATATTTTTTCCTTGATTAATCTTCTTCAAACAGTCATTTGTATATAATGTCCATGTCATATTTCTTTCCATTGAGCTCTGTGACATTTCTTAGGCCAGGTAGAATAAGGAAAAGTCTTATGGCATTATTTAATGGCAGCTGTTCTTCACCTCACTTCTGTAAAAATTGTTAAGGTGATGATTATAGCATGAATGTAAGTCCCTCCCCTTCCTCTTTCACAGTTCTAGCTGTTCCAGGTCTAATAACTCAAGAGCATATTTTTTCACATTAAGATTACTAAATAGTTTTAAATCCCCCAATTTAGGTAAAAAATGTAAGAGTACAGACTTCATTTTGTTCACTTCAACTCCCCAACACCCATTTGCTTGGAGTACTGTACTGAAAAGCAAAATATTCTTCTTTGCTCAGTACATGAAATTTTGACTTCTGGTAGCTTTGCAGTTTAAAGAGAGGGATAAAGTTTTGTATTTCAGAGTGTTAAAAAAATTTTGACTCATGCAAAATGGGAAATAAACCGATTTTCTTTTTTGTATGTCCTTTATTTACCAAGCAATACTTGTTGCTATGGAGCTACTATATTCTTTAATTGATAGACTGGTGTTTTGAGCTTTCATGGCCATTGCTGCTTCCCAAGACAATATTTCATTTGGCATTCCATTTACAACAGTGTTGAATTTAACCAGTGACAGTTTTGAAAACTCAAATTGTGTTCTGTAGAGATTAAATCATATTCTTTTTTTTTTTTTTTTTTTTTTCAAATGAAGGATAATAATGTCTGGTACACCTTGTATATTCTTCACTGTATAAAAATTATTTTCAAATAGACTATGCAGAATTCTAAAGCCCTTCTTAAAAACAAGGTTGGTTTCATAAGCACTGGATTGCTGCTTTGCTTTCCTAAGAGACAGATGAAGAGTCAAGGAACAAATTGCACACCACAGGTGGCAGTTCATCACTTTCATATTTGTATCTCTTCAGGATTTTTTGGGTGAATGCAACCAATCCTGGAAAACTGGTATTGTTCCTTATACCCATTTCTTCAAAATCTCCAAAAAAAGGAAAGTGGAGAGGGAGGTGCTGAGCTCTTCTCCCTGGTATCCAGTGATAAGATACATGACAGTGGTTCAGAGCTGCACTAGGAGATGTTTGAACTGGGCATTAGGAAGCATTTCTTTACCAAGAGGGTGGTCAAACACTGGAACAAACTTTCTGGAGAGGTGATTGATGCCCCAGGCCCGTCAATGTTCAAGAGGCCTTTAATATCATCTTGACTACAGGACTGTTGTAGGTCCCTTCTAACTGAAATATTCTATTCTATTCTATTCTATTCTATTCTATTCTATTCTATTCTATTCTATTCTATTCTATTCCTAACACTTTTATTAGGGTCAGTTCTTCAGTTCATCCTATGAAGAATATGTATGAAACCTGTTTAGGAAACTCTCTAACCCCTGCTAAGTGAACAGCACATAAGATATATTTGTTTTAGCTGTTTTCCTTATCCCCCTTGAATACTTTTTTAATGGTTATCATCTACAAGCCATGTGAATTCTCTAGCAGGTTTCCTTCTTCTGATGTATTTGAAAATTTTCATTATTAGTTTTCATGCCTCTAGCAAGTTTCCACTTAATTTTTTTTTTTCTAGTCTAGTTTATCTTGCAGTTTGAGATTCAACTTGACATTTTATCCTCTTCTGTGCTTTTGTTTTACAAAGCCTCCCCTTGTGGAAGGTTGACATTTTGTTTCTAATAATTATTTTCTTTGCTGTTTAGCTATGATAGCTGAGTTGGGATTTTTTGTGTGTGCCTCATGCATTTTGTTTCTTTCTTTCTGGTTAGTGGTATATTTCTAAATTTAAGACACTTTTAGCCAGTCTTTGCTTAGAAGCATTTTATTATGTCAGCAGGTCTTTTTATTTTGTTCTAACTTTCTTTATCCTGTAAATATGGATTCCCCTATTAAAGAAGGTATATATTCCACACGGATGTTGGCTTTCACTGATGTATGGCTCCCATCACTCAAACATTAAGTTGCTGAATATGTTATTGCCACTTCAGTCTTCTGTCCCGAGCCAGGATGCTATTGATGTCAGTTGTGAATGCATTACTACAATGAAGTTATCAAAGGTGTTTTAAAGTGTAGCTTATACATCATGTTCCATGTGTTTACTTTACTTATGGAGGGTTAACTGACAATTTACACCATTCTTGTTTTTTCATCATTTTCATCATTTTCAGAGCATAGGTATCCTTTTATAATTTGGTCCATGTATAACTCTGCTATTACACTCTTTCTCATTCAACAAGGAATTTAAATCTATGAAGATTATGAGACATAATGTGACAGAGATGGGTTACTTGACTCTATTTTTTTTAACATAAACCTCCTTCCTTTTCACAAGTGCAATATGCTGTCTCATTGTTAGGTAATTGGACTATAATAACAGACAGCATGATTATTTTCTATCAAGTTTACAACTGGCATATAAAATATATATTTATGTCTTATGAATAAATATTATTTATCATAAATATGTATTATATCCATTTAACTGAAAATTATATGTTTAGCATTTATTTCCCCTCTTGCCTAGATTTTGTTTGTTGCTGTTATATCACTTTTTCTAAGAATCCCATTAAGGAATGAATGACCTTATTTATTTTTTTTTCTTTGTTGATGTTCAGTTCTAAAACTTCTTTAAAAATTAAGTGCCCGACAACGTAACATGTTTTTCTTCAGATTCTATATTTCTTGTAGAGCTTTCACTTCTTTTGACCTAAACCATTTCTGTTTATATGAGTGGATTCTGTCTTTCTGTTTGCCTTTCTCTATGTCCCTGTGCTTAGGACTAGAGGTATTTTGGAGAACACTGACCAAGAAGTTCTGATCCAAAGCCTTCAGCCAAAAATCTGCCATCAGGACCCTCTCTTCCACTGGTACATGCCTTGTTGATGTCCTCATGAACTGCTGACCACTGGCTTCTCTACAGCACTCTTTAAAAAGCTGCTTCACCATCTTATGGCTGCTTTGCTTTCAGTGGTCTCTAGAATCAGAATGAACCTGTGTTTATGTTCTATAATTTATATACCAGCTCTCCATCTCATCTTTTCTTAATCTCAAGTCTCTAAGACACAGATCTGATAGAGGCAGCAGGAACATAGCTGTAGCTTGTTCCTTGGCACCTTTATTTCACATTTCTCCCTCTTCATATGAATGCCAGCTGGGGCCTTGAGTACCTCCTCACAATTCATGCTCACATTTTAAGCACTGCAAAACATATCTACAAGTACAGATTTGGGCTAGTTCTGAGAGTACAGTGTAAACAGTACTTAAAATGAAATCACCTCTGGATTCCAGCTGTTTCTGGAGTTTGTCAGCTGCAAGTACCATTTTTCATGCCCTAGCAACAGATTGTAAATAACTGTAAGACAATAAACTATTTCACGGGGGAGGTGAGATGGCTGCAGACCAGTTGTCAGCAGTAAAAAAATTTGTAGCAGGCTGTGTAAGAATCAGACCAGAGGATCTTGAGCGTTGTAGGAGGAGGTGGAAACTGGCACACTAAATGTTCCATTTTGTGGATTTTCAGCTGGTAGAGTAAGGGTAGAACTATACCCTGTTTACTGAGCCTAGATTTGTGGTATATTGTATTTTAAATATATCTGTATAAAGTTCTAATTCTGAACATTTCAGTCCTGTGTCTTTCTCTACTTCCAGTTCAAGCTGGAAACACATTCCATTGTGTTTAATAATTCATAAATTTCAGTTATTCCTGGCAAACACAAATACAAGTTTTCATGTTTCACCTTTAGATTTTTAAGTATTTGTAAAACAAAACATAATTTGAAAGCTGTGCAATCTGATTCTTAAACAGGTTTGCTAAATCTTAGCTATACAAATAAATTGTAAAGGGGCCATATGGCAGAAGGTTGTCTGAATTCTTAGTTTCTGGACTTACCATTAAGTCGGCGTTGGTGTTTCTGAATCTCTTAATGAAGCTCTTTGTGGTGCCCAGTTAATGCACCAATGGGATCAGCCACGCCTGTTCAACCATGTGTTAGATACTTCTACTTATTTAGAGAAGTTAGAACTTCTTAGGCTTAGATGTACTGAAGGGAATACCATGTAAGTTCTGGTTATCAGAATCATGACCAGAATGAACAGGTGCCCTGTTTTAACCCCAGCTGGCAAGCAAGACCCACACAGTCACTAGCTGACTCCCCCCCTGGTGGGATGGGGGAAAGAAGCGGTGAGAAAACCTGTGGCTTGAGATAAAGACAGTTTAATAGGTAAAGCAAAAGCTGTGCATGCAAGCAAAGCAAACCAAGGAATGCATTCACCACTTCCCTTTGGCAGGCAGCTGTTCCAGCCATCTCCAGGGAAGCAGGGCTCCATCACACGTAATGGTTACTTGGGAAGACAAACACCATCACTCCAAATATCCCCCCTTTCCTTCTTCTTTCCCCAGCCTTATATGCTGATCATGATGTCATACAGTATGGAATATCCCTCAGGTCAGTTGAGGTCAGATGTCCCTGCTGTGTCCCCTCCCACCTTCTTGTGCACCCCCAGCCTTCTTGCTAGTAGGGTGGTGTGAGGAGCAGAAAAAGCCTTGACTCTGTATGAGCATGGATCAGGAGTGATGAAAACATCTCTGCATTATCAACACTGTTTTCAGCACAAATGCAAAACAAAGCCCCATATAAGCTACTATGAAGAAAATTATCCCAGTCAAAACCAGCACAATGGATTCCCCACTACTTTAGTTTTTATGAAGCATTTACATTTACACAAACCACATAAATATTCTGCAACACTTTGCTAAGAGGTGTATTTTGTATGTACATGTTTATGTGACTACAAAGGCTCACATATGTCCCTAACTAATAAACAGAGGGCAACACATGTAAATAATTGAAATAATTCTGGAAAACAAATATCTCTCAAAGAAATTCAGGATTTTTTAAAAAATAATTGTTTCTGATGCAATTGAATATGTAAAATGGTCATGGATGCTTTTTGCAATAGCAAATCCAGCTTATGTATCAGCTGTCCATCCTGGCTTTTTCTGTTCCTAGTGTCCTTTGGCCCACCTGTGTCTCCTGCCCAGTTGTACTAGTTGTGGAATTCCCTGCTCTGGTCGCCCTTACTAACCCCACAAACCCTCGTTTAGATACAGCTGAGAGGAGTACATAGGGGAAGTAATGAGGGGCTAGGGCTAGTGCAGTTGGAAGGCAAAAATTACTCTAGCTAAAAATGTGGTTATGGAATGAAATGGGGACAAAATTCAATTCCTAATTAAAATAGCGCACTTGACAAATTATGCTGTTCATTTGCCCCGTCTTTCTGATTTGTGTAGCTGGTGCAAGTGTGTTATGCATTAGAGCTGTCCTGGTCTGCAATGTCAGTTAGCAAAAAGGATATTCTTAGTTCTTTTCAGGAAGTAGGACATATGGTACTTACTTGCTGAGCAATCTAATTGTATCTTTACTGGTTATCTCAGGTATATCCAAAGGAATTAAGCTGTGCTTCAGAAATGAGACTCTGGAGAAACTATGCAGTAAACAAATTCTCTCTGAATGTGTTTGTCCGTGTTCCTTTTCTGTACAGTTCTATAGTAATTTAACAGTGTGTTGGTTTTTTTTTTAACCCTGCAATCTAGTTAAATGCCAAATGATGTATGCATGCAGACTATTAGCATGCTGTACCATTGAATAAAGATGAACATTTAGGTGTATGAGCTAGCTTTCAGAATCCACAATGATTTTTTCCAAAATTGGTCCACATACGTGTCCAGACACATTGTTGTTTAAATCTAACCAACTGCTGATATTTGTCTTTTAAGAATACTAACCATGCCAAGTGTGCTAAAAGACTGATTTCAAGTTCCTCAAGCTAAATCCCTGATCTGAAGAATCCACTTTCTGCTAAGAAGAAAGTCTGTAGCTGATTTCTGTGAAGTGCCTAGTATGGTGTTTGCATCTAAATGACATTTTTGAATACTATAATTAAAAAAAAAAATCTTTACTGGAGGAATAAGGGGGACTCAGGAGACTGCTGATGCAAGAAAAGCCTTATGGAGATAATAAGAGATTTGAGAAAACTGTCAAAGCAGAGAGAGGTTCTAAGCAGAAAACTCCTAGTGTAAAATTCTGATTTTCTGAGAGCAGAATTCAGGCTTTCACTCTGAAAACCTAAATTAAAGATTAGTTTTGCAGATTGCTTTAAAGTGTTTAGAACTGACAATATAAACAGAAATGGCAGGAGTATGAAAATGTCAAGATACTAATAGAAATAGTAGAAGATGTCTACAGGCAAGGTTATTGTACCATGTGTAGTAAGTATCAGTTAATTCAGCAGTCCCCTGGAAGTCCATATATATAATTACAACTTTTGACTATACCTTCATTAGAACTGGATAGGCAACTCTAACTCTAGAAGTGTCAGCTCATACTATCTGAAGCAGTTTCATATCATCTTTGTTACAAGCAAAACTCATATATGTTGCTTATACATACAGTAGGACTATCAACCATAGAATCAGAAACACAGAATTGTTTAGGTTGGAAAGGACCTTAAAGATCATCTAGTTCCAACCCCCCTGCCATGGGCAGGGACACCTTCCACTAGCCCAGGTTGCTCAAAGCCCCGTCCAACCTGGCCTTGAACACTGCAAGGGAGGGGGCAGCCTCTCCCAGTGTCTCATAAAAAAAAAAAAAAATCTTCCTTATATATTCAATCTAAATCTACCCTATTTCAGTTCAAAATCATTATCCTTTGTCATGTCAGTACAGGCCCTAGTAAATAGTCTTTCACCATCTTTCTTACAAGCACTCTTTACATTGAAAGGCCACAATAAGGTCTCCCCAGAGCCTTCTCTTCTCCAGGCTGAACACAGAATCACAGGAACATCGAGGTTGGAAAGGACCCTGGAGATCATCTAGTCCAACCGTTCGCCTAGCACAGTTCTCACCTACAGCATATCCTTAAACTCTAAATCGACCCTGCTCTTGAACACCTCCAGGGATGGGGACTCCACCACCTCCCTGGGCAGCCCATTCCAATGCCTAACAATACGTTCTGTAAACAAATGCTTCCTAATATCTAGTCTGAACTTTCCCTGGTGCAACTTGAGGCCATTCCCTCTTGTCCTGTTGCTTTATACTAGGCTAAATAGGCTCAAACCCAGACCTCTGCAGCTTCCTTTCAGGGAGCTGTAGAGGGTGATAAGCAACACTACTCTCTCAGTCTTTCTTCATAAGTGAGGTGTTCCATTCCAGACTTCTGAGAATTTTTATGGCCTTCCTCTGGACCTGCAACAGGTCTATGTCCTTCTCATACTGAGGACCTCAAAGCTGGACATGGTACTCCAGGTGGGGTCTCATGAGAGCAGAGTAGCATGAGAGAATCACTTCCCTCAACCTGCTGGGCATGCTTGTGATGTAGCCCAGGATACGATTGGCTTTCTGGGCTGTAAGTGGACATGGCCAGCTCTCATCCAATTTTTCATCTACTAGTTTCCCTAGTCCTTCTCTGCAGACCTGCTCTCAATCCATTCATTCCCCAGTCTGTACTGGTGACTGCCCTGACCTAGGTGCAGGACCTTGCACTTAGAATCACAGAATTACAGAATGGTTTGGGTTGGAAGGAACCTTGAAGATCACCTAGTTCCAACCCCCTGCCATGGGCAGGGACACCTTCCACTAGATCAGGTTGCTCAAAGCCCCGTCCAACCTGGCCTTGAGCATTGCCAGGGAGGGGGCAGCCACAGCTTCTCTGGGCAACCTGTGCCAGGGCCTCCCCACCCTCACAGAAAAGAATTTCTTCCTTATATCTAATGTATATCTACCCTCTTTCAGTTTAAAACTTTTATATCTCATAATATCATTATGCTCCCTGATAAAGAGTCCTCCCCACCTTTCCTGTAGCCTCCTTTTAGTACTTAGAAGACCTTTATAAGGTCTCCCCAGAGCCTTCGCTTTTCTAGGCTGAACAGCCTGTCCTCGTAAGGAAGGTGGTCCAGCCCCCTGATCATCTTCATGTCTGTCATCTGGATCTGCTTGAGCAAGTTTTATAGACTTGCCTTGTTGAACTTCGTGATATTTACATGGACACACTCCTGTAGCCTGTCAAGGTCCCTCTGGATGCTGTCCTTCCCCTCTAGTGAATCAACTGCATCACTCAGTTTGGTGTCATTCACATGCCAAGAGTGCCCTCAGTCACACTGTCTGGCATTAATAAAGATAATGAAAACATCACTTCCTACCGATCTCTGCTTGGACATTGCGACATTGACTGCAACCCTTTGTATGTGACCATCCATCCAGTTCCTTGTCCATCAATTAGTCCATTCATCAAATCCATATGTCTCCAATTTAGGAATAAGGATGTTATGAGGGATCTTATCAAAAGCCTTGCTGAAGTCGGGATAGATTACATCAGTTGCTCTTCCCTTGTCCACCAATACAGCAAATCCATTGTAGAAGGCCATCAGATTACTCAGGGAATTATGAACTTTATGAAATCTATAAAGCTTCTAATTTCAATTTCCGATAATATAATGATGTAAAGCAAAAATAGCTCAAATGGGGGGGGGGGGGGGGGGGAGGAGGAAACAAAATGAATAAAAGCAGGACAAGGCTAAACCTGAATCTGAGTTGCATGACAAGAACTTTCTTTCTGATCCCTTGCATGAAAACAGATGAGCCTTCAGCATACCACATGGGCATCAGCTAACCTGATTATCGCATTTCCATTTTATCCGTTTGGTGAACTTCACTTAAAGTTACATATATTAAATGACAGGCATTCCAAACTCCAAGAGGTGCTCTTCTTTAATGATGAAATTCTGCCTTGTTCATGTTATTCTTAGGAAGAGCCATCAGGTGCTTGGTGCCCAGGATGCTCTGATAATTGGAGTAGCTACAGGGCTTGCTTCCAAGTCTTGTAGTATGTATATATGCCAGGGGTACCAGCAGTATGAGCTTTTCATCATTGTCACTCAGGCCTACTAGCAGGTGAGTTTTCTACTATTCTAGACATTTTTTCAACTCAAAAGAATTATCAGTGCAGCTAACAAGTCAGGAGCAGCTCTCCAATTAAATCCCATAGAGGACTGGGAAAGTGATACATGGCTAAGGCCTAGCCGGATCATGTGTATCTCTCAGCAGCTGTCACTGCTGTTACTAACCTGTGTGAAATATTTCCTTCTAACTCCATCATTCTGAAGGTTGGAACTTCATTCAGTCAACAAGTAAATCTGTATGCACTTTTTTTCCCCAGTTTCCAGTTCTGTAGTGAGGTAAGGAATGGGAGAAAAAAGTTATTAAACATGTGAAAAACATACAGCAGAGAATCCTTCTTCAGTTTTTAACCCGGATATTAAGAGGCACAAAGAACATGTTGTTTAAACTTAATACTTTCTTTTAAAGATAACTGTCTCTGCTGAGGCATGACATGTCTCTTTGAGGACCAAGTAATAGAAAGATTTTACCATTGACAGGCACACCAATCTGAAGCCAGAGAAAGAAGTACATAGCTGTAGTTTGTGTTCAAACACATACTAAATGTGGTGCAATTAATTGAACTATGATTTCCACAGAATCACACAGTCACAGACCAGCCTAGGTTGGAGTGGATCTGGAAAGACCATCTGGCCCAACCTTTCATGAGAAAAGGAGCCTAAATGACATCATGTTATTTGCTTGTGGTAGAAAGTCCCAAAGAATTCCTGGTAGAATGGAAAGTGCAGTGTTCCTTGTAGTGGTGAAGATGTTCAGTCTCTGTATCAGATCCTGCCTCTGATTTAAAATGTGTTTTCTTTTGAACACTAATCTGATCCTTGGAGTAGCATAAATCAAAATATGAAGAAATTGTTTAGCATGGAGGTCTGTGTGGTAGCTATCTGCTCCTGTCACTAAAGAGGAGGCTGGAAATTAGTTACTTTGCACAATATTGTGGAATAGCTTGAAGGCTTTGCCACAAGGACCTAGCTCAATTGCCTGAAATACGTTCTTGGAAATATTTCTTCTTTTGTTGTGCGTTTGATATTCACAACATTGTGCATCTTAGAGTAAAGTCTCATATATTTCATACAAAGCACATGAAAAAAAAAAAATTTTTTTTTTTTGTTTCTGCAGCACTTGTGTCACACACCAGAAAAACCAGCAAGAACAGTGAACATATGAGAGGTTAACCTCTTCTTAGGACTATGATCCTTATAAATGTCCCTTCTTGTGTGTCCCCAAACTTCTCATATTAGGAGGTATCCAACTCTTGTTGAAAGAGACAAAATAGTTCATCTACAAAGAAAGTAATGTTAAAAGCAACTTCATGTCTGTTACAAAATATATGCTGATTACAAATTCAGAAGGTTAGTTTTACTTATTTAAGGTTGAAGTCTTGTATACATTAAAGAAATACACACCTTTGGAGCTGCATAGATCACTGCCTTGATTAATTGATTAATGAGACCTTGGTCTGTCTGCCTGTCTAGACCTTGTGTGGGGAGCACAGACTTTGCTGGGCTGATGACAGGAAGGTTCAATTTCAGGTACGAAGACATTTCCCACAACATGATTTTTGTTTATGGTTACAAAACTAGACTTACTGCTTCATTTGATACACTTTTTAATGTGGCTTTAAAGAAACGATTCTAACGTAAGAAATTGACCAAATAGGAGACCAGAAAGAGATCATAGTCTGTTTTTCAGCTCTCCCACCTTTGAAAGTCTTTTATAGCCTTATGTCTACTGAGAGGAAAGAAAACCCACTTTCTCTATATTCCAGATATAACAGGAGCTAAACACAATTCCTCTGCAGCCTTTTAAAGTGTAGCCTGCATGCATATCCAGGTCCCACCAGGCAAATAGAGTTGTTGGAGGGTTTTTTGAGGGCTTTGTGTAATTGAAATGATGATGGCCCTCTCTGCAGACTACTTTGTCATCAAAAGCTCTGTGGAGCATATGGTATCTGCTGATCAAATGGTGCCATTTGCTTACTTTTAATTCTGCAAAACCAGCTTTCCTAGAAGGCAAATGCAAAATATAGAAGTTACTAACAAATACATTTTTCCCACCTCCTTCTGCATGGTACAATATCAAATACACTGAAGTGCAGGTAGTCATTGTGAATGAGAAATGGTTCACCACGTATTCCATCCACTTCCCCACCAGTTGTCCTACAACCAACCCTCTCCCACCAGTGCATCCTCTAATCTGACATCCTTTGGTTTTGCCATATAGCTTTTGCAATGTCCCCCACAAGATTTCTGTGGCAGGAACATCTGCCCAGTGAAAGCAGAGCTTCTTGGCTGCTGAGGTGTGGCAGCTCCTGGCTGCCTTTGTTCTCAGGGCCTCGTGGCAATTGGGGCCTTTGGCCAATGGGAGCCGCTACTGACCACAGGTCGGATTGGGCCTGGGCATCAATGGAGTCCCCTGGGGGAGCCATTTGGAGCTCGGCCCCTGGAGCAGCAGCTGCGGTCGAGGACTCTCCCCTTGGGACAGGACACTGCCCAAGGAAACTCCTCGAGGTTCCTTGGGTCAGGACACTGCCCTGAGCAGGTCCTTGAGGTTGAGAGCCCTCACTTGTCAGGTGAGTGATAAAGCGGTTTTGGTTGTCATTAAACCCTAGGGAGTGGGGCTTTGTTCTGCATTTTGGGTTGTCATTAAACCCTAGAAAGTTGTTCTGTTCTCCTCTCACAGACATTCAAACCTGTAATTTACAGACAGCTAGTTAATTGTGTTAATAATATAATTTTTTACATTTAATTTTCAGTGTTGGTTGTTTATTTGAGAGCCTCCATAACAATGGGCGCAGTCAGCAGGATGTCGATAGAGGAGTTATTACAGAAATATAGTTCTCCCCCAGATATACAATGGGTGAAGGAGAGGTGGTTTGATCCAGTGGCAGTTGTGAGAAAGTTGAAAAAAGCAGGGGAAATTGGTGGATAAGCATAAGTGAAGGAAAAATGTGTGCCATTTTAGGTGCCTGCTTGATTCAGGCACAGGATTACTTTGTAGGAGCGGAGAAAGAGGCCTTAGAGGAGCGGTTGGAAATCAATCATTTAAAGACAGAATTATTATGAGAAAGAGAGAGAAGGTGGTTATTAGAAACAAAAATTGAAATTATGTTGACACGAGCAAAAAAGCCTCCTAGAGTTGTTCGGATCCGAAAGTTAATTGTAAGTGTATATCTTGAGTAGTGGGATGGAGGTATTTGGGGAGAGTCTGATGGAAGTGGCTGGGAGGAAATAGAGGAATTGAAGGAAAGAAATGTGCAACCTCTCATTAAAACAGAAAGGCATACGGGTCCACAAGGTGGGAACTCCAGAACCACTGTCTGTACAATCTCCTGGATGCAACCTGAGCTTAGTGAACTTCAAGTTAAATATTGGCATAAGCCGGGTGAAACTGAAACTGGTACTTGTGTAGAGTTTCTTTAACGGGGGGAGATCGAATTCTGTTGAGTGATGATGAGGCGGGAGGTTTCTGGGGTCCTGGAGTGTTTTTAAGTGATGGACCAGTGGGTAACCAGTCAATAACATCTCGAGTTGCTTACTGGGCTGGGGGTGTGGACCCTAAGGAGAGGGGAGAACCTGTTACCATTAAAGTAAAGGGACTGTTGGAGCTGGCAGAGGGAGTAGAAAAGGCGGCTGGCATTCAGGCGATGGATGAGAGGGGGCAGTGTGGAAAACCGCTTGAGGCGCCGGTGGATCCCAGCCACCTTAGAACTCTCATTAGAGGGCTCCTGGACGCCTTAAAGATACATGTCCAGTCCCTCAGAGAAAGGGAGCAAAGAGCTATTGAATGCAACCAGCGAAACCCCCCAACCCTCATGTACACGTCTTAATGTGGGCAGAAGTGTTACATGATCTGGTTGCTTATGGGTGAGAGATGGGCTGGACTGACCCAGGTCAGGGCAAAGATGGAAGCTGGAGGGTTCGGCAAGTCAGTCGGAAACTTACCCCCAGGCAGCCTCCTCACAGAGACTTTAAACCACCCAGGGATAAGTCAGCTTGATTTTACGATTCAGGAGGGAATCATCTTTGGCGGAAGGCGTTGGCACTGGGGGTACCCCGAGCAATATTACATGGGCAATCTACTGGCAACATCTCAAAGCTGGTGCAATTGCTGGAGGGCAGAACTCGAGAACAAAGGAAAAATATTAGGATTTGATGTTTTGGTAGGTAAACAATGGTCCTTGTGGTTAAGAGCCCTCACTTGTCAGGTGAATGATAAAACTGAGTGACAGCAGCCCAAAATGTTAAACCCTTGGGAGTGGGGCTTTGTTCTGCATTTTGGGTTGCCGTTAAACCCTAGAAAGTTGTTCTGTTCTCCTCTCACAGACATTCAAACCTGTAATTTATGGAGAACTAGTTAATTGTGTTAAAAATATTTTTGTTTTAATATTTGGTGGTTGGTTGTTTATTTGAGAGCCTCCATAACAACTTCACAATCCCAGTGTTGTCTAATCCCCTGATCAGAGTTGAGCTGCATTTGAACACACTGAAGACATCCAGTGGCGAGAGTCGTCTCTACTAGGGCTTGCTCCCTGGCCAGAAGCTGTTGAAGTGGCAATCCTTTTGACAGCCTCAGCCCCGCTGATAGCTACAAAAGAGGGTAGGAAGGGTGTTTGCTTGTACTGGTCCTACATTCACCACCAGAGACACAACCGCTCACGGAGCACTGAGAAAGCCCCAGTAAGGCCATCCTTGCAACCATTTCTTCTCTGTGGTTTCTTAATTTGAGCATTTTAATGCTTTGAAAAGGATAGATGGAATGGAAAAGTTTTTGAATTATTTTTGGGGTTTTTGGGTTTGTTTTGTTGTTGTTGTTGTTGTTGTTTGGTTGGGGTTTTTTTAGCAACAAGAGGATGTTTCTGCCTTTCTGGAGCTTATTCTCTATGCAATGAAGAATGTCCCCACAATTCATAATCCGCCCAGGCACAGAAACTATGATAACAAATCACAATTCAAGGTCTTTTCTAAATGCTTCTGTGGGTGAGCAGTTCTCATATCATTATAGACACTAACCCCACATCAATATAAATAACTTTCAGCCAGATATTAATCTGCCAGCTCACAGTTCTCTGTGCCCAGTGTAACATTTAATGAAATTCAAAAAACAATGCCACAGAAGTATGGAAAACAGTCAAAAAGCCAGAGTGCAGAACAGAAATGGTAATGTTATAGGATCGAACATTCATCATTTCAAGAGAATATTTTATATTCTGGAGGTTAAATGAAATTTTATCATGTGCACACACTTAAAAGGTCAGTGTATATAAAAAAGATTGCTATACTTTTTAGATGTTAAAAAACTCCATCTCTGCTCTTTTTCAAGCTAATTAAAAGGCAGAAAGAGAGAAAGGCAGGTATTCTTTGGAAATTATACTTCACATTTATGAATATATTTTTTTCACAAAAATGTGGTATAAAAGTGAGCGAGGACCTAATTCTCCTAGTTTCTAAGCAAATCTAAATAATAATGATTTCTTATTAAAATTAGTCTTTGATAAAACATGGTGTCTAAATAAATGGGAGTATATCACATAATTTCTGTTGTTTAAAAAAAAAAAAAAGCCTCTGTCCAAAGCCCCAATATATATTTTCTTGTTGAATGCTGTCAACTTCATCCTCCCCACTGGCTTTATGTGCTAGCTTTCTAAGACAAGACTGCTTAGAAGTAGTTACCATATTTTCAGCTATATTGATAGCTCTGGTGTTTTGGAGTATTTACTTTGAGACAAAAAAATGCCTTGAAATGGTCTGATTACCTTAAAGCTTGGAATTAATCCAACAGTCATCTCATCCTAATGAACACATCTAAAAAGGACCTAATAGATTGTCACCTAAAAATTTATATTTTGCTCCAACAATTATAAGGAAAAAAAAAGAAAAAAGAAAAAAAAATCCACCCAAATTAACAAAAATCAACACCTTCCCCCTCAAAAGTAACAAAGCAAAGAAACCTGAACAACCACCACAGGCTCTTGTGATTGAAGTATTAATATGGACTGTACCCTGGACTCAGTCTGACAACACCATGGATGGACATCACCATGAAGAGGCTTTTATATTCCTTAATAGACTCACTAACTTTTGATTTTTCACTTTGAGCCTCTTCCAAAAGTTTCTACCCTATAGCAGGAATGACTGAGCAGGATGTGTTAGCCTATATTACCATAAACTGAAAAAAACATTGATTAATGCAAATGTGCCCTTCCACACCGCTTCTGGAGCACAAGCTGGGGTCCCTGCGTGGCATCGCACCATGTTGATTTAACTTGCCCACTCACCAGGCACTACTCTCCATTGCTGCAGCATGACGCTGCAATGTGTGGTGGGGGAGCTTTGTCTGGCCACAGGCCTTTTCTGCTCCTGTAAACAGAGTAAGGGATGCTGAAATGTGTTTTCATCCCTCTGGTGGCCATTGTGAAAATAAACAAATTTTTAAACATAAAAAGCACTCTCAAATAATTATTATTTTTAATGACTTCAAAATAATAATGTAGTAACACATTTAAGCAGAAGAAAATGCAGTAAATGAAATACTAGTTATCTGTATGCCTGAGTTAAAGCTACAGGTGAACTATTTCCATTACCTTGATTTTGACAAGGTCCACAGCACATTCTTCAAATTCTGATTATTAATAGCACATTTTAATGCATCTAGCAAATTAAAATGCATAAAATTCTCATGGTATATTAACCATGCCCAGTGGTCTGCTAATTTCATCTTTTATTATTGGGAAGAGGCGAAGACAGTGAGGTACAGCTGTTGCAGCTGATGATGATGATGATTACTGACATTATTATGTGCCTTCACAGACATGCTTTAAATCCTCTTCAGAGTGAGGAAAAATCATCGTGGGCTATATGTGTGATTTTGTTTGATATGCTGAATTTCAAACTGACTAGAGATATTCTGAGAGTTTGTAATTTATATACGAATGCACCCACATTAAACGTAATCCTAGACCATACTTCTTCAAACACAGCGTTTCAAAGATGTGCAAAAACACTCTCAAAGGCATGAAAATCTGCAGCTGAATTAACTGACATTGCAAGGAAAGAGGTGTTTTGTTTCAATGGATTTTCTGAGTGTTGCAATTGAGCAAGTCTACTGAAACACGTTATTCACAATGGCTCTTTAGCTCACAGATGTTCTGAAACAGGATCTGTGACTCACCAAACCATACATGGGTCCAGGCTTCTCCTCCTGCAATTAAGTCTGCTCTTTCTACATATGGATAAGAATCTCAGGAAATCTAGGAACTGGGCAACTAAGGCTCCTGTGCTCCAACTACGTTCAACTATGCTCAGTTGTGCACCTCTCAGTTCAGCAAATTATAAGCATGTGTGCAAAGGCTTAACAATATATTTCCTGGTTCAAAACTGCATGAGAGTCATATCTCAAAGGGCCAAAGTTGTTTTGTGAAATGGGATTACAATGATGGATTAGATTGGTGTATGGTAAATTTGTTCAGAAACATGTGCGCCACTGTAAAACATAGATTAAATCATAGTGACTAGTAGCTTTACTTAAGATGGCTAGCTCTGCTGGGTTTTTGTTTGTATTGCTAGTCAGGTAACTTATTTCCTCAAAAAATTTAAATTAAAAAAAAATTCACTTATTACTAATGAGAAAGTAATTATCACCCAAAGGCAAGACTTGTCAATCATGGCTTCATGTACAATAAATACTCATGTTAACTGGACACAAATTCTCCCTTAGAAGCAGTAATTTGGTGAACTAAACAGGATTCCAGGGCTGATAGGAACTGCAGACGTCCTGCTGGGTTACAGATTTAGAAAAGCTCACTTTCAGTGCCTCTTATCTGGACAGCGCAGCTTTCAGAGGCATTCGTGCCTTCTGGACCCACAGGCATAAAGTTGTCTAATAACTCCAGCTTCACTGCCCTAAGATAGACTAAGGAGATTAATGGACTTTTTAAGAAGGGAGACTGGCTGACTCTTTTTAGGGGAAAATTTATTCCCCCCCCCAAAAAAAAAAAAAAAAAAAAAAAAGAAAACAAAAGAACAAGAGAAACTCTATAACTATGTTTGTTATGTTAATTCAAGCACTTCTTCAAATATGAGTGTTAAATGGTTGTTCATGGCTTGGATGGGCATTTGCTTCACTGGGTAAAAAAAACTGTCTGGGTGGCCGGGTCCAGAGAGTTGTGGTGAATGGAGTTAAATCCAGTTGGCGGCTGGTCACGAGTGGTGTCCCCCAGGGCTCGGTGTTGGGGCCACTCCTGTTTAACATCTTTATGGATGATCTAGACAAGGGGATCGAGTGCACCCTCAGTCAGTTTGCAGGTGACACCCAGTTGGGTGGGAGTGTTGATCTGCTCGAGGGCAGGGAGGCTCTGCAGAGAGACCTGGACAGGCTGGAGCCATGGGCTGAGCCCAACTGGCGGAGTTTCAATAAGAGCAAATGCCGGGGGCTGCCCTTGGGCCACAACAACCAACAGCAGTGCTACAGGCTTGGGGAGGAGTGGCTGGAGAGCTGCCAGTCAGAGAGGGGCCTGGGGGGGTGATTGACAGCCAGCTGGACAGGAGCCAGCAGTGTGCCCAGGTGGCCAAGAAGGCCAATGGCATCCTGGCTTGTGTCAGCAATAGCGTGGCCAGCAGGGACAGGGAAGGGATCTGACCCCTGTGCTCGGCACTGGTGAGGCCGCCCCTCGATTCCTGTGTTCAGTTTTGGGCCCCTCACTACAAAAAGGACATTGAATGACTCGAGCGTGTCCAGAGAAGGGCAACGGAGCTGGTGCAGGGTCTGGAGCACAGGTCGTACGGGGAGCGGCTGAGGGAACTGGGGGGGTTTAGTCTGGAGAAGAGGAGGCTGAGGGGAGACCTCATCGCCCTCTACAGCTCCCTGACAGGAGGGTGCAGAGAGCTGGGGATGAGTCTCTTTAACCAAGTAACAAGCGATAGGACAAGAGGGAATGGCCTCAAGTTGCACCAGGGAAGGTTTAGACTGGATATTAGGGAGCATTTCTTTCCAGAAGGGGTTTTTGGACGTTGGAATGGGCTGCCCAGGGAGGTGGTGGAGTCCCCATCCCTGGAGGTGTTTAAGAGTCGGGTTGACATAGCACTGAGGGATCTGGTGTAGTTGGGAACTGTCAATGTTAGATTAATGGTTGGACTGGATGATCTTCAAGGTTTTTTGAACCTAGATGATTCTGTGATTCTGTAACTCTGCTATTCAGGTAACTGAATGTAGGGCAATTATTTTTCCCTCTTGCCCACTTAAAGGGATCTGTTTCCTAAAAGCTTATTTTGAGATATACAAACAAGGAATTTCACAGCAGGCTAGCACTTTCCTGACTTGGTGTCCCAACAGAACCTGCGAGCACAGTAGTTTGTACAATAAGGTGACAATAATCTCTTGACAACAAAAGAGCAAGAGCAAAGCAAAGTAAGTGTTTAGTCCAAGCAATCTGTCTGTCTCTCATCAGGCAGCAGGGCAGAGTTTAAAGCTTTATCCAATTTGTTGTTTCTCAGTGAATTTCCCTCAATTAAATTTGGGTTTAAGTGACCCACGTTCCACTCTCAAAATACATTCATGCAGCAGACAATGCTCTAATCATAGCTTTCCCAAATCTACCTGGCATTAACAGACTAAATCAACTCATTACCCTGTGCCAGTTTCCCAGTTGGCAACTGTATACTAACATCCCCCTGTCCTGATCTGAGATTTCTGCTCAGTGCACGGTGAAAGGCATCTCTAAATAACAATGTGTGACTAGGGATCTGCACATCATCATATTGTCTGGCGAAAATAAATTATGATAAATAATACAGATTATTTCAGTCAAATATGTTTCTTAATTATATTTATAATTTGACCACTTCATGCACATACAAAATACATCAAACTCATAATGAAAAAAAAGCAGACAATGCCCCCAAATATACAAAGAAGCATTTTAAATAACATTGTCTGTGTACGAGCACATTTGTGCGTATCCTTCCAAAATACATCATCACACTTTCTCTTCTTCCATAGATGTCATAGCACTCTTTGAACAAGACCTTGTAATCTGAATTCTCACAGGCATTGCAACCGTGAAAGTAGCAAGGCATGAGCTAGAAATTTAAATTTTAAAAGGTAAATAAAAATTTAATGCAATTCTCCACATGTAACCACTAAAGGGATGGGGAGCTAAAAATACACACTCTCATATTAAATCAGGAATCCTGATATGCACATCACATGATTTCCACCTGAAATCTCTGAGAATGAGACACAAAGTTATATTTGTTCCATGAGGCTGAGATGCTGTTATCCCTTTCTAATAATCCATTAATTGTACACTTGGCACTAGATACTAGCAAATGAATCAGAAAAAGTAAAATATAACTTCCATTACCATTGAAAGTAAGTGGACTCTATAATGCATCAGAAAATTTTTTCAATGGTGTTTTAACAGTTTTCCATCTAGGATGCCAGTGAAGATTGTATAGGGGATTAAATATAAATCAGGAATGCTTGTTCTATGTACGTTCACTCTGCCATAGCCTTCAGTGCTAGCACTTTCCATATAACTGTAAACAAACAGAGGATCTTAACTGACACTAAGGCCCATTAAACTGTCATGGAAAATTGAATTTATCCAGTCTCCTGTATGAGATCAAAGTTAGCAACTGCATGAATTCATACAAGACTGCGCACAGTGTCCAGTCCCATCTCTTAGACAGTCTTTCTAGCTAAATGAAGTGCAAAGCCCCAGATAAATTGATTTGCTTAACACAACTGGCTGACAGAAAGATTTATCTGCTGTTATAGTGACTCAAGGTGAAACCCAGTTTTCCTCATCTCCAGCTGCTGACAGTGTGCCCATGGGCTCTTTTCAAACCCTGGGACAGTCTGTTCCTAGAGGAGCAGAGAGAAGCTCGCTGGTCCTGCCAGCAGCTGCCAGATCCTCTCACACACAGCCTGTTTGGCCAACTCTGGGTTAGCTCTGGTTGCTGCATTTGTTAACACAGCAAACCTAGCAAATCTCTATCATCCAGGCTGTTAATTCCCATTAAGTCTAAATTCTGTTTCTTCATTAGAAATTGAAGCTCAACATGAACCCCCTTCTGGCTGGTGAATCTCTTGTATAATTTCTTGGTGGCATCAAAATCAGTATCAGCTTGGATATTTCCCCTACTGGCATCATGTTCTCATTTGAGGAGTTAACTCATTTGTGAGTCACCTGTGTTTATAAATTCCCTCTTTTTTTTTTTTTTTTTTTTTTTAACTTCCAATGTAAAAAAAAAGTCCAATTAATACTGTAGTATTGGATTTCTCAAGTAATGAACTGCTAGTTTTCCTGCATTTTCTGAATCTGGTTTCCTGTATTTAAAGACAGATTTTATATATATATATATATATATATATATATATATTTTTTTTTTTTTTTTTAAGTAAGTCTTTAAAGACCTAGATTGTAAGCAACTCAGTTCTTTGATCTCCTCTCCTGGTATCACTCACACGAGCAGCAAAGCACTCCTTTTGACCAGTGATCACATATCAAGAAAATATTTACTTGGGACAGACCCTGAAACTGTAGAAACACAGCTGCATAATGCTGTTCTTGTTTTTAATCTACACCCTAACTTTTTATGATTGCATTTTACCCTAAAAGCATGTTGACAACATCAAGCATTACTTACTTTAAATGTTGTCTTTCCAGTATAAAGTGACTTCCAACACTGCATTCTAAATTTGTGGGATTCGCAGATGGAAACTAGAAGTGTGTGCTGAAAACAAACCAGCTGTGGATCTGGGTAATACCTTTTTGCTATACACATTTCTTCAGAAAACAAATGGTAATATCGGATTTTGCTGTTTTGCCACAAGAGGGCACTCCATTAATTCGTGTCATTACTAAGGCAATGTCCATTACTAGAGACAATATAGACTTGTTTTCTATCTAAACCATTATTCCAACTTTTTATATAGATAAGTTGAAGAATTTCATTCTGTTTGTGTTCTCAGCATGCATTTGACTTACATCAAGTTACTAGGCAATATGATTTAGCTGTGAGAGCACACTGTGCTTCATAAATGACTGATAAAACAAAAAATGGTGGGAAGAAAATAAGATTTCCATTCATTACCTTTAGAAATAGCAGTACATTGTATTAACACGACTCATTGTTCTCAAGTGATAAACCCAGACAGGTCACAATCGAAAGGAAAGATCTTAAGACGTGCCGCTTTCAGAAACATGAGAAATTTGTGAACCGAAGAAAAGATACGTGTTGTATTTTTCATCCACTTGTGAATGCTTAGCTATATGAATTTGTTAAATATGCCATCATGTGCAACAATATACAGCGCAAGCATGGTCCACACAGGAAACTGATTCAAGCACTCAAAGTCTGAAGATTGTCACGTCCTCCCTAATGCAAAACTCTGATTTGCATTGACCTATTTAGAATCAGATAGTTAAGAAGATTTTGTTTAAAATGCTTCTAAACAGTCATCATGAGTGTACAGTATAACTTACCATAGCATTTTCATTTTCAGTCCCAATATTTTATATAGATAAACCTGTGTCATTTACCAAAACCAAGACTGATTTCTCCCTCTTACTTAAGTCCCAATAAAATTTCACCCACAAAGAGTGGATAGATTTTGTCCATCAGGAGTCAGCTATGTTCCTGGGCAACCGGTAATGCTCTGGCCTGATCCTTGCTTTCTTCTCCTGAGGGTTGGCATATTTCCACTTGGATGGAGACATTTTCAGCTTTTTTCTCTTCTTATCTGTACACCACACTTTTTCACAGTATTCTTCCACCCTCTGGAAGTTGCTGTAACCTATTAGTTGAAGAAATTCCTTGTACCAAGGCTTTGATGCCTGAGGTATACTGCTCTGCATTGGGCATGGCATTTTGTGAGGCATATCCTCCTCATAGTCTTTATTGAACATTTCATCTACTCGTTCTTCCTCAACTATTTCCAGGGTGATTTTCCTGACAGTGTGAACAATGCTGTGTTCCACTGTCTGACAAAAATAGGTCCCTGCATCCAGCCGATGCAGCTTCAGGAATAAGAGGCCAAGGTCCATTTTGATTATTCTGTCATCTGTCTTCACCTGAAAAATAAATCGATGCAGTTATAGAGCACAGGCCTTTACTATTACATTAAATCAGTGTAATTACTTCTGCACTGTACTTCCATGGATATTACATTTTGAGAGGAAGATTATAGATCCACAATCCTTTAATTCACAGTTTTTAAGTAACAAAAATATTTACTTGAAGTAAGAAGAGATTGATCTGTGAAAGGAAAGTAGTCCAGAGAATCTGGCAAGCATGGAAGAACAGATAGTGGAACAGACAGTTTCCTGTTTTTGCAGCATGGGTTAGTCACTTGTCGCTAAATCACAAAGGGAAATAAGGTTGAAACATGGAAATAAACTACTGGATAGAAAACAAATGGACATATGCCAGCTGACCCACAGTAGGTGTCCCTGTGAATTCTCTTACACATTTACAAATATTTTTGGGGTGACACTCACAGGTATTTGTATATCTAACTGCAGGACCATTGCATTCTTAAAGCCTCAGTTTCAACTTTGGTGTTTGAGTTCCCCCTACAGCTCCTGAGAGCTAGGTTATTAACTACAAGGCATTCACAGATGCTAGCAAGTAGGGAGCACTGAGCTGTCTAATCCAGACAGCAGAAGTGCCCAGGAGAATGGAATCCTGATCTTTTTATTTAACAGTAAGGTCCTGAATATTAAACAGAAGAGAAGTACTGGATAACGAATGGATTGAGAGCATCCCTGAAGAGAAGAACTTGGGGATACTGGTGGAAGAAAAATTGGATGAGAGCTGGCCATGTCCACTTGCAGCCCAAAAAGCCAGTCATATCCTGGGCTGCATAACAGGCATGGCCAGCAGATTGAGGGAGGTGATTCTCCCATGCTACTCTGCTCTCGTGAGACTCCACCTGGACTACCACATGCAGCTGTGGGTCCCCAGTACAAGAAGGAATTGGACCCGTTAGAGTGGGACTAGAGGAGGGCAATGAAAATGAGCAGAGGGATTGAACACTTCTCTTATAAAGAAAGGCTGAGACAGTTGGGGCTGTTCATCCTGGAGAAGAGGTTCTGGGGAGGCCTTATTGTGGCCTTTCAATGTATAAAGGGGGCTTATAAAAAAGACAGAGGAGACTTTACCAGGACCTGTAGTGATAGGACAGAGGGAAATGTCTTTAAATTGAAAGACGATAGATTTATATTGGACAAAAAGAAAAAAATTTTACAATGAGAATGGTAAGACACTGGCACAGGTTGCCCAGAGAGATTATGGTTGCCCCATCACTGGAAGTGTTCAAGGTCAGGTTCATTCTAGTGGTATAAAGACATACTGGAGGGTTAGAGTTTGTTCAAATTCACACTCCTGGTGTCCAGTATCTGAGCTATTTGGTCTAATGGGATGTGTATACAGTAGGACATCCTCCCCACCTCATAGTTTACTACCTTCTTTGAAACACCTGATTAATAGTTCTGTTGTAAGAATGATTACACATAGGTAGGGATCTTCCAGCTAAATACGTGAGAAAATACCAAGTGTGAAGAATTATGCAGATATTTGGAACTTAGACAAAACTTCAGGCGAAAATATGCCTGAAATGGAATGGCATTCATCTTGCTTAATTTTAGATATTTAAAGCAGAGTGTGGCATCCTTGGTTACTTTGTAATCAGTGGTTTACCAGCCATTATTTACCTCACCAAATGATGCTGCAGTTTATCATGAGGTGATACTACTGGCTATAACTGCAGCACCATCTAGTCTGACTTCAAAGACAGCCTACACTGACTAGCACCTGGGAAGATCTCCCCACATTTTCTACGAGTCCCACTCCAGAGATCTGCAGATCCCCATTTTAAAAAGGGAAGAAAGGAAGAACTTTGGGACAACAGGCCAGTTTCATCTTTGTGCCTCGCAAGATCATGGAGTGGATCCTCCTGGAAACTATGGAAACCAGGGCAAGTAAGGAGGTGACTGGTGACAACCAATACGGCTTCACTAAGGACAAATTGTGCCTCGCAAGTTCAGTGGCCTTCTACAACAGTACTATAGCGTTGGTTAGATAAGGGAAGAGCAACTGATGGCATCTACCTGGACTTGGGCAAAGCATTTGACACAGTCCTCCATGACATGCTTATCTCTAAATTGGATAGACATGGATTTGGTGGGTGGGTGGACCACTCAGTGGGTAAAGAATTGGCTGGATGGTCACACTCAAAGAGTTGGAGTCAGCTGCTCAGTGTCCAAGTGAAGAGCAGTGATGAGTGGCATTCCTCAGGGCTCGGTGTTGGGACCAGCGCTGTTTAACATCTTTGCTGGTGACATGGACCACAGGACTGAGCTCACCCTCAGCAAATTTGCAATGACACCAAGCTGTGTGATGCAGTCAACACACTGAAGAGAAGAAATGCCATCCAGGGGGACCTTGACAGTCTTAAGAGGTAGGCCTGTGAAATCCTCATGAAGTTCAACAAGGCCAAGTGCAGGGTCCTGCACATGGCTCAAGGCAATCCTATGCACAGATACAGTCTCAGCAATGAGTGGATTGAGAGCAGCCCGGTGGAGAAGGACTTGGGGGTGTTGGTTGACAAGAAGCTCAACATGACCCAGCAAAGTGCATCTGCAGCCCAGAAAGCCAACTGCATCCTGGTGCCAATTGCACCCATGCCCATGAACCATGCAACAAGAAAAGCATGGCCAGTGGGTCGAGGGAGGTGATTCTCCCCCTCTACTCTACACGTGGAGTACTGTGCCCAGCTCTGGGGCCCCCAGTGTAACAAAAATATGAACCTGCTTGAGTGGGTCCAGAGGAGACCCAGAAGATGATCAGGGGGCTGGAGCACCTCTCCTATGAGGACAGGCTGAGAGAGTTGGGGTTGTTCACCCTGAGAAAAGGCTCCAGGGCAACCTCATAGTAGCCTTGAAGCACTTAAAGGGAGCCTAAAGAAAAGATGGGGTGGAACTCTTTATCAGGGAGTGTAGTGACAGGATGAGGGGTTTTAAACTGAAAGAGGGAATATTTACATTAGATATTAGGAAGAAATTCTTTACTGTGAGAAACTGGAACAGGTTGCCCAGAGAAGTTGTGGATGTCCCCTCCCTGGAACACCAGGTTGGACAGGGCTTTGAGCAATGGGTCTAGCGGAAGGTGTCCCTGCCTGTGGTAGGGAGGTAGGAACTAAGTGATTTTTAAAGTCCCTTCCAACCCAAACCATTCTGCGATCTATGTCTGTGGCTTAGCTGGGGTCTCATGTTTGCACTAAAGCCTAGGTTATCCTTTAGTAGTCTGAGGCTTTTCTCCCTATGTCCTTCCACATAGTAAGTGGGGATAGCTACATTGTTGTGCATCAGAGAGGTATTGAGATACAAATATAATAACACTTATGAAACACTTTCATAACAGTGAAATATATGTAAGAGAGGCAGAGAATCTACCAACACCCATTTTCAGGAGGTTCTGTAATGTAATAGGTGAAGCAGCAACAGTGTGTAGATGTTAAGCTAGACTAATATTGAGAGTAATATGTACACTTTTCACCTCTCTAATAACATACTAAGAGAAGTGTTGGATTCTCTTTTGTTTTGAGATCTTAAAATAGGTTTCACTAGATTTCTAACATCTGCGTTCAAGATACTGAATGCAAACACCAGATGAACTTCTCAGGCCTGTTAACTGAAGAGAGCTGATGAACATAATGATTTTTTCTCACACCCATGTACAGTTCAGCAACTGATGAAAGGCCTTTCATTGAAGATGTAATATTCCTAACAGTGGGCTCTTTTAGTTAAAAGGGTAGTATGTAAGAATTTTTACCTCTTCCTTCTTAGTTTCATGTGCTCGTTGGACAAACCAGATTACTTTTGCTTGTAAGGTCCTAGGGGTGCACTCCAGAAGAGTGCTGTTATACTCTATTCCATAAACAAGTCGCTCTTCAGTCTTCTCCAGGACTTCACCTGGAAGGAAACCAAATGTTAGAAAAATGTGTTAACGCCAATACTTGTTGCACTCTGTATTCAGGGTATATTTTAAGAGTGAAGTTTAATTCATATCCAACTAGATAGTGACTGAAGAGTAATGTCTGGTGAAGGTATGACCTGATAAGTGAATTTTCCCATCATCTCAGATGCTCACATGATTTGGCTGTAAGATAAATGGACCAAACCATGATTATACAGCTGAGATTATACAGAGAGAAACAGATCTCAGTCTTTCACACTGCTAATTACTTGTGCCTTGTTCTTATGAATAGTTAATCTATCTAATTTTCACACAGTGAAAGAGGATGATTCCATAAATGCTTAAATATAGTAAATAATTAAATATTTTTAGGGATAAAAAATGAGAGCACATAGACTTTTGTAGAATGAAATCTTTAAAATTATAAATACCCTAAAAATATTATACATATCCATATTATACACATGTAAAATGAATGTATAGTTTTGACCCAAGGTTTCTAATAAAAACAGGGTGAATGAATTTTATCAAAACGCCATTCTGCTTTTCCATCCAACAAAACATCTGGAGGATAAGCTAGATGTTATCTGGAGATAAGCTAGATGTTACACTGGAAGAGACCAATTGCCATATTAATGAAATAATCTTATTCCATAGTAGTGAGAAATATTATTGAGATGAAACAGTTTTATACCCTAAAAAATACAGGATTTCCTATAATTGTGGTTTCTCTGTTGTATTTCAAACTTACTGTATAATTACTATTTCATATTGGAATATACTTTTCCAAAATCTACTATATCCTCCAATGGACTTCAGTTTTTATCAAGCTTTCTCTGGTAAAATATGTATTTAATATTTAATATCTAAAATATCTTTTCTCTGGCTATCTAAAAGAACCTTTTATATTTGATGTTTTTCTTCCATAAATGTATTGGGTATTATCCTGAAAAATACTGAGGATGTCCAGGCAACTGTTTTCTGTCTGTTTTGCCATTCCTAATACCAGTGTTTGAAACCATCACCTTCTAAGGTTCAGATAACAGTATTACAACCAGTAATCTTTTTTTAGGACAGATCTTGATAATGTTCATAAATACACATTTGTGTTCTGACATGTCATGGCCCTTGTCTGTGCTATGGAGTGTCTTCAATTCTGGCTGTGTTTTGGCAGCATTTCACATTCGTTTCAGGATGCAGCCCTGTTGTTTCTTATCCCTGCACAATCTTTTCAATTGTGTTTCTGTTGGAAGCCCTTGAGATGCATTAGCCAAAACCTTAGACTGAATGACAGGGCTGCAGGACTGCATGAACGCTATGCGATGCACCTGACCTGTCATCATATGAAAGTCATGACATGGGCTCATTAACTTATTATAGGAATATGCCAGTAAAAAAATGCAGGTGAGATCATGGTCTGGCTCATACTATTGGCAAAGTCTGTGCTTTCTGCTCCTGGGCATTTGCTAGCAATCTATAAAAGCATAGATTACCAATGAACTGCTGGCCAAAGCACTGCTGCGCTGCATTTCCATGTCGAACATCTTGTCTGCGGAAACGTCTGAAGGAGAAAAAATTGAATTGTTTGAGATAACATGTTTAGCTTTCAGATTGTTGGGTTTATGCTAAAGTGTCATTCATTAAAAACATAAGAAGATAAATCTTGATTTCTAAAAATTTAGTATTGTCGTAAGAAGTGTTTTCTCTCTAGAAACACTTGTCTGAGGGAGAGGCACAACTACATGTCCAGTTAAACACAACTAGACTGACATTATAAATACTAAAACCGAGATCCTCTGAACCAGCTGGGCAACATTCAGTGATAGGAAGAGTTAAAGGTTCTTTTAGCCTGTTTTTGAGTTCTCTCTCTCTCTGGAAATCAAGGACATTTTCTTTTTTTTAGTTTGGAAGCATTTGCCATGTATGTGAATGGTAGTTCTTTTATCCTTCACTGTCATGTTATTTTTTTCACTTGGGAAACTCAAACCACAGAGCAAATGCTTTATTCTGTAACATCTGTGTAGCAGACAGTTGTTAAGCTCTTTTTTCTCAATAGGGAAACAGACACATTTGTGACTTGTGACTTGCCCATGCGTGGAAAGGGAGCTAGTGGCAGAACTGTGGTCAGAACCTGGGAGCCCTGGATGTGGCCTGGAAATAATGCAATTGCTTTTCAGAGAAAATTTATTGTGAGTTTTGGGCTTCGGATTTTTCATATACATTTACAGAAAATAACAAAACCCATAATTTTATGGTGCATTCCTAAAAGAATTGTTCTTTCATATGGCAATTTTTTTCTCTGAGTGTCCTAATAAATATAATTAAGATTGTTTACTAGGGAAATGAAAGAGCCTATTGGAATGTCTTATCTTGCCAGATGTAGTATTTCCAACATCCTGAAACTTAGTTATACCTTTTCTGTATTTGCATTAAAGAGTAATTCTACACGGTGTTACCAATGCCATACATAACAGATTCACAAATATAAGCAACACAGCAAATCTTACACAGCAGGTATGTGTACAGTGTAAATCATATGATAGAAACAAGCAAAGTCGAGTCGTTTTGCTATTCTTTGCATCTACTACTTAAATAATACTTTTCTCCACAGTAATGTGAACGCAAAAGACAGAACTTTTACTTGGCACAGATTGAATTTGCAGAAACTATTTAAAGATCTTGCTAATGGATGTTACTCGTCATTATTTCTAAACTGGCAGTAGACAGTGATTATTTTTTGAGTTCTGTCACCCGTATTGATTTCTGATCCAGTGGTGCTGGTGGACCAAGAGGACAGCTTTACTGGTATTCAGATCAGAACCAATGTTTTGCCATTGTTGTTTCAGGAGAATCTGTACATTCAGTTGGGCCTTTTAGGCAGAAGCACTAAAAAATACATGCATATTATTAAACAAAAACTGAGAATCTGAAATAGCAACAGGGCTTTATCATGCCCCGGGAGTTCTCAAAGAATGTACAGATGCTGTAGCCATGATTACTGATAACTCTGCAAAGTGTCAGTGCTGAATAATGCTGCCACCAGCTTTGCATATCTGTGTGTACAGATTATTCAGAAGAGACATTATCTTGCACAAATATACATAAATACTACAAACATTAGCCTTGAAAAAAACAAACAAGAAAACCCCGCTGCTGTCAGGCCCAGCAGTCCTATCTAGCAGGAAAGTACGGTTAGCAGGCATGTACTATTTATTCTTCAGTTCCTGAAGAACATTGTAGAGCTAAAACAATCCTAGTCCTGTAAGGTAGGATATTTCTCCAGTTGTTAGAATCATTCAAGAAAAAGAGTGTTGTGAGTGTGCAGACTGGGTGTGTGAATACCTTTACCAGTGCCTTCACTTGCTACTTTTCTGAAAAGAAGGGAAAAATGGGTAGGGGAGCTGAAAGAGAGGGAGATACTGTGAGATAAACTTATTTCACAAATACTGACATAAAGCTGGTATTTGTTATTTTTTCTTAGAAATAATTTCATTCAGAATTCTATGAATAATACACAATTCCTGAGATAAACTATTATAAGGAACAATTTTCAGCAACTAGCAAATGTACTGTATATATGGAAGTGTCTTTTGTAATCTATAACCTCATGAATTTAGATTTCAGTCTGTAACTCTGTGCTTCCAGGAACTTAGTAGTAATGATCTGCAAGAAAGCAATACAGTTGTCATCATCATCATCACCAACATCCTCATGTTTCTTTATTAATTCCCAGGGATAGATGAGGCAAAGTGTTGGAGCAAAGGGCAGAGAGAGAGGAGGCAGGAGGACGACTGTCAGCTTCTTAAAATTAGTGAAGTAATCACAGATTACCAGACTTACCCAAGCTGAAAGAAGTTTTAAAATTACTTCAGTCCTTTTTCAGCCTGGATGGTGAGCTGGCACAGTAAAGAATCTTACTTGTAGAATTTAGTGTTTGTTTAGATAAAAGTTGAACCAGCCTAAATCAGATTGCAGAGGTATTAGTAAACTGAAGCATTTATTTAAGTCCTGGACCTCTCTGCTTTCTCAGGCATACTTCATAGAAGTTTAATGCAATACAATTTCCATCTAGCATCTTAAGAATTTCAGTATGCAGAAGACATACACCTGTAACTACCACGGCATTGTAGCATGTTGTACCACCAGCATGACAGTATTGGATTTGGGGTTTGGTTTTTGTTTGTCCTTAATTAAATCCTATATTAAATTAACTATTAAAGCTATGCATTTGCAAGGAATTATAATACAGACTTTCCAAATTCAACACATTAGTACCAGCTGCCAAGCAGAGGGTTTTTTGTATTTATGTTGAAGTTCTTTCCATATCCTGTACATGCCTGAATTTACAGTTTTTCTATTTCATGTTTCTCTAAACACTTGTCATACCCTGAAGGCATTAGGATCTAAAGCAGAGAGAATTTGAATCAAAGTGGGGAGGACACATTGTACATCCCTGCTTCAGTTCAACCCTCCACCAGTATAAGTGGAATTAAAAAGAGCTCTTACTAGTGCTCTTACTGCACTAGCAGGGCTGCTCTTACAAGTCAAAAGCCCACCTAAATGTACTGTATGAGGGACACCGTTGAGCAAATAGAGGTGATACTAAAGCCAGCTCGAGTGCACTGTAATGTAAGGCACAGCTCCATAAATCCTGATGAAGTGAGGGCTGCCAGGAACAGGGGGCACAAGTGCTCTCCAATGACCCTTGTACTCACGCTACTTATACTACCCGGTACAGCTTGAGCAGAAATATGGGGCCCTGAGACAAGGTCAAATCAAAACATGTACGCTCCAGGACATGGCATTAATTCTATGTGAAGCGCAAGGCAGCCGTGACAGGGTTATTACCTGCTCAGGGTCACTTGGTACGGGAAACCTCCATGTTGTCTACGGAGACCTGCCTTTTCCAGCAGTGGTCTCTGACTGGAACCCAGTGAGAGGCATCTTAAAAAATCTTCCATACACATGTCCTGAGTAGCTCTCCCTGCGTCTCCATGTACCACACAGTGGAAGCTCAGAAATTTAAAATTCTCTGAGCTTCAGCTATGAGCTAGAGTGAACAAAGCAAATGTCATCCATCCCTCTCAACATTATTAGTTCTTGCTGGCTGTTCCCCAAACTCTTATATGTAAAACAAGTTTTGCAGACTTCAAGAACATTCAATTGAGTGCAAATCCCTTCTCCACTGATGCAGTGCTTATCTTAAGAGAAGGAGGGTGATAACAGCAGTATTTTCTTCTTTTAGAGACTGACCTGCTAAATGTTGGGGAGGTAAGGCACAGGAAGGTGCCTGGGGTGCTGCTCATATCACTCAACCCTGGCTAAATGCGTGTGTCAGGGGACTTAAGGGCTGCTACTCTGGAAATTGTCTTAGGTGAGAAATATGCTAAAAATGTACAACAGAGTTCAGGACCGAATGAGTTTCTCTTATCTTTTCTCAGACAATAAGTAACCTGCAGAACAACGTAAATGCTGATACAGTCCTAGCAGGCTGCTGGAAAATTTTTTAACCCCTGCCTTCCCCAAATGACTTTTACATCATTAGATGAGTAACCCATATGCTTTATAATTATGGTAATCCAATTTCTACTAATACTGTAGGAAATTAATCTCCCTGACCCACTATATATCTGCTCATCTTTCTTAATCTGGGGCCTAAAAAATTTAGCCAGACTCTTCTCATGTTGAGCAGACAACCAAATCCCACTTCCTCCCTTACGTCTGCTTGAAAGAGGCATGAGAAGAATATACAACCCTGCTTGCAAAAGTGGTGCAGATTTCTTACTTGGTTTAACTTATGCCTTAGTGTAGTAAATCCAAGATATTCTTAATTATGCTGAGTCACTGGCTGTGTTTCTCATTTTTATGTTTCAATGTACCCCACCCAAAAAAAGTTGGGTTACCCAATGCTTGATCTGTTCATTATCTTTTAGAAAAACCCAGAGAAATGTCTGTTGTGCCTGACTATAGTCAGCAGTACCTTTGTTTGACTGCACCTGGGTTCATGAAAAGGTAAGGTGTGCAGGGCAAGAAAAAAAAAAAAATTGTTTTTCCTTAAGAAGCAATAATCAATTTGGCATACTGTTACTTGGTTTTGACTGAATCATCTCCACTGGTGTTCAAAACTGTCTCCAGAAGTTATTCAATTCATTCTAATCCTTGAAGTCTAAAATATATAAGCATATACTTGCAGAAACAGTAATAATAAAAAAGCCATGGAAAGGATTTGAACTATTCATTACCAAAGTATTGCTGACTAAGCTTAGAAATTACTCTCTTTTAGTGGCAAAACTGACTCAAATTCTAGTGGAAAGGTCTGAATTAAAATATGCATGTTCTAGATGCTTGAACAAATATCTGTGTAGCTGAACTGGAGAAACTGGGTTTGAGAGGGAAGGGGACAGGTGTATGGGAAATTACTGCACAAAAGAGTGAAGTCCAAGAGCCATGAATAAGTGAATGCTGATAGAGAGGAGAAGTCTGCCCAAGGGAAGAATTAAAGTACCCAAATTAGGTTCATGCTTTGAACTGGCCTCTAGAGTAACCTGTCTTTATAAATTCACTGGAGAAAGCCTAAGCCTATGTCATGAACTCTTCATAAATGAGAAGCTGTAAAGACGATGTCTCAAACAACTCGAGTGGGGTGCCCTGTGGGGGAGAAGCAGTGCGAGCTCTGTGGAGGTGGGGCAGTGGGCCATTTCACTCCCCCTTCCTCCTGTTGTTGCCCAGAGACAGAACTTGCCTAACTGCACAGGTACAAGCCTGAGAAAACGAGAACCTTCTGGAACAACCAGCTGTGCATGCATAGGAAAGGCTACGTAAAGGCAATACCCCACATGTGTCTTTGTTGACCCACAATCTATGGACCACGCTGGCTACTCTGTAACAGAAATCCCCCTTTCCTATCCCCTCCTTCTCTTTTTCTCTTTCCTCTTTCTGGTCTCTCTCTATTACATATATTAATGTGTATAAATTTTGTAGGAATTGAATTGCAATCTGTAGATCATCGATGGCTCTCATTGCCGAAGTGCCTTTATTCATTCTCAGACGGTTATCAGTTGATTGTTGCCAAATTGTCTCCATTCGCTTACTAAAGTGGTCAGTTAATAAAGTCACCAGCACAATTGTTCCTCTGAGTCACTGTGGTGCCTCTGCCTGCCCTGTGGCCCCGGCTCTTCTACCAGCACACAGACTCTCGGGGAATTTAAAAGATTCACCCCTCTGGTAACCCACCGCATGGGATGGGACAGCCTATCCTTAGCCTTTGCAGATACTCTAGTTTCATTTTGGCTGGTGATGGTATTTGGCTATTAACACAGATACTTTGCTTTTTTTTTTTTTTTTTTTTAATTCTACTGTATATGTTATTGCAGTGTGATGTATTTGCTGTATAATGCTACCAAAATAGGTCTCTAATGTTGTAAAGAATCTTTCCTCTGCACACCAAAAGATGTATAAGGAAACTGAAGTTCATTTAAAACACTGCGAGGAATTACTCAATGACTTTTTTCATTCATAAAAATATTCCTGGTACTGCAGTTTATCCCATCCTGTTAATTTGTGTCCTTTGCAATCCCCTAAGGTTATGCTAATAAATTAGCAGCTGACATATCTTCTTACTGCTCAGGTTTTTTTATGAAGGGGAGATATGAAGTACTTTGTATTGTAGTAGGAGCTCTGTAGTAGTAGCTATTTTTCCAAAATCATATCACAGAAAGCAGCAGTTCTCACCTCTTTGCCTGCATTCCTGTGGGATAGTACCGGGAGCAGGAGATCCCATCCCAGGCGCAGTATGGATCTCGGGCAAGGCAGCAGTCCGCGCAGGCAGTGCCATACATGTCACATTGGTGGAACTTCACTTGGGCTATGACTGACTCAGATCCAACGTAGAGCTGTTGCTGGAAAAAATACACCATGTATGATTAAATACCTAGAACATCCGCTAAAACTTCTGTTACCAGTGTAGTTATTAAAAAATGTTAGCTTTATCACTGCTTGCCAGTTGCGCATCCAGCCTGTGCCCTGAGGGAGGCAGAGTTACTCTGTAGGAAAATATCTGATTACAGGCTGAACTCTTCTGCATGAGCACAGAGGAACATAAAGAAACTAAAATGAAGAAGTTTATTCTGGCATTTCCTGGCTTCTGAAGTTTCAGCTTTGTAAACTTTGTGTTTGAATAGGCAGGGGCTTAAGTTTCTTTTTCTTCCTCAAGATAGATCCTAATGCCTCCCTCTTTAAAATTCTCTGTCACCTAACTGATCTGCAAAAAACTTGACATGAAAGACTTTAAACAAAAGTTTTAAGCAATCTCAAGGAAAGTTATCAAGTAAATTTAACTCTTGATGTGGCTACCTGCTACATGGTCACATATACATATGCAGAGTAGTATTATGATTTGTGTAATCCCTCAGTGCATGAAAAGTAGATAGATTTTTTTTTTTTTTTTCTGCTGTGCAGTCCTTCCTCAAAAATTAACCGGTCACAATCTAATATTTATTTGTATGGTTTGTTTGGGTTTTTTTCAGCATTAATGTTAGGACTGTTTGATTCTTCTGAGTTCTCATAAATGTCCTTTTCAAATGAAGTGAGATGATCAATTTGATTCATGAGTTGCTGGCATAATAAATTCAGAAGAGAATAATAGATTGAATTTACAGGTATTTGATAAAAAATCTCTTTTCTGGTGAATGTAAATGGAGTGAACACAGATATATGCAGTGTGCATTCTAATAGGCACTGATTATGCAGAGCTCACATCCAAGCTTTTACTTGTCAGAAAAAGGACTCCTACTCCTAATGAACACTTAAACTGTGCTTATCCTAATGTGCAAACTTAGTCCATAATTCCCACTTTTGGACCAAACTTTCAAAATCTGTTTTTTAAAAATTCTTAAAGCTGGAAAATCAGGCATCTCATTTAGTCTGGTTTGCCTATCACAGAACAAGACATTTAATCCAGATAGTTCATTTTTGCTCCTAATTACACCTCCTAGATCTGTTTAGGTCACAAAAATTTTACTCTTAGAAATGCCAAGTGAAAAGACTAGGAGAGGCTGGTCAAAGCAATGCTTGAAGACTTTTTCAGCTGAGATAAACCAGATGATAGTAGCAGGAACTCAACCTGCTAACTGGAATGAAGAAGAAACCTAGGATCCTTGTTTGAGGGGAATTCTTTCTTGTCTGCAAAGACTGCAGTCTGATTGTCCCTGAAGACACGAACAACACTTTCAATAAGACATATGAGATGGTATTTTTCCCTTTCATCTTTTAACAAGGGTAAAGACTACACTAAGTCTTGGTTCATCAGAGGAGGGCAAAAAGCATCGATACCTAGCCAACCGAACATCAAAGAAGAAAATTCCTTCCCAGCCTTTGCAGATAACTAGCTCAGTTCTGAAACACGAGATTTTATTGTACCATTGACTTAGTGAAGACTGGTTAGTGTTACAAGGATATTGAGACAAAGCTAGCAAGGACGTCTCCACAGGCTCACAAACTCCAAGGTCAAAAGAGACCAGCCAAAATGTTTGAGTGTTTTGGTAAATTTTTTCACATAAACTCAACTAAGTTACACTTCTGCTTACAGATCTCATTTTAAAGACAAAATTACTTCGTGCCAACCCCATCCCTAACACATATTCCAAGATTTAATTGTCCTCAGTCCCAGAAAACTGCATCGTATCTACATTTATCTACATTCAACAAGCCAAACTTGGTTATTTAATCTTGATATTGCTTTGCCATCAGTGTCTGTGAATCGCTATACACGTGCACTAAAAAGTCACTCAGCTGGGTAAAAGTTTATATTTGGCTATGCTGTTCTCTCTGTCTTTTCTCTCATATCTTGAAAATATTAAGCTACTTTTACATCCCACAAGAAAGTTTGTTTTTCAACTGCTGGATTTCTTTAGCAGCTTTTTTACAATTCCCTCTACATTTTACAGATACTTCTTGAATTAGTAGAGTTAGGAGTCCTCTTGGAAGTTGGATGCAATGGAGGAGGACTACTTCACTTTTTATACAGTATCTCCTTCCTATTCTTCTCTTTTACTATGACACTTCACTGAGAGCTAAAGGTAAAGCAAATATCTGAAAGGACACTGAAGTCTTTCTCCAAATTATCACTTAGGTGTAGTATCAGACAATCCAGAGCTGTTTTCACAGTCCATGGGAAAAAAATATTTTGATCCAGGAAATAATTCAGAATACTTACACCTAAGATTTTCCTCTGAAACACCATCAGAGGAGTGTGTCTTTCTGCATTACCTGCAGAAATAATGTAAGTGGATTGGACACCAAGACTAAAATAACCTTTTGGGGCACACTCACATCTATTAGTGCACTTTTCATTCTTTGTTACTTGTGTTTCACTATATTTATGGGCACCTATATTGCGTCAGATGTCTAAGATATATTAAGATACAACTATCCTGGGATGCTAATAATGGCTCCAACCTGAGATGCTATGGTGATATGGTATGGATATCTATGATATGGCACATATGAAAATCTACCTACAAGAGCAATAAATTGGGTGTTTATATTAGCAGAAACTAACAGAAACTCGAAAGGGAGTCAGATCCAAACAGCCCTGCCTTTCATGGGCAACTGAATATGTGGGAGAGCCAGCAAAGCTCTTTTTGCACTGATATCCCCATGGGGCTGGTCTGTCTGTATGCCACTAACACAAGAAACAGATTGGTTTTTACTTGCCTGGATATGAATGATAGTGTGAACTAAGGAGATTTAACATTAGAATTGAAAAACATAAATGCTTTATAAAGAAACAGAGCATATAACCATAAATCTCATTATGGATGAGGTACATCCATCTGTCTATCTATGCATCTATCTATCTCTGTATAGTTTATAGCTTCGTTACATTTAAGTCACAATCTTTAAATTTCAAACTTGTCATGTACTTACCCTTTTTGAAGAGATTTCCATAGAAAGAATAGGAACTGGCACCTAGAAAATAGGAAATACTTACTTGCTTAGAAAAAAAAAATTCTTGCTATGACAATAAATAAGGTAAAATACTGTTGATGTTTACTAATTATATTCAGATTTGCTAGATATTTTGACTTTCTTATACTTCTGATGCTAGAGAAAGATGTGAGGAAATTGTGTCTTTTAGAAGTACTGCTTTAAAAGAGTTTATTTAAAAACAACCAACCAACACTTAATTCAGGATTATCGGAGCCACAGGAACACTACAATTTCCCTGTCAAACATGACATTAGCTCTTGCCACCATTGAATCCCTTTTGTCCTACTTGAGAGTGATAAGTGAAGTGTTCTTTATAACAAAACATTCATTGAAGATAAGATAAAAATAGCAGAAATTCCTTCTTTTACCGTTGTCCTCTCTGCCCTCTGTTCAGATTTCCTGGAGCAATGACAAAACATACTCCCTAATAGGTCTATTGAAAACCAGCTTTATCAAGAGGGCAATTTCTGTGATTTCCTCCCCAAGCGACAAGTCAATAGTTACACTGCCTAAATTCAGGTACCAGATTTAAATCTCTAAATCTGGATGTTAGATTTTCCCTAGGGCTGCAAATAGTTTAGTCTTCTACTTTATGTGGTTAATATGACATGATGTGAATACTCACTAAGAGAATGTCATTATATTAACTTTGCCACATACCAAATACCGAGCTTTACCTGTGGGTTAAGCAGAATGGAATTTTGTCTCACTACGACTCAGGTTTGACCACTGTACAGACAGATTAACTGATTCACTTTTTCTGAGGATTGGGCTTTTTTTATCTGGACCTCATTTAAGCTTCTAAGACTGTAGTAGGCACATTTTTGTGTATGTAGTTATACTCTTTAAACACTTAATTAGACATGAGAGAAAATTAAATAAAATGCAGCAAGTTTCTAATTGAAAGTCACACTGCAATCTCCAAGCACGTAAACAGAAAGACATTAGTTCTGGTTTGCTGCAACATGCTTCAGTACTTGGGCTATAATTCCACCTAAGAAAAACTAAAGTTGAAAATGAAGAGTTCCTGTCATAAAATAACTAGATCATTAGAAAATTTCTTGTACACGACTATTATATATTTGACTATCAGATTTTTTTAGACATTTTAACTCTGCAGAAAATTCAAGACTTGTGTATATGTATCATATACAGCACAGTTCACCTTGAATACTTGCAGCTCTTCAAGAATCACTTCTTCCATCGATTCTGTCTCTTGATTGTAAATTGTAATGACTTTCAGCACAATTCCGTTATCTGGGAATAAATTTTAAAAGAAAAAAACAAAACAAAACTGAAGGTTATAATTGGTGGAAATATTTATATGGCCTTCAAGTACATTAAATGACTTCTTCAAACTGATAATGGAGCGAAATTTATAAATATGTACAAGTAGTTGAATATTGCTGTTATTGATGAGGATTCTTACTCTTAGAAAATAAACACATATGATAATCTGTTCCTGGCAAATAAGAGTCAGCTGAGACATCTCTGAGCTATATGATTAATTGACTTGTATTTTCCAAACTCTGGGTCATAACCCCTTAGTGAGCTGCAAAAGTATCAAAGAAGGTAATCATATTTTGGAAAAAGAAATTAGTGTAGGCAGGAGTTGAGTCCATCAAGGCAAGGGAGTGTAAAGTAGCTTTAATTATAGTGTCTGAGTGTTTACACTACTTAGGAAACTACTAACTATCCTTAATTGCTGGCAGGAGCTTCATTCCTCCAGGCAAGAGTAGAAAAACCTTCAGGGCTTCATTGTCCGAAGTTCTTGCCCTCCTCTAGGGAAACATTGAACTGATGTTGAACTGAAGGTGTTAATCAAAAGAAGATGAACCAAAAGAAGCTGCACATTCAAAAATTCTAAGGCACACTGGAGTTTAGATTTATCACCCTCTCTGTCATTACAACTCTTGCAGGAAATTAAAACATGCAAATAGCATCTGGTCTTCCACCACTTCAGCTTTGTTGTGCTGACTATTATTAGAATAGTCTTGCTTTCCTTAATCTGAAAATCTGTCATCAACAATGGCAAATATCACTTCCTTTCTTCTGTTACTTTCAGTCACCTTTGATTTACAGGGGAAATATTAAGCAGACAAGCACTGGGAAAAATGTTCAGAAAAAGATCAAAGGGGCAAACATAAAGAGGAACCATTAAACTGGGGTCATACTCCACTTCTCAAAGAGAATATGTAATCAAAGGCATCCATTTTGTGACAGAACAGTAAAAAGATATTGCATTCTGAACTCTGATTTTCATAGGTAAGTCCTTCTTCAAATCATGCTGACAGACATGTGAAAGTTAACCTTGATGTTCAGACTTCGCCTTTGATGAACCTTTCTGACCTGCACTGCTACCCTAAGGAATCTTCTGCTTGCCTGTAAGACTCTGTTTACTTATGTTACACAGCAGGTGTTGGACTCAGATAAAAAAAATATTAACCCTTTCTAACATTATATTGCCAAGAAAAGCAGTGAGGTTTTTGGTGGGAGCTTTGCCAGAGCAGAAATTGCAGAGTTCATTTTAGAGTTTCTAAAGCCCAAATTCCTATGCTGGAATTTCTTGTCACCTGAGATTAGACATCTTGAGAAGACTAAGCAGCTGTTGGGTGCCAGTCTAGCACATCTAAAGTACACACTTAATTCCCCTTGGATTTAACTTTGCTGAACAGAGGACTTGTGTACAAGAGTATTTGATACAATATCTCAATCCTAAATGCAAGTGGAAACTATGAAAAATCTAGACACGATTATAAAATCTGCTGTACAGATATAAGTGACTCATGGCACAACATTTATAGGCCACACTAGGTCTAATACTGAGACAATACCCAGGCCATTTAAAAGCTTAGAAAAGAGCACTAATATAAGTAAGTTTTGCTATTCTACAAAAATGTTTCTTTTGAATGTTCTCAACACTGAAATGTTCTTATCAGAGGAATTTCATTAGTAAAAAATAATTCACTGTAGCTGCTTTCCCAAACAAAATGGTCAAAATGATTTGTGATGCAATTCCTGTTGTTACATTGATAAAACGTGAATGTGTGACTCCCTGGATTTTTTCCAGATAAATTAGATGTAACTAAAGTCTTGTCTAGTTCCAGGCTTTCCTCTTATTTTCTTAAGTTTTCTTATTTTTCAAATACCATTACAATGTGGTTTCTTCTGTGGTTGCTTAGAGTTAGGGCAGGTCTATGATATGTTTTACCTTAATCATGTTTGTTTGGTAAATGTTTTAAAATTCTCTTTAAACAAGCTCTCTGTATCTTATGAAAATGGCACAAAAAAAGACAGGAAAACTTGGCAGAAAACTTCTAACAGTTTTATTTTTAAGAAACTTGGGTATTTCCTCCTTTCTTCCTCCTGTAACCCAAAGCTGGAAACTGGTAATTTCTTTCTATCTTGTTGTATCAAGAATTGTGGAAAATAAACCAGGAATAGAGCCAGTAACTTGAACTTGTATTTTTGAAAATCATACCACCTTTGTTTCTCTGAGGTCTCTAGCTTTCAACTCAGAACTATGCTCAGATACATGATTGTGTTTTGAAGTTTTAAAAATCAGGCCAGCTGTTCAGGAATTTTATTTAAGGTTATTTTTAGGAGAGAGAGAGAAAAAAAAATGACATCCTATATTTAAGTTTCTCTTCCTAGTATTTATATGTTTCCCTACCATTATTTTTCTATATGATGTTATCAGCACAGTGAAGCACATGTCCAGAATGACTAAGCTCCTCTGTAAGGTGAAGACTGGCACAGTCATGCACAGAATGATCATTAAAAAGCAATGTTGTATCGATGTTTTATTTTTGGACTACACACAACTTAATTTCATTCATTCTTGAGGTAAAAAAACACCTATTAAATCATCTTCCTTGATTTCTGTTATTTACCCGTGCCAATGAACAAGACATCATATTGCCCATCTTCGGCTTCCACTCTGTCCACTGCTATTTGTTTAAGATTGTACTTTCCATCTGTTTTAACTAGTATTGGTCTCTTATGAACAGGCTTGATGGGCTGATACATCAGTGGATGACTCCTGGCAAAATGGACAGCATCATCAGGATAGTCTTTAGTGGTAGTGTAAAGACCACCATTCACCTTGCTGGCACACTGCGAAAACACGAAACAGAGATTATCATAGTTTAGCAAATAAATTGTCAGAGACAGGTCTTATTTTCAGGGATAATGACAAGTCTATAGAAAATCTGGCATAAAAACAAGCACAGAAGACCACAGTAGGAACTGGGACAGTGAACCCTATGCAAGTGTGGATTATTAATCATGAGAAACCAAGAAAGAGAGCCTTGACATTGTCATGTTCAGAAAGAGGGAGCTCCTGGCATACTAAGAGCAGAATAAATAGTGACAGATTTGGAAAACAAACAAACAAACAAACATAGTGCTTTTGTCTTCCCCAAATTCATATTGAAGATGTAACCAAAATGGCCACTAACGTAGTCAGGAGAAGGGGTTTCCTATTCCAGTAGAGACACAACCATGTAAAGTCAGCAGAATATGAAGGCTTGAAATCAATCCCTAGTCTTATTACTTTTGATTGTAAAATGTATTAACATAAGAGTCTGAGCACACTTTAAAATTATGCCAGCAGCAACAGTAATTCTTGATCTCAGGCATTCTAACAGTATTACATTTGATTCTAATTCCTAACTTACAATGACAGTATTAGGTATCACAGTTTAGCTTGAAATACCAATGTTTGCATCGATCAATCTACTGTTTTGCAAAGCAAATAGACTTTATGTCAGTGATTGATTAAAAGAGGCTTGCTCCTTCGGTCAAATGTGCAATTAGGGATAATTTAATGCGTTAAACAGAGAAGTTAATTTTAGGATGCTTTGTGAAGGATATAGTGTTCCCTAACCTAACATAGATTCTACGTTTCCAATTTGCTTCATGATGTCTAATTGAAACCATTTATGATCAAGCTGGAAATATCTCGGCAGCCATTTACTTTCTCCAAATATTCATAAGATAGTGTGGTTTTAAGAAGCATTTCAAGCAAAGCCACAGTAGCAGCCTTTCCCTATTTAAATTGGATTTTTCAATCAATAAAATGAAATAAAATACTCTTTATGTTTTGTGGAAACAGTAATTTTAAACTTGTGGTCAGCTGTAATTGACAATAACAAACTCCTGCACTTGTCAAATGGGGCAATGTTTGTTTCCACTTGTTGGGCTTAGCTACAGGAAAGTATTTGTTCAGTGTTGACTTTAAAGTAATTGTCTAATCAACCTAGTGGTGGAATTTCACTGGCTGTTTGCAATAAAGGGACAGAGTTGGAGCATGAAGACATGCTAAGCTTCTGCTTTCTATGCACTGCACAGCATATCAAGTGAATAGGCATTGCCAGGTTTCTTTTACAAAGTTCTAGTCCTGCAGAGATTTAATAAAAATAATCCTTCGCAGGCTAATCATTTTTAATTAAATAAAATCAAGTAGTCTAAAAAGGAAACAGCAGATGCAGCCATCTCTGAAGTCTATCAACACCATTTTTGGGGTAACTGATGTCATTCCCAGAAGCATCACTGTCTAAATGCACTAAAAGAATCAGCAAAACAAGAGCAGAGATTATGCAGAAGCAGTGCTTCAGGCAGACTGTAGAGAGCAGCGGATTGCAGTCTGTCAGAACCTGTGTGAGTCTTAGTGGTTTTCTGTTTATTTAGCTTAGAGCTCTACTCTCATTACTTATAGACTCCATCTTTACCATTCAATAGCTAAGATCAAAGAGTGCTGACTGTAAGAGATGCCTAATAGTAAGCTACTTCTGGCCTCTTGTCACTGTCAGTCCTGTAATGGAAAGGTGTTGGGATTCAGTTTACCAATATGCTGACCTTTTCTTTGGAGCATGAAACCTAACACTGTGGGCTATAGCCTGAGACATGCTTTCTCTTCATGCTACTGGAAAAGCGTTGAAAAGACCTCTAAACTGTGCCCTAAATAAACAGTCAAAAATGAACTGATTAATCCTATGTTAGCTGGTAGAGCCAGCTACTTCGGCCTCTGATGTGCTCTACAATTTAGAGACAAACATGACTAAATTGATTAACACCCAGGAAAGGCCCAGTTCCTCAACAGACTTGTTCCATGACTTTGGGGAAATCATTTGCACTCTTCTTTTATACCTGTTTCAGCTCCTATGCCTTGCCTGTTGGGGAGGTTACAATCCAGTCTGACCAAAATGTGGCCATTCAGAGCCAAAGCAGAGAAGCATCGAAGGTGAGTTTAACTTAGGGAAGCCTTTCTGTAAATCATTGTCAGCTTTGCTGAAGTGTTGGCTCAGTGTTCTCTCCTTCTTGACAGAAAACCACTATCTAATCTACAGTGCTAGGAGATATCAATGTAATGACTGTAGTCATTAATACTGAATTCATGCCTGTGTTTCACGTTAGTCTGAATAACAGATGTGAGGTGTTCTACTGCCTGGAAATGAAAACATGAATACAACTTAAGAACTTGGACCATGCATGGTACTGTCTCATTATTTGGTAAAACTGAAGAAACTGTAAATTTGCTATACAAAATGTCAAGCAGAAAACCAATAATTCCTTTGAATTCAACCATTTTGCTCAAAATGTGATAATTTATCCGATTCTCTATCCTGAATCAATACCAATGACTTTTATCTACATCAAACAAACAAAAAAACATTTGGTATTGATGTCAACACTGCTACGGTGGTAGCTTATTGGCCAAGATGGTCAAATCATATTCATAATGTTTAAATTCTAGATAATCTCTTTTTTGGAGCATCCAGTCCTGCATTCTGACTTCTGTCTCTAACCCCAAGAGAAGCAGAGAAAAACATTAATTTAAAATGAGAGAGGACATGAATTCGGATTCATACTACAGGGAGAAAGGCTGTGCTGGCACGGACTAGATAAACTAATAGGCCTTTTCACCTCTCATTCCTGTGATCCAGTGATAAATTAATTGTATGCAGTGTTTATTTCTGCAAATGATTGCTCTTAGTATAAAAGAGAATATTGATTCAGCTAGCAAAGGAAAAACAACACTGAAAGTAATGCTCCAACAGCTGCTTATCCCACTGTTAAGCTCAAGAGAGAGAGTCCCTAGCCTGTGAGAAGATAAAGAGGTGGTCTGAAAACTGAGTGGGGGGGTAGGGGGTGTTAGACAAACAGCTATTAGAAATGTCTTTGCATCTCACAGAGTCAAAAATCTGCACAATGCTGACATGATAAGGGGTAGACCTTCAGTGAATGTAAATAAAAGCAGCTTTGCAACAGATGACAGCTGTCATGGGTGGGTTAGTTCTGTTCCCAGAAGGTACAGGACAAAGAAAAAATCCTGGATGTGAAGCTTCTCTAGGCTGGCCTGGCATTGCCTGCTGGAATCTCCTCCCCCCTCCCCGAGCTGGAATGTGAGACTCCAGGGCTAAGGTACTACAGAGCTACGAACTCCAGAAACACCTGAAGAGAAACAGGAAAAGGGTGTGAGATGAAGATTATTTGTGATGCCTTTGAGAAATCAACACAGAAATAGGAATTCATTGCAGAAATTAATTGCCTGTCTCTAAGTAATGAACTTGTGATTTAATCCAGAATTTCTATTTTCCAAATGAAAGATTTAAGTGCTAGGCAGATACAACTGTCTACATGACAGCACCAGTATAGTTGCAGAGTATGCTACAATAGTTTTTAGATTAATTGTATTTTCAAAATATGTCTTGTTTCTTTTCTTCACTTAATGTCCATTGGGGGGGGGGGGGGGGAAGAAAGAGGTTTGTGAAGAAACTTGTATATAAATTAGCAAAAAAGAATGAGTGATTTTGCTCTCAGTTTGGTTCTTTGCAACATTGCTTTAATATTTCTGCATTCTTTGTAAAGGGTACAGAACAAGAATGTTAATAAACTCAGGAACTTGATTTGAAGGTAATAAAATCTCACTCTGTGGTGTCTGAAAGTAAACCAGTAAATAGTGAGGATGCTAGACCATTGCTGCTAGAACGAACCAGCCTTGAGAGAAGGACCTCAGGTGATGGAGAATTTACTCCTAAACTACAAACCTGTTTATTCTGATTAATTACTTTTGGTAACACCAATGTCTCATTTCTAATCTGTGCTCTGATCTAAGTTAGAAAAATTTGATCCTTTTTGAAAAAGAGATGTAAAAAAGGAATCAGAACCACCTGATCTTGAAACAGTGGATCATCTCATAATTCTTCTTCCTTCAGTACTTTTAAAATGCCTTTGTTTAGTGGACAATAGAAGAAAAGTGACCTGCCTGGTAAAGACTTGCTTTTTCCAGTAATAATCTTATTTATATTGGAAAATATTGCATCTTACATACTTTTTAAAATGTAAATATAGGTACATGTTTTAGCTTTATTTTCTCATGGCAAGTCAGTAGGGACAATTTGATCTCCAGAAAGTTCCATCAGAAAAAAACCTCACCGTTTATTCAATGCACTTAAAAAAAATGTGATTTTTCATTTATTCTTTGGCAATTAGATTAAAGTTATTGAGGTTCAGCTGAAAAGAAGATATGTCAGCAGCCAGATTTAGAAGAATAGTTATTCTAGGCTCAGTAGAAAGTGAGGTGCCTTCCTAGGTAATGCACTTACTGCTTCTGAACACAGCATCTGAGACACCTTCTACCCCTTCTACTGCTTGGGGTCCTAACTTTGGGACCTTAGGACCTTAACACAAGGTTGTTAAATTCAAGTCCCAACAGGATTTTGAAATATGTTATATGATTAATTTCACTATTTTCTTTTGGGAAATGTATGGTTCCACTACTTGATTAAATTTATTGTTGAGCCATTCCACACTTTTCCAGAAATGTTAGCGTATGTATATATTCAAATAAATAGATATGGCTTGTACAGTCAGGAAGATTTGTACATTAGCAGCACTCTTTTTTCTTCTCAAATTCATGTACATAGCAAAGCAAAGGAAAATAGATTGTACTTACTGAACCAGGTCTAGGATAAGGTACTTTTCCTTCATACAGAGCCCAGTGGTATTCAGGTCCTTCTTTATGAGCATATGGTCCATTGAAAGCTGCTCGGACACTTGCCATGTGGTAAACACATATAGCATATCCTCTAAAAATATTGCTATGAAGTAAAATTCAAATACATTGTTAAATACATTTAACAATGTTAATATGTTACATTATGTATATATAGTACTGGTATGATTGTGCAATTAAAAATAAGTCACATTTCAACAGTATTGAGGGAGAAAAAGCTACTTATTGTTTCCTGTATGCTTTTCTTACAACTGTTGTGTCCAGTGTTCTTTACAAAGCTTTTAATGTATTTATATTTATAACATTTCTCTGAGGAAGCTCCCTGTTGTTATTCCAAAATTTAAAGATAGTGAACACAGGCTTGTTTATAAACACAGAGGAAGTGCAGTGAACTGAACTCAGGTCTTATATATCTTTGATTAGTAACTTAAACAGCTAACCATTTTTCTTCGCTAAGATTTATTTTTTTTTTTTTTTTATTACTTTGGAAAGGTGAGACTCATCCAATGCTGACTGAAATGAACAGGAGTCTTTGTATAATATATTGAGTGGGAATGTTGGTTGTGATTGGTTAGATCATCAGGATCACTCTATGTAGACCAAACCACATAATAGTATCTTTTTTACTTTCAAATTTTATTCATAGAACAGAATGGTTTGGGTTGGAAGGGACCTTAAAGATCATCTAGTTCCAACCCTCCTGCCATGGGCAGGGACACCTTCCACTAGCCCAGGTTGCTCAAAGCCCCGTCCAACCTGGCCTTGAACGCTGCCAGGGAGGGGGCAGCCACAGCTTCTCTGGGCAACTGAACACTGTCTCACCACCATCTTTAATCTAAATCTACCCTCTTTCATTTTAAAACTGTTACCCCTCATTCTATCACTATACTCCCTGATAGAGTTCCTCCCCATCTTTCACTTAGTTCTGGAGAAGCAGTTCATTATTTTTTTAAGGAAGCATCAGTGCTTTCTATAATAAAATTATCTCTGAAGACTCCAGAAGGTGATCCCGATAATTTTAACTAGGTGCCCACCTTTCTCTACTGGCATAGGAAGCCAGCAGGAAATCCTAGGTTCCTGTAACCCTAGAGAACCAGATCTGCCTTGCTTTATTCCAAAAAAATAATTCAGGAGGGTGAAATAGTGGCAAAAGAACAGCTACTCTTCTCTATCAATTACATCCTAAAGTAACAATTGGATGTCCAAGGAACAGGTACTGTGTGCTTGCACCTGAACGAGGCTGCAGTGGAAAAGGAGGCCACCAGGAACGTCACATCTGGTGTTTTAGGCTTCACTGAGAAGTTAGTAGGAATTTAAGCTGCTATCCACTTAAACCTGAATTACAGTGGAGCTCTTAAAGGAAGAGAGGTGGCTCTGATAGGCTCCTCTTCTAAGCATGCAGGAGAGCCCATACTTTGACACTAGGCAGTTTTCAAGCAGAGAAACATTTAATTAATTTATGATCCAGATAGACTGGATCACTGAAAGAGACTTCAAGCCCTCGAGTGTCACAGAGCAGTTTTTACATTAACAAAGAAGCCCACTGTGAATAGAACAGGGATTAAACTGTTTACTATATATTTCTTAAGGGTTATTTATCATGTAGCTTCTATCTCTTCAATAGGCTGTTCAAACATTCCTCTACTGCTGCTGTTATTTCTTCTAGTTGTTTACCTTGTAGTGTTGAAGAGGCCAAATATCACTGGATTTTTGTTATCACGAGTTTGCAGCAAAAACACATCCTCTGTAAAATTTAAAAGCAATTTTATTGGTAGTAAACTACTTTTCTCAGTCCCAAAAAAAGAATCTTCATTGTTTGTTAGAAGTGTAATTTTATTTTACTCATACATGCTATTTAATTTTATGCAGATTTTAAAGCAATCTTGAAAAACAATGAAATAAGTAAAGGCATAATTGATGATAGTCAACTCCATATGTATAGGACTTCATATACACTGGAAGCGAAAAAACAAACCACTCCCTGTTAATGAATACAAATACAATATTTGACAGTAAGATGTGTTATCATAAAAGTATATGTTTTATATGATGGTTTTAAGTTTGTTGCAGTCTAGGATATTTACCTAATTCATCAAAATGTGTATCAATTCCATTTCTCCCAGGCACAGCACAAATGAGCCTGGTTTTGAGGAAAGTGCTCCATTTATTCACGAGCATTCTCTGGCCTCCCATATCATTCTGCGTAGAAGGAAACAAATGCTGATGGTAATTTGAATGAGTAAGTCTAGAAACACAAACATCTCAGCTGAATTAGACTCTCATTCTATCTTTTAATGTCAAAAGCATGCATTTTCAAACCACATGTCTATTACTATTATTATTTGTCTGAAGTCAGTTTTCAATCAGGATTGCACTGATTAAGTCCAGGTCTCATTAAGAGCTGTGGGTTTATAAGAATTTTTTATTTCATACATGCATACATGGATAGTTTTAACTATCGAGCTGTTGCAAATCTTTGTTATTTCTCATTTTTGTTAACTGGATGTACTGAATATGTTAGCAAAGTTTAGCTTTGCTTTCGGAGCTCAGTGCAGGGTTACATCAACACATTTGGAAACTGAAGCCCTGAATTAGGCGATAGAGCCTGGTACAGCTGTGGCAAGTCTCAGGCAAGTGTCTACATGGTATTCTAACAGTTTCCAAACAACCTTAAATAATTCCTGCTTTGCTATGTGTAGTTCATCTTTTTCTTTGTATCGCATCTGTCAGACTGTCAACAAAAGGGGGCATTTAGTATTGCTTAGTAATCAGATTTTGTAACCTTTGGGTACTATCCTCAAAGCTACGGTCTCATATTCAGGTAGACTGTGTAACTGACTGTTGCAGGCTCTGTATTAGGCTTGGAAAACTCCTCTCACAACTTCATTCTGAACTACTGAAATTAACTGATTTCCTCAGAAAAGTATAAATTTACAGAGAAGATTCTTCTATGTTACAAAATCTGTTACTGCTCAGATAAAAACGTAAAAGCTGGGGAAAAAAAAAAGCCAGTTCTTGAATCACTAGCTAGCAATTTTTTGTGTTCATTAAATCAAATGTGAATTATTGCATACAGCTGTGAAGCTAATGTCGATGATAAAGGATGTGAAGTTTTAGACAAGTGAAAGAGAAAGGTCTGTGGGATTTTGGTTTAACCCATGGCTAGAGATAAGACTTTCAGGTGGATATATTTCAGACTAGAGTGAACTATTAAAATAATCTATTCAAACATCTGCCAAAACACAGGCCAAAGAATTCTACTTCAGATCTTGATACAGGCTTGAATTCATAAAGCCAACTAGCTTTGTGCACATTAATGTCTTAGACTTCAATTAGGTACTTTGATACTTCAGGTGTTTTAAGTTGTACAGGAGTACTCCTTAAGAAATGTTAATAGGTAGTATGCTGGTAAGCATATCTGACATATATTATACATTGAAGTGACAGAAGTTTTTTAACTTATATCTTTCTCTTTGCCCAATAATTTTAGGAATATTTGCCCTACAGTTAAAAGGGGGAATGCAATTCTTTTCAGAAACAAAATCAGATGCTAGGAAATAAACTTCTCATTCCTTCCTTTAATCAAGCAGATATATTCCCAATGAGAATGGAAGAGCTCCTCTCATCAGCCTTACCATAGTTCATTTAACAGAAAAGGAATGCACCCAAACTTCATCAATTGTTCAGAGAGGATCAGTGGTGGACAGCTCAACCTGGGCAATTCTATGTTAACAGTGCTGCTCTCCGGCAACTGCCCAAGATCTCCTTCCTGTGGAGGGGGGGGTGCAGCCAAAGAGAGATGGGATCAACACACCAGGAGCATGGCTGGAGTGAGATATGGACTATTGTGCAGGGCAGTGGAGGGAAGCAAGGTTTTTCCTTGTGACTCTTCTGCTCCTTCTGGTAAACCACATACCTGGCTATGATAATAACTTGCTAGACAATTCAATCCTTTGTTCTAGTTTCCTATCTGCATAATTTCCCTTAGTTGCTGTTGAGAAGAAGAGGAATGAGTGATGAAATGAAAACGTTAATTAGCTATTATCTATGAAGCACTCTATGGATGGTTGACATTGCACCCCTCCTATCATTCATGCACCAGAAAAAGGTTTTCAAAAGTTACAGAATCACTAAAAGTTGAATTTGGCAGGGACCTTTGGAGATCATCTATGTCCAACTGCCCTGCTGAAAGTAAGTTTCTTTGAGCAAGTTGCTCAGCAAATTCCTCAAGCCAGTGTCCAGTCAGGTTTTGAATATCTCCAAGGATGAAGACTCTGGGCAACCTGTGTCAGTGTTCAACTACCCTGCGAGTTCATTTAGATGGGATTTCACGTGTTCCAGTCTGTGTCCATTGCCTTGTGTCCTATCCAACTGTCTGATACGATCGTCACTGACCCTGCAGAAAGGCAGATGAGTTAAGTCTGTTTCTTACTGACAGAATAGGAAGGCAAGAGGGAACATCAAAGCTGACTGGTGGCTGGCTGCTCCTGCCACCAGGAATGTGAGGGCATATCAGTTTATGTCAGCGATGAGAGCTTCAAGAGGACCTGGACCTACAGCAAATAATAAGGGTGGTGGAGCCTTGATCTGAATTGAGAATATGGATGGTAAAGAGTCCTGTGGGCAACTGATGTTACTGTTACGACATATCAGCACAAAGAGAGATGGAGTTGAATAACAAAAATTCTGAACTTTGCCCTCCTCTCAGCAAAATTTGGCTTCAAGTCCAGATTTCGGATTGTTTTTGAATTTTCTAATGCTTGAGGCTATTTAGATGTAGGGTTTTCGTTCAGACCTATAACTTACTCTCACATACATTAACAGATGGCATATTTGCCTGGGGGAGAAGGACCGAAGAATGGAGAATGCTTTTTTTTCATTTATCTGGGGAATCAGAAAAGGATCTTACCGCACATACGCGTCCAACTCTCGTATATATGGCATGAGTGCTTGTTTCGGCCTCTAATGCTTTTTCAGTAAAGAAGAAATAGACTTTATTATCATCGTGGTCTTCATTGTCAGGAATCATGTATGAGCCAACGAATTTTGGTTCTTTAAAAGAAAACAAAAGTGAATTGAGTTCAAACTTATTAAAACATTCTCTTATTTTTTCAATCTTAAAATCAGCTGGTAACAAAGAAAAAAATAAAATTAAAGAATCAGGGATCTGTCAGTCAGAGAGCTACCTCAGGGGAATAGGATGATAGAAATATGAAAAAAATATTTTTGTGGGTGGGTATCTATATAACATGTGGAATACATTAATGTCAAGCTATTTTTATAGCTCCAATTCAGAAATCAATATTCTTTTGTATGTGTGCAAGAAAAAGACCTTTTTCTAGTCCTGTTCTCTGGGGTTTACATATTTTAATTTGGATTAGGCGAAAACCTGGCACTGATATTCACATAACAGTCTCTGATCTCATACAAACCAGGTGTAGGAATGTCAACTTCGGACAAGCAGCCTTTTAGATCAAGAACAAGACCTGGTAGTTCAGCTACTATATGCTACATGAACATATATCTTCATAGATAGAAGATGCATTGTGTATATTTGTCATGAAATGTAGATCTTCTAAATTCTTCCTGTTTTGACATTTTACTGTGAAGTTGAAACCTAAGTTCAGTCCATGCCTGTATACCTTTTGACGCCACACCAAGCAGATCTGTGAATGATTTCATCTCACTGAATCGTAGCAATTTTTTTACAAGTTCTTTAAATGAAAATGTCTTTCATGCAACTAGTATGATTTCTAAAGAAGCAGTGGGTAATGTAAGTATTTTCTAACACTCTGTTTTCCATGAAAGCAATCATTGCATTTTAAGCCACTGATACAGCACTTGGTAATTTTCTAAAGTGTTTTAAATATACATTTAAAAATAATCAATTTTCTGCAAATTTAAATTTCAAGTATAGACAAAATAAAAAGCAAATGAAAAGCTTGAGGCCATAATTTAGAGAATCTATATTTAAAATAATGTAACCTTCCAGAGAGAAGAAAAACTTCACTTACATGTTGTGTACATCCACCTAATTGTTGCTACCCATACATATAGCTAGTCTAAACTCTCAGTTCAGCAAGACTCTAAGTATTGGGCTTAAAGCAGATGTAATAATGTTCTAAACATTTTTTTTAAAATGTATTTAATTGAAATCAGATGTTAGATTTGTGTAGGAGGAAGTATGCAGGAAAACTATTTTCTATCCTCTGATTTGGGAGAAAACTGCCTTGAAATTTGAGACAAAAAACTTCTATGTCCTTTCACTGAAAAGACAATGCTCACCATATGAATCACCATCAAAAGCAATTATTGACTCTTCTTGCCAAACATTAGCAGTAATTATGTCACTGTTATGATGCAATACTGCAATACTTCTGAGGCAAAACAAATCAAGATTCTGACTCTCCCTTTCACAGAAATTTCAACACTTTGAAATTCAGTTACATTTCAAATTGAAGACTATGAAACAATTTTTAAATTTCCCAGCATATGATTTTTCTCAATATTTTTCTTGTGGAATATTTTAATTTTCTTCTTTAAAATTACATGCTTTAATTTTTCATTTCATTTAACCGTATGATTATTTTATGTTTATTATTTTGAGTTACTACATGACATCTCTTTACTACAGAATTTGACAAAGATTGAGTTATTTTACTGCAACATAAAGACTAAATGATCTCATCTAGAAAAAGAGTACTGTGTTCTAGTTAACTTTCATTAATTAATTGTAGATTTTTTTAAATATTATTTTAATTATATCTGGTATATAATTAAATAATATAGAATATTCAGAGTATAAATTAAGAGATTTTAAAAATGAAAAGTGAAGGATTTAAAAGTTCCACTTGTTAAATCCAATATATAACCTAAGTAAAGTTCTCAATTTGTTCATCCTGGCAGGAGGTTCATGAAAAATTTCATAGGAAAAGATAGTTTAAACAAATTCATCTCCAAATGGATATACACATGCATCAACAATAGCTTTTTATTTCCTTGTTAACCAGAAAATGTCTAGTCATCCAAAACACCTCTGGTTCTTCCTTCTTCTCCTTCCCATACCTTTCAAGAGGCGCTCACTATCAGGTTCAGTTCGGAGATGGGCCATGCGATTCATGGTGCGAAATAGAGCAGCATCTCTTCCCCAGTAGTCACTGTAGAGACCAGTAAAAAGTTCACCACCTGCAGACCATGCATCAAAAAACAAAAACAAAATAAAACGATTTGGTAATGCTCTACTTACTAATTAATTTCATTTCAAATGACAGGAACTGCATTTTAAACACCGCTTATTAATTTTTGCTCAAAATTAGGTAAGAAGGCAAGTCAGTAAAATAAATATAGCCTAAAGAGTATATGGAGATTTTTCCTACCAGCACTGCAAGATTTGCAGTTGGAACAGCATGAGGACAAGAATTTTAAATTTCGTTCATTCATTAATGACTTCATGGTAGATTCACACACAAAACATGAAGCCATTAAATTAACATCTAATGACATCTGCCACAATAACATCTGCCACGTAAGGTTCCTAAGTTCCACGATCTCAATGTCATTCAGTTAATGCCTGGCCCTAGAAACACCTACCCTTTTTTCGCACCTAAATTTTCACCAGCGCAGTCTCAGACCAATGGTTTGCGTCTGAGTGCTTCCAGATATGCCCTGGTCTTGCTAATGAGAAGCAACAAACTGCTTGGTCCCATAACTGGAAGGGACATGTTGGGTTTATGAGGAGCCAGAAATAACAGGAGCCAGAAAATGGGATGAAAATGCAGCATCAGGATTCAGAGGATGCAGTGCTAAGAAAAAGAATAGTGATAGCACACCAAACCACTGATTTGGGCTACACAGCATGGATACAGCTCAAACCTAAACCATCCTCGAATCCACAGATTAAACCTCAAACAGGAGAGTGTCTCCTAAGCATAGTTATCAGATTTGGCTCTGTGCAAAACATGGTTGGAAAAGATTCTTTAGTGAAATTTGTACTGAAAATACTGGAGGGCTGAAGGCAGTTATCTTCCCAGCTGGAGAGATAAGAAGCAGTACCTGCTACCTTAGAATTTTTTTATTAAGCTAAGGGGGTTTTCCAGTCAGCCTACTGGAGCTGTTCTACTTTACCTGAAATAACTACAGTTTAGGTATAACTTGCTGGCTGAGGCGTTTAGGTGTTCAGTGGACAGAGAAAAGAGCCTATTTTTCTCCGGTCCAGCAATAACTTGTTTTTATATCCTTAAAATATTCACTAGAGTAGGGGCACAACCTGAGATCTCATCCATCCTGCACAACTGGTGATGCATAATTCACGAAAAATTCATGGGAACAGAAATTTGGTTTGAAATAATTTAGATGGCATTCACAAATTAAGCAAGCACAGGAAAATATTAGAAATTATACACTGATTTAGAGTAATTGTTGAAAATCTCTATGCAGTTGGGTACAACTGGATCATACTTATGTTCAAAAATCCAGCCTATCTCTATCATCTGACCCATCTAAAATTGTGATGTTGGGCATATTTTACTTTAATGAAATACCAGCAATAATTCTACCTTATTTATGCATGGGTGTAATTCTTCTTAACTGACCAAGCATTAAAAATAATATATTTCATAACTTTGTGGATTTAGTTTAAAAAATTTTTAGGTGCAATTTAAGAAGAGTTATTGTCACTAGGTGGCATCCTTACGTTAGAAAATGACAGGAATTAAACTGCACAAGAAGATGGAAATAAATTATTTCCAGTTCATGGCTTCTCTGAGTGGAGGTTTCAGTGACACAGCTGCCTACCCCCTAATCAAAATAAACGTGACTCATCCATTCAAATAACATGTGCTGGCATTTATAAAGGATTATAGCAGAAGCAAGAATTTTGCTTGTTGGTCTCCCTCAAAGTGTGAATTTTGTTTCTCTTAACAGATATCTATGAATTGAATGGTACCATAAAACTGAATTATGATTCTGAATAATGATTCTTATAATTTGACAGCTCGGACTGATTCAGAAACCTTTGCTGATTTGGACATGAGCATAATTTTGTCTTAGGCTTCACTGTATCAGAATGGATATTGCCTTCTAGAATACATGATCAGGATTTAGTGTAAAGTATTGTCAAGTGAAATGAAAAATAATTGTAAATTATAGCATCAGTAGAAATTAAGGTTACCCAAAATGAATAGAGAGCTTTATTTTTTAAACAACACAGAGCTAACAACAGAATTTGCCAGTGCCTGAATAATGTTCCAAACAGTCTTCATAACCCTAATTAATCAGTTACGTTAGTCATAAATCCCCCTTCAAGAATTCCATTGGAAAAATATCTCAGATTGGCTGCTTTTTTGTTGTTTTGGTGTTTGGTGTGGTTTTTTGGTTTTTGTTTTTGGTTTTGTTTTGTTGTGTTGTGGGGTTTTTTGTGTGGTTTTTTTTTGTTGGTTTTTGTTTTTGTTTTGTTTTTTTTTTATAATGGTGATGTAATACAAAATGTGACACTTTTATCAACAACTGTAGTGAATCTTAGAAAATGCATCCATGTGGGATAAATGACTCTTCACATATTGCTAGTGATCAGGATTGACATTCATAAGTCCAGATGTTCAGAATTTTGGACGTGAAGCCTTTTCCTTTTGTTTGACATAGGTATAAAATGTTAGCATAGGTAACTAACCTGCTGGTATGGCAATCTACCATATACTGAGGAAGTTATCACTGATTTTATCTGTGAGATCCTAGGGGGGGAGAAAATGGAAGTTCCAGTCTTGCATGGGTATTGTTCCATTAAAAATATTGTACAGATAGAATTAAATCTGATTTTTACCCTGAAGTGTTACTACTCTAAGCATAAGACAAATGAGCAAACAGGTCACCTCGCCTAAGGAAAGCGCTGAGACAGGACTGATGATAAATAGATCTCAACACTAGAACACTCAACATAATTCTGAGATCTTTTGCACTTTTGACATTAGAAGAATCTTCTCTTTTCCTCTTCAATAGCCTTTTGCACATCCTTTAAATCCACGTTACAAATTTTGAACGCTGCTCAAAACATCTTTTTACAGATGCTGACTTAATTCTAGATTTAGAGACAACCTGAGGTTGAGATTTGAAAAGTCCTGGCAAGATTTCTACTCTTTTCTATTCTATAGCTACTACTACATATCAACTTTCTCCTGTCTTGGTTGCAGGGTTTTGTACTGTTTCATATCACACTGATAAATCAGTATCTTCCACCGAAAATCAACTGAGCAGTTTCACAGACCTTCACCACTCCTCCCCATTTACAGTCTAACCTCAGCTTAATATGTATTTGACAAATTACTTGCTAAAATTGAAGTTTTATCCCAGTCTGGGTAATTCTTCTAAAACAAGAAGAGAAATTATCTTCTTTCCTTATTTAAAAAAAAAAAATAATATTAAAATCCCATGGACCTCATAAAACAGTTTTAACTCGTGATACATGCATGGTTTTTAGTTAGCATTCTTTTCAGGCAGAAAAATGCATCAAAGTTCAGTTGTGACCATTTAAATGATAGCTTTATTTTTTGTCCTTTCCTCAGAGCAAGATATCAACAAAAAACCCACAAACGTTTTCTTCTAAAACAAGAATTCCTAGATGACGACCCTTAAAGTAAAACAGATTGAAGCATGTGATTTAATTTTAAAAACCTCATATATACAAGGAATTTCTATAATTGGGCTGCTTCCACCTTAGAAGTGGGTTTCCTTCATTTGTTATTGGCATGTTTTGAGTGCCTGCTTCAAATTGGAAGGTAATGCAAACATAAGCTATTATAAATCAGTAGTCCCTTTCTATAAAATCCCTATTATATCACTTTCTGCAAACTGGACTAGCTGTGTTATGAATAAAGGAGTAGAACATAATGGGTAGAACATAAACAGCACCTTTCATGCATTTTTTTCACTGTCCACCAGTTATTACTTACATGACAACTAAAATCAGAATACCAATGCACAGTTTTAACAAGTGATACTTTCCACAGTAGGAAAAAACCAAATTACAAAAGAAATAAGCTATTGCTTAGCTGGTAAACTTCCTCTCTGCATTTGTATTTTCTGTTACTCAAGTATTCTGTCTTCTGTTTTGAGAGACAATGTATTTATTTTTGTTCATTGTCTAGAGTAAAAGAAAAGACACAAATACATGAAACCATTTTAAAACTGTAAACCCAGAAAATATTATCGGAATGGATTCCCTGGATAGAAAAACATATTCAAATGCAGTTTAGGTTTTTCACCACTTGCTCGTGATATATTGCAGGTAACAAAACATAGACACAAACTGATTTCTCAGCTTTCAAGAATTAGTGTGGTCTAAGTTAATCAGTGTGCATGATCTGATATCAAAAATACTTTTGGCTATTGAAAGCAGATGGGAGAGTTCATTAGAAATAGAAGTCCAGAAGTTTTATATGCAGTTTCTCTAAACATATATATTTTATTCAGCCTGTTTGCCATCCAACATCTATTCTGTTTCCTGAAGATGACAATAAATTTCTAAAAGTTAATTATTCATAAATTGAGGAATTCATCACAAACTACTTTAGCACTGGGTCAGATAACCTGTAATAAAACTTACAACAGCATGGATACTTAGTTTTAAAGCCAAGTCACGAACTATTGTTTTCTTGAAGTGGGTATTTTAACTGATGTGTTGAAATACATGAAGAAATACAGAACAGAAGATTCTCTTTCATCCTAAATTAATCTAGCTAGATCTGGTTCTAATTAGTGATGGTGCAAATGATATTTTAAGATGAAGATTTTAAAAGATTTTAAACTTTTATCAGAGGCATGTGAAGTTTCCTTGTTAGTCTAATCCTCACTGTTAGTAGCCATGATGGTGTAGGTGCTGGGTTAACGTGAATTGCAGAGGTGGAAGAAGGGGATGCTGAGATGTGAAAGCCTCTGTTAACAGGTTTGCATAAAACCTTTTCAGGGACACACGCACTGGCTGAACCTGCACCGGGAGAGTGGAGGCAACTCTGGGGTGCAGCCCCCAAGGGCACGCTGACCCCATACCAGGAGCGTATTTCACTTTCTAAGAAAACTGGAGTACACGAAGAAGGAAGCCTCCAAGCATTGGAGCAAAGACTGTAAGACCAGTCCTGGAGGGTGCATGGTGTGGTTGCCAAGTTGTCATCTCCTGTCATAGGGTCATGGCCACCATGAGCTGGAATCATGGCTCAGCTGAATTAAGGAGCATGCCTTCCTTCACAGGGAACTTTCATTAGAAGTCTCAGTCTCACTTTCAAAGATCAATTAAAAGATTTTTTGCTATTCACTATGTTTGCATCTATGTCTTCTATCCTTTTCAAATGCAGACCTAGAGAGATAAAGGATATTCACTTTGGAGTCTAAGGAGCAGCACTAATTCTGTATATTGCCAGCTGTGTGTCTCTGATTAGTAGAAGTTAGTAGAATACAGTAGAATACATGGAATTACAAACCACTTTAGAATATTTTTCCTAAGTATTGGAAATATTGAATGCAAATATTATTTAAAAAAAAAAAAACAAAAAAAAAAAACAACCAAAACCAAAAAAACACAAAAGCATAAATAAAATAATAAACTCTTTTAATAATTCTATTACACTTCTAAAATATTATTCTATGATCACTTGAAATCAAAGAATTCCCAGTGGAGGCCTAGAAAAACAGCCTCTAAATACCTTTCTCAGCTCATATTAGTTTTGATGAAGGGCTGAAAGTTTGTCTGTTTTTTGCTGTTGTATATGATTAAAATGTATTCTTTTCTCCTGTTAATCTTGCAATATTACAGAATTATTGGCTTTTTGAGATTGACTTTATAAGTCTTTGTCAGTGGATCTCTAAGACTCTGATCAACACTTATTAGGGAAGGGCTTATTTAATGAGTTTCTCTTTCAGATAGAACTGTGAGGATTCATAGGACCTCCCATGATCCAAGGCAAGAAATGCAAGGACTAACCATTAGTCTTGAAGTGCTTAGTGGGACAATCTGGCTTCCATTTAAGCAAATAAAATTCACATTGATCTCACAGTAGGAACATGATCAGGTTAATTTATTTACTTAGTTCTGTCTGAGGTTGAGAAGGACTTCAAGATTAGACTATGAGTTTTCAGGCCTACAGCAAATTCCATGGGATGAGTCTTTGTTCCCAGGCTGAGCTAAGACTGGAATCTGTTAGAAACTGTAGAAACAATTTAGAAATAAGGGTGAAAGAAAAGCGTAACAATCTGTGCTTCATGGATTTTGGAAGGTCGGTCAAAATACAGCATTTTTTTCTGATTCCTTCATGACTTCTTAACCCACTAACTCTTAAGAATTTGAGCTGTAATTTTTTTTTAATAGGAATGAAAAATATTTTGATGAATTGCTTCAATTTGAAAGATTTAGGTAAACCTAGCATGTAAAAATACATCTGTCACTCATGATCAATACTTCCTCACCACCATGGGTGAGCTACATCATAGTAGTTAATAAACAGAGACTTTAGCTGTCTGATTTTAAGATATGAAGTCAAATGTAAATACCAAAGGGCCCTAAAATCCTCTAACATTTTATCCCTGAAAAGTTGAGAAATTATTTGATCTTCAGCCTCTATTTTTTAGCTCTTTCACTTAATGACTACTCCTTTTGAATGCCTAGTTTTCTAAAAATGTTTTCTAAAAAAAGGAAAATCATTGTGTTACTCCCTAAGCGCATCTAGCTTTCACCCTTTACCTGCTGTTCCAATCTATTTTTAGTCAATGTACTATAATATTGCCAAGACTGTGCTCGCTTGATCTCACGAAATGTTTTCAGGAAAACATTATAGAGGAAAAAAAATATGGTTCGCTATACTACAACTTCAAAGGTCCCAGCCCTACAGTGATATACTTACCAACAAGGCACAGAGGAGCACTACCTCAGCACAGCTTTCTGACACTGCAGGACTTAGACTGAATTATATTTTTATAACTGTCGAGTATAAGATCAACTCTCCTAACAGAAAATCACCAGTTTTGGATAGTTTTGTTAGAAGGCAGCATTGAAAAAAATCTATTTTCATCTCAAAAGCTATAATTTATATAAACAATAAATGCTTGATATAAACACATTTAAATTCACACTTTTACAAGATGCTTGTTACTCAGATTACATCTCAGTAGATGAAAAATTGTAAATTATGTGTATTTATCTCAGTGGTGTAAAAGACTAAGCTAGACATTGCTTTTCTCTGAAGGAATGCAGGAAATTATTGTTTTGAAAATTACACAACAATTAGTTACTGCTTCAGGATGGCACGTGTCATATAACATCTACTCACTTCAGTGAGACCCCGTTGCTGGAGTTAATGCTGCCTAGGATGTAATATTAATGTGGGCAGCACCATGAGGGTTAAGTCTGACATGTGGAAGGTTGCAACGGAAGACTGACAACACTTCAGTGTGCTGAAGAGACTCAGAATGACAGATTGACAGGACCGTGAAGCTTGTGACATAAAGATCATTACCAATTAAGATGGAGGTGAAGGAAGAACTGGGGTCAAAAGGGCACCTGCCTCGTCCTCTCTCAAATTTGTGCGATTCCAGTTGAAACAGATGATCCTTTAAAAAAAAAAATCACAGAAACCAGCGTAAACCCTACAGGCAAAGAAAACAAGTCCTTAGAGATGAGCTTTAACTTTGTTATACCTTTGTAATGGAATTAATTCTTTAGGGAGCAAACACAATTATGGTTACTCACTGATGTAGTAGTAAAAATTCTCTCAGTTTCTATAAATCACCTTAGTGTATGCACTGCCCAAAAAATACCAGTAAAATATTCAATAATATTGCACTTCTTTCATTTCTGTGGGAGTGGGGAGTGAAGATTCCTCTATCTTTTCTTCAAATTATCTGAACATTAAAGAGATATCTAGCCATGGAATGTGTTTTCCCTCTTTAAACATTTTTTGCCAGTAGTTGTTAAATATATCATGCTGTGTTATCTTCTTTTGGTAGCTTTGACATGTTTATATATCTTCTTCATAAAAGTATGTTTAGGAATGAATCTGCAGTTATGGTTTTCAGAGCAGATGTGATTTCTGCAGTGGATTTAACAGAATATCAGTATAAAAATATTGGCAACTCAGTTTCATTTGTCTGTATAAGGCTTTAAAGGCTGAGAAATAATTTACAATTTAAATTTTCATTTTCCATTAATGCTATTTTGTCCCAGGCTTCTCAGAAGAGCTCATTAATATCTGATGAAAATATCAAGTGAGTGCACAATATTTTTTTAGTTTATATATTAACAAGAAAGTATACCACAAAACATGGGGATGGGGGATAATATAAAGGCAAATAGAAAGCTGTGAAAGCTTCATAAAAAATATGCCACCCAGCCATAAAGTGTGTGACTAGTAAACATTTTGATAGTCTAGCAGTTCCAGTTCTGTGTCACAGGTTTACTCAAATGTCTACTGAAATGCAGACTGTATCATCATGTGGGATAAATGCAAGCTATCTGCTCAGAAAACTAATCTCAGGTTCACACTGAAATATACTAAGGCAAATGTTTTGTGAGGCATGGAATTACATGTGGCAGGACCCTAGACTCCCCAGTACTTGGAGGAGAATCTGCCTGGATCTCTTCCTTACAGCAAACATTCTCAAAGAGGTCCAAGAGCCTTTTAAACCATAAAAATCAGGTTTTATTAAAGTTGATTTTTTAAGTATTTAATAGAGTAACTCAGTATTCACATAGAAGAAAGCTTGATCTATCTAGACTGGTCAAAATAGTGTCCTGGTAGTCCTTATTTAACCATACACAGACATTTTACTCGGTATGTCATTATGGGAGGTTCTTTTTCTCTGCTGTTGGTTACATTCATGTAAATTGCGGGGGGGGGGGGGCTGTAGCATATGCAGCTCAGTCTCTAGAAAGTTTTGTGTTTGAGACATACAGAAACCTGATTATCTGTCTGCTCTCTGCGCTGCTGTATTCCCACTCTCCTTCAGATCACTCACCTATGTCCACCCATCCCACCCTACAACCTCTCTCTTCCCAAGCAAGTGCAATTGCCCCCAAAGCAAAACTAATGTTCTTTTTCAAGTAGCTCAACTCGTGACAGTTATGCTCTCCTGTAAAAGACATAAAAAGGAGCGAAGAAGCAGAACATATACTGATCATTGCATGGGATGGAAACCGGTAAGATAATAATAATAATAAAAATAATTTTTTGAAAGAACAGAAAGAAAAAAAGATACAAGGAAAGTGGAAGACTTGTACAGCTATTAGTTCCCACTTGATGAATAATTGAATATTTCTATGCATTTCATTCTAAACAGTTAATCTTGAATTTGTCACAAGTCCCTCCCTTTCAAAACACTATTTACTTCTTAATCCTCAAATCCGCCAAGCTGATGTACTTATCTTCCATTCCCATCTGTCTAAATAGATGCCATTTTGCTGCAATTTCTGATCAAAAAGTAAGATTCCCATTAGTCATAGAGCTTCTATAAAATTGGATGTAACTCAGAATGATGTTTTGAAAAAATAAGACATCTGTTTAACATCTACTTGAAGTGAAAAAGCCACCCCAAATTAAAAATAGCAAACAAAAACCATACAAAATTTAAGTAACAGTCCTAAAACTCACAAGATAACAAGGCATTCAGAATCTCACCTCTCCAGAAGCTCCTGTGTTGGCCTAACCCTGGCCTGTTAGTGCCTGATATAAAGCTAATGCAACAGAAAATAATCATCCTGGGTAGAGACTGGTGGTGCAGGAATATTATTTTCTGCTGTATCAGCTTCAATTGCACATCAGTAGTAACTGTTCCCTGTCTGCTGTTAAGTAAATGTCAAACAATGAAGAAATATTTCTCTGTGTGTGGAAATCTCAGCCCCATTCCATACTTTTCAAACATCACATGTGAGTTATTTTTCAAAAGTAAGTACCATAACATTTTGGGTCAACAGTAGAAGAAAAAGAGTAAGGTGAACTGAGGAAAGGAAAGAAAAATCTTCTGAAACTTCACAAAAGAACTAAAGAGTCATAATTGTCATAAATGATGATGTAAAGGAAGTATTTCTAAAAACAATTTGACTTCTATTTATTCTCTAATCAGGTTTTAAAAATAAATCTACTCATTAAATAGTTTTATCTTCTGGGAGCTCAAATGAACTATTTGTCAATGAATCAGTTCAATAAAGAAAAAAAACCCAGATTTTTAGAGAGAAAGATGTAGAAGCAAATGGAGACATAAATTGAGTGTTAAAATTTAATACAATTTTCTAGTCTTAAAGCTTTCTGTTCACTTTTCCTCCCAGTAAAAAAAAAAAAATAGACTTGTCTATGAAAGGAAAAAACCCCCAAATTTAAACCTCATTACAGAAAAAAAACTGAGATAACATGATCAGGTGTGGAAACAAAATTATTTTGACACAATACTTGAAGGTGCATTATCCATATTTCATGGTTTATCGTGTATGGCTCATGTTTCATCCCAAATAAGGAAATTTAAATTTTTTGTTATGTAGGACAAGACATAATCCCACCAGCACATCATAAAACTTCACTTCATATTCAGGTCTTTCCACAATAAAATGTCACTGTTATTCAGACCACGGAGACTTGGCTGGTATAGGAGTCTTCCAGATAATGTGAAATGATTTTGTGTCACTGTACACCAAATTATAGAATCACAGTGAAATACCTACTAATGTAGTTAGCCATTCTCCTGAGAATCAGAATAAAAACAATGGTAAAGATAAACCCATCTCTTTTAACATACAGGACATGAATGTGTTTAAAACACCTAATTATATGACCATGGAATTAAAATGTTAAGCAGTATGCATACTATCCTTTTGTTGTCTACATTTTAACAGATGACATTTCTGAATAAGGATTGTACTATAAATATATTATCTAATGCTAATACTGAAGATAGACAAAAATTTGGATTTCAGTGCACCTTGGAGAAGTTTTTAAGTGGATCTCACCCGGTTTTGATATAAAGCAGGATGTGTATCTCATAAATGCTTGCAGATGCATGTAACTGTCTGAAAAGTCACTGAAAATGTAAGTAATGACTCCTCCAAGAGACATTTCCCACCTTCACCTTTTAGGACAGCATACCAAATATTCCATGGTTGCAATAAATTATTCCCATCACTGGGGCAAGTAACTGAAGATCAGGTGTTGGATGTGTCAGCTTCCATGGGATTTAAATTAAATAAGTATTACACATTAATAATCAGCTTTGAAGGCTAATACCATAATTCTAACCATCCTTGCTGTTTGTGACATTGGAATCCCTTGAGAAGTGTCAGAAGAAAACTGACAGTTTCCTCACAGATTATCCTACACAGCAAGTCAACATTGCAATCTATTTTATGGACCCTTCTTAGGGGTTAAGGTAAAAATTATACAAAAACAAATATGGAGGGTTGGGAGTGGAATTACAAACTTCTACGTGTAGTTTGAGAAACGAAATGGGTTTGATTTATGATGCCTATCATTCAGGAAACGTAATACACTTTCAACTATTCTTAAAATAATAATGTTGTTTAGGAAGAAATAGAAGATATTTTCAAGGGCATCAAACATTTTACCATTAACTTGATATGAATTGATAATTTTAGACAATGAAGAATAATGTAGACTATAAATAATAATGAAAGAAAAGGTCAATCAGAGCCATTAAAATCTAAAGACTGCATTTAAATTTTGCTGCAGAAAATTGCTTTCTCTAATGCCAAGTGCTGCTTTGCTCTGGTTCAAGACAGCATTTATGCATGTATTAATTTAAAACATATGCTCACTTCCATTCCTATTCAGCAAAGTACCTAAGCCTATTCTCAATGTTAATACAGTGGCTGTATCTTTTACTAAACTGGGGACTTAAAAATGTAGAGGCTTTGGTTGGGTTTTCCTGTGATTTTATTTTTGTAACAAAAAATAATTTGATTTTCTGTAAGAGGATATTTTTTTCACTTTATATTTTTATTGTTTGCCAAGTAACAAACAAGTAAAATATATCATACTGGCATTTTTTTAAAAGGAAATGTAAACCATTTCAGAACCTCTAATTATGTACTTAACTCTATATCCATATGCTCCAACAGTATTGCCAAGGTCTGCTCTCCAGGAGACCTGTACTATTTTTGTGGTTGGTACCTTTTTTTGTTTGTTTGGGGGGGCGTTGGGGTTTTGGGTTCTTTTGGCTTTTGTTGTTTGGGGTTTTTTTCATAAGGAGTCCATGTTACTTATATTGCAGGATAGTAAATACTATTTATTGTGGGGAGAGACTGCAGATTTTTGTGAATATAGTTTTTAACAGTGGCTATACTACTGTTACTGCCACTCAATGTACAAAATTAATTCTTAGTTTTTTCAAAAAATATGTTTCAAAAACCTTAATAAAGCCATGTGGTGCTGCTGTGTACTGGGTCTGGCTGAGCTGGAACTGGTTTTCTCCTATAGCAGCCCTCATGGTGCTGTGTTTTACGCTGGGAGCTGGCAGGGTGTTGACAGCACCCTGGTGTTGTGGCTACTGCTGAGTGGTGCTTACACAGCTCCAAGGTTCTTTCCAACACCTTCCCCCGCAGTGGGACGGGGTGGGCAAGATCTTAGGAGGGGACACAACCAGGACAGCTGACCCCAACTGAGCAAAGGGATATTCCAGACCATGTGACAGCTGCTCAGCATAAAGCTGGGAGAAAGGAGAAAGGGGGTGGGGTCACCCTTGGTCCTCCGAGGCAACCACTCCGCGTATTGGAGCCCTGCTCCTGAGAAGGCCCCACATCGCCTCTTCATGGGAAGGAGAGAATAAATATGTTTCTTTATTTGCTTCCATGCACAGATCTTTGCTTTGCTTTGATTATATTAAAACTGCTTTTGTTTTACCCACAAAGGTTGGGGTCTTTTTGTTTTTATTGGGTTGGTTGTTTTTTGTTTGTTTTTTTTTTTTTTTTCCCCTATCTTATTTTCTTTTCCCTCTTTGCCCTGTTGAGAAAAAAGGGGGAAAGGGCAGGGAAGTGATAGAGCGACTTGGTGGGTACCTGGCATTTAGCCAGAGTCAAACCACCACATAGTGTCATATGAAGCACCCTTTTTTCTGTTCAAGTAATTCCTAAAGGATCAAAAAAGGGAGTGTGAACATCAAAGATTCACCTTATTTGATCATAGTGCCCTGTTTGAGGAAGAAGGCTGTTGGGAAGTGATGGGACCCACTGGGACACACTGACTCCACGGGGAGAGGACATCCCAATGGGCTGGCTGAAGGAGTGACCTGGTGAAGTGGGCTTTCAACAATGGTCGTCAGAGTTGGAAACTGAAGCCCAGAGAAAGGAGGAGAACTGCAAATGGAGAGGGTATGGTAGGGAGAGAACTGCCAAGGGCATGTTCTCATCCTGACTCCAAAGACAGCGTGTTCAGAAGCTTTTCTCAAACCTCTGTACAAAAGCTGTGAGGTTAATTTTCATTTGCAGGGTTACAACCTCTCACAGAGAACTTCCATTGAAGTCCACTGTAATTTTGCCCTTGTTCTTTATGAGAATGACTCTGAGACTTTTGTCTCAAAAGAGAGGATATTGCTCTTGGATTCACTGGTTCCGTGTACTCCATATTTTTTCTTAATACTATCTTAAAACCAAAGCAACAAAACAAAAACCCCTGTGATTTAAAAACTTCACCAAGATAGGTACACAGTGGGACACAGTTGCAGCATTATTGATGGTCTTTAGTGACATGAAAATGAATGTAATTTATTAAATCCCCAAGACAGTAACAGACTTTATTCTGCAGAAAATAAAATTTTAAAATATTTAACATAGCAGGTATGCTATTTATAAACAAAGAAAACATTTATTGTCCGTATGTACTTTCACATTTACTCAAATAGTTTCTAAGTCTGGATTAATCTTAACATTGAACCTTTAAAGTCCAGCATTTTGCACATCCTTAGGTACCCATGCACACTTGCTCAGTCTAACATGAGGAACAAATGAACTTATTTCCAAATGAATTAAATATGAGATTTGTGGAGCATTTCACTGGTGTAACTAGATACTTTTTCTCATGTGAGAAATTGAATACTGAGTGAATCAAGAGAAATTTTGTGACCGCAATAGGAAGTGAAATGCAATGCACAGAATAAATCACATCTTGATTTCCATTGTCTTTTGCACTATAATGTTTTTAGCATAAAGTCACATGACATTTTTTTCCAATATTCTTTTGTTCTGCATATTCCCAAAACATTTTTTGCACTTCTTTTCCTCTTTTTTATACATTCACTTATCCTTACATTTTTATTTTGACATGCAAAGACTCAATGAATACATTATGCAGAGACTTTTAGGAAGGACGAACCTTGACTTCCCCATTAAAAAAAAAATCTGAAAAATCACAGAGCACATCTGTAAATCAGCAGAAAATATAATTCAAATATAAGTCTCCAAAATGAACTCTAAACTCCACGACCTGTCTTAATCTGTACACTTGCTTCATCAAGAAGGCACGTGGTAAGAGAGATATGCAGTAAAATATTTTCTCTTTGCATAACAACAGAAAATAACATACTAGGTCAGGCCTAAAAAACACCATATCATCTAGTCTTTTGTATTTAAGCAGACTAAATTTTGGTGCTAAGAAAAATGTGTATTAGTAGCATCTGATAACTATAGTCCCAAATATTAGACAGGTACCTAACTGATATAAATCCAACTAACTCAATAAAGAAATTAAAAATCTAAAACCAACAGAAGATGAATCAGTATCACGGAGTTTATATAAATGAACCTGTGCTCCAAATCCTTATAATAACTCTAACAGGTTCCTATTGTAACTTACTGGCCTATTTAAGTCAACATAACACAGGGATGCAGATATATGAGTGAGTAACACAAGGATGTTCCAACAGTGAAAATCTTTTCATTTCATGATGTAATACATTTTTTTAAAAAATCAAAAACTAACGTTCAAAAGGATCCAAGCACTGGCAAAATATTGCTCTGCTTGTTTTCAGAGGATTACTAACTTTTAAAATTACACCTTCCATGTTCACTCAACTTTATTTTCCAAGTCAAATGGGGATACAATATTAGGAATAGAGTCCTCAAAGAACTGGCTGAAATATTTAGGTCTCTGCTACTTGACATAATTAAGATTATTTGGGAGGTAGTATTTCTTCTGAGGATCTGTTTTCAATCCTCTTTACTATCCAGTGACATACTGAAAAGATCAATCGTCCTATGGGATGAGAGTGCATAAAATATTACAGACATTAAATCCTCCCTAAAAATTCAGATGTATTTTTCAGGTCTATGCATTTTATTCCACAGTTAAATGATTAAGACATATTGGGCTCCAATCTGAAAACATGTTTAAAATCTGGAGCTATGTCAGACTGCTGTCTGAGTTTGCTAAAGGATTAGCAATTTCTGACTTGTGTCAAAATATCTAGCTTAAAGTAACAGAAATAATATATTTCCCTGATTTAAAGTGTGTGAAATACTCTGGCAAAAGGAAAAAAAAAAACCACCACCAACTACCCTGCATATAGAAATCACAGGCATTTATCCTTATCAGTTCAGAATGTTTAAGCTGAAGTGGTTGAATTGGTCAGAATTTTAGGAGACATACTTTTGCATGACCTTAAACTGGACACGTAAACTCATTAGGGTCCTATGACATAGAATAGGCCCATTAGAAAAATAAATTATGGTTATATTGCACTAGTGTGATAGATAGTATATATCAAAATTCCAGGAACTGCATAAAGGATCTCTAAAATAAAAATGCCTGAATAGCTGTATGTGGAGATACAGTCTTGTGATCAGGTGAAAGAGAAGCTAAAGATAGTACAAATTTGCTATACAAAAGTAAATGGATTTCTGAGAGGAAGTGCACAGCCTTCACACAGAGCCTTGCTAGCCAAGAATTTCCCTTTTCCTTGATTTTTGACAGGCTAAACTTGTGCTGAGATTGTGAGGGTCACACCAGAGCAAATACCAAATAAAAGTCCTCTCATCTAATGATCGCTATCATAACAACTGTGACAAAGGTTATAAAAAAAAAAAAAAAAGAAGAAGAAAAAAAAGGACAGAGACAGCTCTATGGTTTGAGCTTACAGTCTAGACTTTGGTGATGGATGGAGCAACAGATGCATTGGGCATGGGGAGGACAGCAGCTACATTCAACTGAGAATGGATTTCAGAAGGAAATCAGATACTCTGGGGAAGTTCTGTCCGTCTGCATAGTGTGAAGCCTTAGATAGACAACAGTCCTTTTGCAGAGCTTCAACAGGGCATGCCAAGGTAGGCCATTCTGGAAGATCCACTGACTCTTGATGACACACATGAACTGCAAGTAATACTTTTTAGTTCACATTTTTATCTGAAATAATTTTCCTGGATAGATCTCAGTCAAGTAAGAATAATTATGAGTCATAATGTATAGAAGAATTGTACAATATATAGGGCGCATTTCATAAACCTGTGAAAATACTAACTAAACCCTGTCATTGTTCAGTTTTTGCTGGTTTTAGTTATGATGACTAACACCTTATTGAGCAGTAACTCCAGTCCTCAAGCAATGCCACAGACTTCACGAGGTGCCCTCACTTAGAAAAATACTTTGTCTCATAAATAAAGGTGGCAGAATCTAAAAATCATTATGATGAAGCTGGAATATTTTACCTAACCCCATCAAATTACCACACAAGTGGAATATTTCTCTTTGAGATAACTATTCCTCTGTATTGATTTATGCTCCCCTGACCAATTGTCTTTAATCTTGTAAAGGGCAAGCCTAATATGATGGAAAATTCATTTCATATGGCTGATCAATTCACATCCTCTACCAATATGCCAAATTGAACTTAAACTTCATGCATGGCCATATTTAGATTGTATTCAGAATGAATGTCATTCACCTCATTTTATGGATGGAAAGTACTGTCAAACAAAACTGTTTTCTGTTACAACGTGTAAGAATGACCGGTAAGAACAACTGTGCTTATACAGAATACCTGGCTTTCTCTAGGGCATTTCACTTAGTACATAGCTACTTGGTGAAACAATGTGCATTATAGAATTATTAAGAAATATAAACTTCTGACATATATCAATGTATAGTTATTAGGTTTGCATCAAGGAATCTGCCTTTACTGAACGTTTCCTTAAATTTGCTTTTGATAGAAAGATGATTTTTTAATTTAACAGTGATTTAAACAATCATATGATTTTTTTCCTAGTGAAGTTTAGAAAAAGACTGGAGGCATAAATAATGAAGAGAAAAGGTTAATGAGAGGTCTGGATGCATTCAGGTTATGGAATTCTCTGAACACTGAGTTAAAGGTCAGAAGCTAACAAAATAGATTTTAATACAAACATTTCCAAAGTGTTATATTCTGAAATAGGGAACGCAGATTATAGCTGGAGTACATAGAACACCATAGAAGGTGGAGGTTCAGATCCTTGTTCAGACTACTTTCAAGTATTAGACTGAGGTGCCTCATTTAGGATCTCGGACATCCTTGGTGCCTTGTTACAGCTGACAGCAACAGGCATCTCTAGAAATCTCTTAACTGACCTTGTCATATAAGACTGATAATCGGGTGCCTCAACTAGGTGTGTAAACTGGAATAACTTTGTGCTCCAGAGAAGAACTTTGGGTCAAGTGCAAAACGCTAAAACTAATTTTCTCATTGTGATGCTGTGCCAAGAATTCAGCACTTGAGTCTATGAAAAGAGGAATCTCAAACAGAGGTAAGGAAGTGACCTTGTCTGTATACACACCGTCAAATAGCATGTCTGGTTCTAGTGTCTGCACTTCCAGAACATGTGAAAATACTGCAGAGAGTTCACAGGAAGGACACAAATATGATTGAGGAATCCTTGTGATAGGAGGTTTAAGGAGTTATGTTTATTCAGCTTATCAAAAAAAGTGAAGAGGGGGCTTGATCTTTGTGGAAAAGATATGGTAAAGATAGTGGGGGACTTTTCAGCTTGGCTATCAAAGGCATATCAAGGTTAAATGACAGGAAGTTGAAGTTAGATAACTTTAACCTATTGAAAGTAATTCAATATTAGGACAGCTCACCAGAGACATAGTGCTGTTACCATTGTCTGAATTCTTTGAAATGACAAAACATATTTTCCTGAAAAAGTTTTAATTCAATACCTGGGAAAAATTATCCATGCAGTATGTGTCACTGACCACATAAAAGGTTCTGAAAGCTCCTTCTAGCCTTTGCTTCTATTTATGGAATACCCATTATCCCTTCCTAGCAAAGCATGGGAAAAACAGAATTGACCTTTCTTCATTATCCTTACTGACCTTCATGTACACAGCTGTTCATTAGGTTAATTATTATAACCAAACTCATGAATTTTAATTGCTCACATAACCATATGCATTGTTTTGAAAGGAACTTTTTCATTCTGTTTCTCAAGAGGATGTTTTTGTCTGGAAGGTTCAGAGATTGGCCAGTTGCAGAGGTTGGATTGCTATTTGAGCTAATGCAGAAAATCTTTTTCATGGGTTGCTTGGCTAGTACCTTCTCATTTTCTAAGGAGTACATAGAGAAGCCATAGGTTCAGTAAGAAATACTTCTTCAGGTTAGGGCTGAAATGGATCTTCAGCTTTTTCTTTTTTCCTTCTGCAGCACGGCACCTTTGTTTTATGCTGTGAGCATAGGGGTAATCTTCACCTAATTAATTTCCTGCCTATTATGATCTTAGGTACCATTTTAATCTCTCTTGAAATGTATGCATATTTAACTTCCAAAACCTGAAATGCTTTAAACCAACTAAATTTGGGGCTTTGGGATGTTTTAATGCAATTTGACAGCCTGTGATGTGGGCATTCAGGCTAGATGATCTAATGAACCCCTCTGCTAAAAGATTCTATGATACTGTGTTTCTTACTTGGCATCACTTCATGTATATGAACACTTTATATTGGTTTAAACATCACCCACCTTAACGACTAACATGAACTGCAGATGCAGAGGACTGCAATAAATAAGCAATTCAATAGTATTTAGGATTGCAAATTTAATTCCATAAATAGAGTGAGTTGAAAAACCCACTAACATTCAGTGGATGGCATTCTAACTGGCGGATTTTTATCCATGCAGAGGAACACTGTCTCGGAGCAAATATTTTTGGGGCAAGAATTTGTCACACATTCTGTCTAATGAAGGACTGACCAACACCCACTTCTGCTTGGTCAGTGAAACCAGATGTTCCTCCTTCTCAATCCTCTGCAAACTGACAGCGGAGATGAGGTAATAGGGAGGGAGTAACTGAGCAGATGATTGTTTGTTTTGATTTATAAAAATATGTCAGAAAAACATCTTAAAATAATAGATAAAAATGTGTATACAATTTTGTTTTTTAACAAAGTTGAAAGAATGATAACATTACCAAATACTTACCAAAAGCAAAAAATAAATTAAAAAATCAAAATACTTATCAAAAAGCAAAATTATGTCATGTAGAAATTAAACTGAGATATGACTGGAACATTCTCTCCTAACTCCCATGTCAATTCACTTTAATTTGTTAAAGTAAGAGCCGAGGAGATCATGTTGCCTACGTTTGTTTGGTGTAGAGAGGCAACAGGAAAGCTTATTGCACAGTTGAACCTTATCCTGGTTTTGCTTTGAATCACAGAATAAGTAGAAAAAGTGCCACTCCCCACATCCAATGAAATATTAAGGGCAACACAGATTAGAAAGAAGAAATTCCAATTTGCCTGAACTGTCCTCCAAGCAAACAAATACACCTGCTGCTTCACTAAAGGCAATTCCTTTCTAACAGGCCTTAAAGACTTAGAATTTAGAGCTGTTGTTCCATGAATCTCATCTTGCTAGTTGAAGAGAAAATAGCATAATAAAGAATACATCAGATTAGGAACACCTAGGGGAGACTCCCAGAAACCACCAGTGCATTTTGTGAAAAGGGTAACAGTCCATCAGCCCTCGGAGGTGGAGAATTACAGCTGCAGGAAGTTTACTGAGTTAAACGAGGCATTGAAAATGGTACTTTGCCAGCTCAGTGTACATATTCAAAATTTACAGTGTGTTCTGGAAGAAAAATTCCTCATGCACTGCTCTTTCCCACAACTTTCATTCCATCGACAGCTTTTGTCATGCAGAGATGCCTTCCTCTCCAGGAATCAGCTCTATTTTGTCCACATATGCTTTGCAAGAATTTAAGATATTATTTCTGCATATTATTCTGCATATTATTTTCTTCTGGGATATTCATTCATTTTGCAGGTCCTATGAAAACAGAGTAATCTCTTTAGACATATTTGGCTTAACTCCCATCTGGACTTGTTAAAGGTGCTTTGTGAGTGAGTGAATAAGGCAGTTCAGATCTTTGGAAGGCCCCTGGAGCACCCCTAGAACCTGTTGTTCTGCTAAGTAGATAACTCATTAAGATCAAATCATTGCCTGACTGCAGATAACTCATCTGTTTTATCTAATGTTCATCATAATTCACCTAGGGTATTTTGAGCTATATAGAACAGTAGTGGAATATTATTTCAGTAGCAGCTTGATGTGGAGAAACATAAACTGAGACAGAAAGCACTTCCAGTATTCATTTTCTTCCACCAAAACTGAGTTTATATAAATGCAAAAGGAAGAGACTGGATGCAGATTCCTTCCCCCTCCCCCCAACACCTTGTTGGCATAAAAGGCAACAGAAGGGACAAACATCGATTTGGAGAGAATGGAAGAAGAGTAGATTTGTTTTTTTCTGCACTTTTCTTCAATTTCTGTATTTGGTTTGAAGATTTATCTCACTTTTTCTTACAGAGCACAAGGGAAGGATGCATATTCAATGTATCATGGGAAATTTGAGGTGGAGGGTCTCTGACTCTTGCTTTCTTCAGAAAAAAAAAAACAAAAAAAAAAAACAAACAACAACCAAAAAGTTGATTTTAATGCAATGAAATCCCCTTCATTTCCGGATGACAGATCAATAAAAACTGGAGGAACCCACTTTTGGAACCCACCTTTTTCTGACCTGCATGGATTTTTGACATTTGGAAGCATGTCATGAAGTCAATAATAATGAACTTGCTTACTGGCTGGCAATTAACTTGCTTATGGCTTTTTGGACAAGATTTTGTAAATACCAACAGTATTTCTGTCTGCAAAGTCAGCACTCCTTCCCAATTTGTAATTTATTTCTAAATGGCAGAAAAAAAATGGGTAACTTGCTGAAATATTTAAACTTGGGAAAGCAACATTCATCAGAGGCGAAGTAATTAGAAAGAGAGAAAAAGATAAAAATCTGCATGTTGCTGTCAGTGACTATACTTGTATATTTTTAGAAAGGTAATATCTGGCACAGCTTTACAAAAAAGTGAACAGCCTGGAATTGCAAATCAGTATCAATTAAACCAAAATTACAATAGAATAACTGCAGCAAACTGTTATATATTTAATCCTTCAAATGGATATAGAGTGTATCATAGAATGTATAAATAATTTGATTTAGAAAAATGTATTTGGCTGGACTCTGGTGGTACAACACAAGTTTGAGGCGGAATTTAATAAATCCAATATTTTTTGCTTGTTATTTTATATGATCAACATATTCAAATATCATTATGTTAAGACAAAATACATAATTTCATTAAATTTCTATTAACCATGGTAAGCATGAAAAAGAGTTTAAATATATATATTGTATCATTATACAATTTGATTGTGAAAGATTTCAAAGCACATTTCAATGACTAAATAGTAAATTAGATTAATATTTTCTAGGGAGACTGTTTAGGGGAATGGACATTTTTATTGTGGTTTTTTTGAGAAACTCAGAGGTTCTGATTTTCAGTTCCACTGGAGTAATAATCTGCCAATGAGGCAATCAAATTCTGCTCGGTTTTGGAGACAAAAATCTCCTTTTGACTTTATTATTTGTTGACAAGAGTTCAGTGTTCTGAAAGCCACAGCTAAAACCTGGTTTTGTTAAGAAAGCATGTATTTGTAGTTGCGTAAGAACGTAAGATTTTATACAGGAAGCAGAACGGTCTTTTTCATAAACTGGATTGCACCTCACAAAAACATGTTAAATAGTAGATCAGGATGCCATACAGTATGATTATGATCATGGTTTTGGGATATTCTCTCTGTTCAAAGGAAAAATGGTAATGCTTCATTTTCTTACCAAATGACTATTCAGAAATGGATGGCTTTATGTAAACTTTTGTTGCAAGCTAACAACGAAATAAATTTTCCTGCAGCATGGTATAGAAAGAGTATAGAAAATATAGTCCTGCTATTCTATCATCTTCTTAAACACCTATATCTCTAATTTGTGTTTATATACAGATTGTACTTTAAGAATCCTGCCGTTTTTACTGAGAAAGTCACATTTCCCCTTGGCCCTCACCTCAGGAAGCGCTATTGAAACTCATGGTTAAGGTCCCTGACCACCAAGCAATTATTCCCTCTGTGTTGACAGTGCTGATTCATAGTTCCGTATGGAAGAGTGAATCTAGCTTCATATGCTGCATTAGCTAGGTATCTAGGTAGACAAAAGTCTGCTATAAAGGCTCCCTTTTTACCTCCCACCCTTTAAACCTCAACATATCTGCAAAGTATCGTTGTTCAGATGTACGTAAGCCTCAAGAACACCTTGTGCTACTTAAAGAGATTCTGTTCAGAAGCAACTTGGTTTGCAGATCAGTTAGATTTTACTTATATTGAAGTTCAATTTTTTTAATAAAAATTGTCATCAATATCTCAAAAATGTTCCTTTCAGCCAGGTGCATATTATGAACTGCATTTAACTGTATGTAACTCCGTATTACAAACCAGCATTTACCCTTCAAATTAAAACTCAGTTTTGCCAGTTTTTTTAATAAAGGTGTTTGGGTCCTGTTTAGAAATGGAATAGTATCATTATATTTTTAAGACTGTTTCATTTGTTATTCTCATTTCCATGACAGAGAACTGAGGTGGAGAAATAGGGGACAGTAACTGGAAGCCATTGGATCAGGATACTCTGACCAGAGAGATCAGCAAAGAGACACTGAACTGCAGTTTTCTGAGGAAGGATCTTGTCCCTTCACTTCCTGCAGTTACTTTGTCCTTATCAGCCAAAGAAAGCAAGGTTACAATTTGACCACTCAGTCACATACCATGTATTATTTTTAACCTAACATACACATGGCACCTGTCTTTTTTAATCCTGATGGTCAGCTTTTCAGATAATGAAAACTAATATAGCTACTTATTAGTATAGCAAATATATTTCCTGTTGGTCTACACAAACAGAAAAATGGTAATTTTCCCATGACTTCACTGTGGGTAAAATTTTAGAACATCAGTTTGACAAGGGAGAATAATAAACAAAAAGAAGGGAAGGAAGGACAGTGATACATAAGGGGACAATCATGGGCCACGCATTCTTATATATGGGTCGTGTTTCTTTTTTTGTTTGTTTGGTTTCTATTTTTATTACCCTGTTGCTTATGCTTTCTTAAATAGTGTTCCTAAGTATACAGACATTTCTTCCTTCAAACTGTACCAGGAAGTCTGACAGGAGGTTCACAAGAGGAGCAAAGAAGACATGCAAAGTTGCCTTATTTTAAAATTGCTAATTATTTAGTTCCTCAATTTCAGAAGACAGTGTGTTTCTGCAATTGAAATAATTTCAAATGTAAGTGCTGTGTTGGGCTCTTAACTTCTGAGATGCTTCTGATTTTGACAGCATTTAAAAGTGCACAGCATGGATTGGATCCTTGGAGATTGCTTCTGGTGATATGGTTCTAGTACTTGGAGAAGTTTATTCAAAAAAATTTTAGTAAAGTAAATATCTTAGTTGATTTATATGAGTCCACTTTAAAAAACTTCACATCTGCAATTAATATTTATTTTAGCCAAACGCCTGTTTTAAGTCAGGTCCAGCTCCTGTCCTCTGTTTTCCTGTTGTTCTGACCATTAGACCAAAAGAATCCAAACATAATTCAAAATTTAGCTTTAATTTTCTAGGATATAGGAGTTTTTCCAGTTTATCCAAGTTCAGCTGCATAAAAGATTAAACACAACTTTTCCATGTTGGGTTTTTTTTATATATATATACACACACATCAACTGACTATTTATGATGCAGCTTAAAGGTTTTGACAGATATTTGGAAATACCTGGAAATGGAGAGGAAAGTACTTGTGACTCTATCTGTTCTGAAGCTTTATTTTTTCTCATGGTCATCAGTAAGGTTGGTCTTTATGGTTCACACTGTATTATTTTATAAATACAAAATTGAACCTGCCTCTAAGTGTGGACTCATATAATTGCAATCGCCTTGAAAGTCCCACCCCTGTGCGTAGGCCTTCTCTGCAGTACAATTTCACTCAGCTGTACCTGAGTGTCATTAAGGAGCCAACACACATTTGCTGAGCATGATCAACACTAAGAAGCTGAATTTAGCAAAGAACTATTAAGGTATTTAATCTCCCATCAAACTACTGTGCATTTTGTAATATGGTATATTATTTCATTAATAAAAAAAAAAATCAAACATTTAGCTAAAACCCCCAAAATATTTAATAAAATACTAAGATAAAAATGACTTTCAGTTCTTTGCATAATTCTCAAAAATATACTTTCAGCTATTAGTGAGTTCCAATTTTAGACCAGCATTACATTTCATCAGGGAAAATACCTCCTGTATAGTTTGTATGAGAACTTTGATCACTTGAATTTAAATATTTCTTTTTAACCATAGAGTCTTTGCTAGAATCCAGAGCAAAAGAATTACCGCTGTATAACACATTTCTTACCTCTGATGGATGTCCAGCTCTAACAAAAGTACAAAGAGGATCAAAAGCTCCTGTTCCACAAGCCAGAAGGTGCGTTCTGTTGTATCGATGAAGGACACGGACGTAATTTGCACATTCATCCTAATTTACATTAAAAAATAAACATAGAAAAATATTAGCATTTTTTAAAAATCACCCTTAGGTGATATTCTGCATATTGAATCTTTCTGTTCTGTTAAGTACAACATCTTAGATCTCCCACTTCATGCTAGTACCTCAGTCTCACCAATTTAATGGACACTTTTGACACAAAAAAAGCAAGTTTAGAGCACCGATTTATCACAATTTATTTTAGATGCTTAACGAGTTAGAAGTTATTAAATTTTAAAACACACTTTTGAGCTTCTTTATTCTTAGACATATTCTGCAAATCTAAATATCTATTTACAAAGTATTATTAGATCTACTAGACATTTGATTCAGAGCATAAGATGCTAATTGTCAGCAAATGGCTTCTCTCAAGATAAATAAAACATCTCAAGAAAAAACCACATTTTTCCTTACAATTTTTCTATAAGACCACTGCACCACTAACTTCTTGTATAATTAATTGCTAATCAATAATTTTATATTGTATAGCCTCATACTTTATCTGATCTCACTGTTCAAACCCTATTTTGAAGAAGAAATTATTCATTGCCTCTGGGGCGGTACTCTGGGACTCATTAGTGTATTTACAGCTTCATAAATATTACAATTAAAAATTTTTCAAACATCCCTTTGAGATGTGAGGTCATTATCGTTCTTGTGCCAAACTTGAAATTGAGACAGTGAGATCAAAGTATCCATTGATTTTGGGACTTGTGGGACTTAGTTTTACAGAATATTTAACATTTTGCAATGATTTCTATGTTTGGAAGAGCAAATTTCCTCTTCTATTCCATACATTGCTCAACATTTCTACAGCTCAGACTCTGGCCTTTAAGACAGTGACAACAAGTTTAAGAAGACAATTATAATGGGATTAATCTTAGCTAACTTAAGCTATTCTAAAGTTTAGACATGTAATTTATGCTATTCTCCTAGACTTTTTCAATTATCAACGAAGAAGGCCAGACATCTCCAAAAGGCAATTAATCCTATCTAAAATGAATGTGTAAAACAGAGTGGAGGAATTTCCTTTGTGAAAATTTGCCATCCTTCACTGATGACTACTCTAGCTTTCAGACTGCCATATCTATATGAGAACAATCCTGGGTCTTTTTAACCATCTGCAAGAACTTAACCATCACAGAGGATGAATTTGGGGCAGAGCCATGGGCAGAATTCAGCTTTCGCAAGTCCACATTGGGTTCAAAACTAAACCATCTTTCTTCCTTCTTCAAACTGTTGTGTCATTCAGTGCAAGTCTTCCAACTGCTACAACAGATAAATAAGGATCCTAAGGAAAAATTCTCCTTTGCTACATGAAACTCTTGAACTGTTCACCTTGAAGATATATCACGCTAATTGAAAGAAGCAGGTAATCCACACAGGCAGGTAATCTCTTATGTAATTAAAAATTACGTATATGAAAAGAACAAATCAACCTTGCAATATTTCTTAATCTTCTTAATTCCTAACAAATTTATTTATATTTTTAAAGTACATGAAATAAAATGAAGGTCTTCCTTCACGTAGCATGCACATGGTCTTCACCTGAACAAAAAATTTTAGACCCACTGAAAAAGACCTGCTGCTTAAATTGTCAGACAAATTGAGAGAAGAAAGATTTGAGATTAGTAGGATGTGATCCTCTATACATGGATCAGTACACAAAGACAGAGGTGCCCACTCTGTATATGCATTTCACTAACATTTGCTGACTGGTGGTAGCAGAATGGTAATACATAGGAATTTTATAATGTTTTGCAGGTTTAAAATAGATGCTTTACTGGGCACTGATGCTGGTCCTCATTCTCCCTCCCCTCCAGGTATGACCTTCCTGACTTAGTCCCTCTGTTCTCTCCCAGTGGTGGTCTGGTCTTTACTCCTCGATTCCCTTTTTTATCCACATATGCCTGTAGCTTTTCATCTTTGTCTTAACACTGTGGAGGAAGAGAGATCTTAGGATTTTTTTTTAAATGAGCAAAAATCACACATTTTTTTTTTTTCTGTGTGCCTTCATAGAAATGCCTGAAAGTTTCTGCAGAAAAAACAGGATGAGGCAGATACCAAATATAGAAAAAAGTTATTCTAAATGGCTAGATTTTATCATTTATAAACAAATAAAAAAGGTGCTATTCTGGGAAATGTCAGGCAACCAAGCATTGCTACTGGCCCCACTAATAGTTTCCTGTACACATAACAAGGAAAAGATGCATCAGCCAAAGGAACAAATAAGATTTCTTTCTACTATATTAATGTATTAAATGTTGTGGTTGTCTTTAGGAGGTTCCATAGATATATTAACAGATCTGTGGAATTTTATTCATCTGAAACTTCTCAGTTTGAAGGAGTTAGTCATTACTACTGAATTTTATTTCTATATCTGAGTGATTTCCAGTTCTGATAAAATAATTGAAAGGATCAAAAGCTCTCACACCACAGGTTAACAGGCGAGATGAGAGCAAAAGGATTTTTTCCTTGGCTTGACCTGGATCCGAAAAGTGTGGCCTGTGTTTAAGATGAAGCATATGTTTTTAAGACAAAGCTTTTCTAACTGTCCTGTTAAGGCTGTTACAAGCTCTCTGAAACTGTGTTTATGACTACAGTACTTGCAGTTTTACTGCTACAAGACAAACTGATAACTTTTAAAGGTTGTAAAAGCTTGTAAAAGTGGCCTGATGAGTAATTTTTTTCAGAGATCTTACACTATGAAAAATAGCACTCATAATTTAGAAATGGCTAAGGGTTGATTTTAAGACACTATGCCATTAAGTCAATATTGGTTATGGCTACAAAAAATGACAGTGAAAAGGAAAGTAATAGGAAAGTTTTTATTCTAATTTAGATTCATTTCAGGTTGAGCAATTTAGCTTAATGAATACTGAGCATGCTAATGAAAATTACTAAGGTATCCCTGAAATTAATTACTCTTACTCATTCACATAGTCCCATATATAATTAGGTCTCATGTGAGGATCAGAATATTGTTTGGTATTGCAATATTTCCAGCTTTTACAATTTTAACATATTTTAATTAAAGACTCCAGTTCTAGAGTCTTGTGCTTATTTAAAAATTCTGTGGATTTCTTTTAAAAAAATAGAGACAACAAACTTTCACGGTACAGAGAGATGTGGGAAACATATGATGTTCTTTAAATGATCATATTCATTACAATGCAGATTTGAAGACTTACAGTAACAGACTGGATTGTAAAAGATTTTTAATTTTAGGCAATCTCAGAAGTCTGAGGGGGAAACCTTTATTACATTGGGACAACAGTACCTATTTCTTTATTTATGTAGCCCAAAGAATATTGTCCTAAGTATCATAACATAAATCTCATCATGTAGTGGTGAATGAAAGATGACAGAGCTTTAACTAATAACAACCTATGTTGAGAAGAAGTACTAAATAAAGCTTAAAAAATTTAGGTTTTGGATACATTTAATATGACCACAAAACTTGGATAACGTGGAAAAACACCATTTTCAACCAAGACCACCTGAAATACTCATGGGTACAAAAACCCAGAAAAATGCAACGAACTTTTAATATACCTCAAAAAGGATCAGGTTTGGGCCATGTGAGTGTAAGGAGTAAAATATCCTGTTATTTTTTATTATTATTAGTTTCCAGTCTGATTCACCAATTCCCTTGATGTGAACTGTTCTCATGTTTGTACTTCAAATGAAATCTTTATAGATTCTTAATCTTCACTGGAAATATGCTGTGGTTATCATCAAGGCTGCCTGTTTGCTGTGTTTGTGGGAAAACCTTGTATGTGCCCTTCTATGTCCAATGTTCCTGTCACAGTTGCTGTAAAACTATCATCATTTTAAAATCCTTTGGTACAGCGTGAACTCTCTCAGCTGTGGGATTTATTAGGTGTTGTACTTGCTGTGTGTTTATGAGGTGCAGATAATGAGTTTGGTTCACTGCAAAATTAAAGAGAGCTCCCATCCAGAAGAACTTTCATCTGCTGGTGCCAATGATATCAGCTTTTGGATGTCAGCGAGACTTCAGGTCTTTCCCTGGGAACTGATTACAGTCAAAGCACTGGATCACAAGAACAGAAGAGTTTCAGGGATCATTAAACCAGAATATTTTTATTAATACACCATAAAACCTATAGGACAAAGCAATTTAGAGTGTATTTTATAATTACTAATAATTTGGTTTTTTAAAAGTAATTAGAGAATGTGAATTTTAAAGATAAATTAGAATGTGAAAAAGTTTTAATGGAGAAGGTATCCTACGTGTTTGAAAAGAGAAGGAAATTGAAATGGGCAAGAATTATTAACGGACCTTCTTTAATATCATGAGAAGAACAATTAGGAAAAATTTACATGACTAAATTATTCATTGCCTGTTATGAGCTGGTTTGAAAAGCAGTTAAACTAATAATTTTTTTGTTCACAGTAGTTACATGCTTTTCAGCTGCAACACATAGAGTTTTATCTGTGCTTTGATCTCTCTGAAGTTTAGGGATGACTGAATCCTTGTTTTGGACCAGCCACTGGTATACTTAAAGTATATTTGATTTATGATACTTACAGCATCTCCTCCTTTAATTATGCATTCTTCTGTCTGCAGAGGTGTGCTAGGCCAATGGATCTGAGGAAAAGAAAAAAAACAAACATAGAAAATCATTTAATTTGCAGTCTGATTATGTCAACCCAGCTTTTCCACTACTTTTCATGTGAAAAAATCATAGAACAGAGTTTTATAGAATCAGAAAACAGCCCAGGTGGAAAGGGACCTCAAAAGATCATCTGTTTCGATCTTTTGTGAGAAAGGGTGCCTAGATGAGATTTTCTAGCATCTTGTCCCACCACATGTTTAAAAGCTCCAGTGACAGAGACTCCAGCATGTCCATGGGGACGTTGTTTCAGTGATTGGTTGTTCTCACTGTAAAAAATTTATTAAATCCTGGTGTAACTTGTACACATTGGTCCTTGTCATCTCCATGTGACTTGTTGTGAAGAGAGAGCCTCTGTCCTCTTCATAGCTGCCTTTTAAATAGTGGAACACCACGATGAGTTCCCCCTTCTCTTCTCCAGGGAGGAAAGACCTAACTCCTTCGGTTGTCTCTGTAAGGCAGGTTCTTCATTCAGCCCTTTAACCGTCTTTGTGGCCCTCCTTTGGACCCTCACTGTTCTGTCCACATCTTTCTTGAACTGTGGGGACCAGAACTGGACACAGTGTTCCAGCTGCTGCCTGACAAGCGCTGAGTAGAGTGGCATGATCACATCTCTGTCTCTGCTAGTAACACCCCTGCAGAAGCCTCCCAGGATCCAATTTGCCTTCATTGCTGCAGCCGTGCACTGCTGGCTCATGTTCAGCTTGTTGTTGATCAAGGACGCCCTGGTCCCTTTCAGCAAGGCCACTCCCCAGCCACACAGATCCCAGTCTGTACTGGGTTCTTTGGTTATGTCATCCCAGGTGCAAGACATTACGCTTGTCTTTACACTTGACTCATCATAGTATATATACACTTTTTATTGTATGTTACAAAGTTTAATCAAGTTTCTGTTACTATTTGAACAGCTTTCAAGTAAAATATTCCAGTTTTAATTTTCAATATCTATAAAGGTTTATAATAAGGTAAGAAATATTTTTGTTGAAACATAACTGCTTTGCTTAGGGTAACCCAGCAAACTTAATACTAGTCAACAGAATTTAAAGGAAATTAATGCATAGAACATTTTACATAAATTCAGTAGAAACATCTCTGCTAAATTGTTGGTGACTTTCAACACAGAATATTAATTTTGAACTACTGACTTTCTGCTTTAAGTGACATTTCGGAAAAAAAAAAAAAATACAGTGAAGTTAATGAGGGTCAGCAATCAACCTCGTGAGTCTAGGATCTGTTCTTCACAGTCAATTGCTAGAAGTGAAGCCAAATTATACAAGTGAGATTTTTTTGCAGCTACCTACTGTATAAAATATACGTTTCATTCCAGATGCATGATTTAGTTGGATGAAAACAATGTTAAACAATGACTGAGCAGACTGGAATGATGACTTAATTTCTTAGAACTTTTAAAAGTGAAAACAAAAACACAAAAATTACAAGCTGATATCAGGCTTGGCTGAAAACCAAAAAGTATTTAAAAAAGGATGTCATCATGAAGACATTTTTGTCACTAGTCCAATCACAAATTATTTTTGTATCTGGAAAACATTTCAAAATTAAGTTCTTCTGCTAGGCTTTTTTATTCCTTTCTTGAAATCGAATTAACTTTGTTTTCTTGAAACAATTCTAACCCAAGAAAATCTGGCAATAAATTATAAGAAAAGTAAATTGCAAGAAACGTGGGGATAAATTATAAATCCTAGAGGCCTAGTGCTTAAAAGCAGGAGGTCAGCTATATGTTATTCTTGTCAACCTCAGCAGCCTGCCAGTGTTTAGGTCTCAGTGCCTGAATCAGCCCAGCTATGTTCAGACATCATCTAAATCCTGCAAGGAACGTAAAATGAAGCAGAACATTTGTTTTCAATCAGATGGTCTTAAAGACATCTATGTATGATCAGAAGTAACTCTCATCTAGTCTCTGCATTGCTGCTGTGTAGTTGGTGGAGGTACTTGACCTCTGCTGAGCTCCCATGAGGGAACTCATCCAGTCACTCTGGTGATGCCATTCCTTTTTGATTCGGTGAAAATCTCAAGGTCCACAGTCATTTACTTTATTCCCTGATCAGAAATTGGATAGGCAACAGGGTCTCCTCAATTCAAAAGCTGAGGTTAAGATATATTTACTCTAGGATCTCATGAACCTAAACATTTGAACCCACAGTTCCACTTCTGAAAGCAATGTTCTAACTAGCAGCCTAAAATTGGGGATTTTGCCCATATCAGGTGTAGGTGGCTATTAGGAACAGAGAGACCACAGAGGGAATAAGACAGAATCACATAATCACAGAATCGTCTAGGTTCGAAAAGACCTTGAAGATCATCTAGTACAACCATTAACCTAACACTGACAGTTCCCAACTACACCAGATCCCTCAGTGCTATGTCGACCCAACTCTTAAACACCTCCAGGGATGGGGACTCCACCACCTCCCTGGGCAGCACATTCCAACGCCCAACAACCCCTTCTGGAAAGAAATGCTTCCTAATATCCAGTCTAAACCTTCCCTGGTGCAACTTGAGGCCATTCCCTCTTGTCCTATCGCTTGTTACTTGGTTAAAGAGACTCATCCCCAGCTCTCTGCACCCTCCTGTCAGGGAGCTGTAGAGGGCGATGAGGTCTCCCCTCAGCCTCCTCTTCTCCAGACTAAACCCCCCCAGTTCCCTCAGCCACTCCTCGTACGACCTGTGCTCCAGACCCTGCACCAGCTCCGTTGCCCTTCTCTGGACACGCTTGAGTCATTTAATGTCCTTTTTGTAGTGAGGGGCCCAAAACTGAACACAGGAATTGAGGGGCGGCCTCACCAGTGCCGAGTAGAGGGGTCAGATCCCTTCCCTGTCCCTGCTGGCCACGCTAGTGCTGACACAAGCCAGGATGCCATTGGCCTTCTCGGCCACCTGGGCACACTGCTGGCTCCTGTCCAGCTGGCTGTCAATCACCCCCCCAGGTCCCTCTCTGACTGGCAGCTCTCCAGCCACTCCTCCCCAAGCCTGTAGCGCTGCTGGGGGTTGTTGTGGCCCAAGGGCAGCCCCCGGCATTTGCCCTTATTGAAACTCCACCAGTTGGGCTCAGCCCATGGCTCCAGCCTGTCCAGGTCTCTCTGCAGAGCCTCCCTACCCTCGAGCACATCAACAGTCCCACCCAACTGGGTGTCATCTGCAAACTGACTGAGGGTGCACTCGATCCCCTCGTCTAGATCATCAGTAAAGATGTTAAACAGGAGTGGCCCCAAAACTGAGCCCTGGGGGACACCACTTGTGACCGGCCACCAACTGGATTTAACTCCATTCACCACAACTCTTTGGGCCCGGCCATCCAGACAGTTTTTTACCCAGCAAAGTGTGTGCCTATCCAAGCCACGAGCAGCCAGTTTCACCAGGAGAATGATGTGGGAAACGGTGTCAAAGGCCTTACTAAAGTCAAGGTAGACAACATCCACAGCCTTTCCCTCATCCAATAAGCAGGTCACCCTGTTGTAGAAGGAGATCAGGTTTGTCAAGCTGGACCTGCCTTACATAAACCCATGCTGACTGGGCCTGAGCATCTGGTTGTCCCGCACGTGTTGTGTGATGGCACTCAGAATGAGCTGCTCCATCAGCTTCCCGGTCACAGAAGTCAAGCTGACAGGCCTGTAATTTCCCGGATCATCCTTCCGGCCCTTCTTATAGATGGGCATCACATTGGCCAATTTCCAGTCAGTCAGGACCTCCCCGGTCAGCCAGGACTGCTGGGAAATGATGGAAAGCAGCTCAGCGAGCACCCCAGCCAGCTCCTTCAGCACCCTCGGGTGTATCCCATCTGGTCCCATAGACTTGTGTGTGTCCGTGTGATGCAGCAGGTCACTGACTGTCTCCTCCTGGAATACGGGGGCGTCGTTCTCCCAGTCTCTGTCTCCTGGCTGAGGAGGCTGGATTCCCTCAGTACAACTAGTCTTGTTATTAGAGACTGAGCTTTTCCTCATCACTTGTTGCCATGTTTCCTGCATCTAACGGGATGGAGACTCTCCCTGGTCTTTCTTTTGCTGCTGAAGTACTTACAGAAACATTTCTTGTTATCTTTGACTGCTGATGCCAGATTAATTTCTAGCTGGGCTTTAGACCTCCTGATTTCCACCCTGCATAGCCTCACAGCATCTTTGTAATCATCGTGAGTGGGTAGCCCCTTCTTCCAAAAGCTGTCAATTCTCCTTTTCTCATTGAGTTGCAGCCAAAGCTCCCTGTTTAGCCGGGATGGTCTTCTCTGGCGTCGGCTTCTCTCAGAGCACCTGGGGGCTGCCTGCTCCTGAGCCATTAACCCTTCTTAAAGAGTGCCCAGCCTTCCTGGGCCCCTACAGCCTTTAGGACCGTCTCCCAAGGAATTCTGTCAAGCAAGTGCCTAAACAAGTCAAAGTCAGCCCTTTGGAAGTGCAGGATGTCAGTTTTGCTGTCCCGTCTCTTGGCCTCTCTAAGAACAGAGAAGTCTATTATTTCATGATCATGAGACCAGCTAACTCCTGCCCCAAGATCCTTTTCCCTCTCTGGGACAGGTGCATCCCATCTGCTGCCAAAAGTTCTGGTGTCCTATATACTAACCTGTGACTGAAAAATCCAAAGCCCTGCTGGTAACACCAATCTTGGAGCCACAAGTTCATCTGGGAAACCTGTGACAGTGTCCCACCGACTTAATAATAAAAATTTATTTGTTATATCTAATCTAAATCTATCCTTTTTCATTTTAAAACATTTATCTCTTGTCCTGTCACTACAGGCCCTGGTAAAGTCTCTGTCTTTCTTATAAGCCCCCTTTATATATTGAAAGGCTGCAGTAAGATCTCCCCAGCTCTCACTGGAGAGATGTTCCATACCTCTGACCATTATCATGGCTCTCCTCTGGAACTGCTCAAGCAGGTCCATGTATTTCTTGTACTGGGAACCCCAGACCTGGATGCAGTACTCAAGGTAGGGTCTCAGGAGAGCAGAATAGAGGGGGAGAACCACCTCCCTTGACCTTCTGGACATACTTCTCTTGATGCAGCCAATTTCTTATCCCTCTAATATCCATCAAATCCATACCTCTTCAGTTAAGAGGTAAGAATGTTGTGGAGGACCATATCAAAGGCCCTACAGAAGTCTAAGTAGATGCCATCTGTAGCTATTCCCTTGTACACTGATGTAGTCACTCCTTTATAGAAGGCTACTAGTTTCATCAGGCATGATTTATCCCTGGTCAAGACATGCTGCCTGTCTTTAATCACACCCCCGTCTTCTAAATGTTTTGACAAATCTTCCAGGAAGATCTGTTCCATGTTCTAATGAACAGGGGGTGTGTGCACAAACCTCTTGCAGAGGAGATGGAGGGCTTTGCTTCCTTGGCAGGCTGATCTAATCAAGAGGCTAATGTATAACAGGATCTACTCTCTGTCCCTGTATCTACCACTGCTGCTAGGTATTGCTTTCCAGAGTGACCTCTGCACAAATCCTTCCCCAAATGAAGTCCAGGTTCTGTGTGTTCCCTATTGGGATACTTACAATGGCTTATTTTAGCAAAAGATGCCTAAGAGAAAGTGTAAGAAAGGCAAACATGTCTGTACCTTTTCTGCAGGTGGTGCAGAGGTGTAGATGTAAATTACCTACCTCTAAGGCAAGTCCATGTTAGTTGCCTGAAGTAATGACTCTGAATTATGACTTCAGTAATACATACGAGTCTTCTGAAGGTTTTCTCTCCAGAAATGATTTTTTAAGACTCATAACTCTTACGAGGTTTGAGTCTTAACATAAATGATCATTACAATTTTAATCTCTTCAAGATTATTTTAGACTAGAGACTGAAAAAACCTCTGCATATCAGATTTTGCTATCATACCAAATTTCAAAATTTAATTTTGTATGCATCTTGGGTCTAAGCACAGTAGTCAAAAATCTGTATAGTAAAAATGTGTTCTGCAAAATATAAAAAAAGTTTTTTATTGGTTTTAATTTTAAAAATTTCATGAGGATTTCTTAGCTCTGTTAAAACAATTGAGAAGATCTGCTTGGTCAGTTATGATAATTTGCAAAGAAATCTATAGTAATAGATAGCTCAAGACTTTACCAAGGTGTACTTACCATAATTATTAATTATATTTGTGTCATTATTACTGGTTTACTTAACTAGCGTAACATAGGATATGTTTGCACTGCATGGAAATCCAGATATTCATCACCTGTAATAGTAGCCTTTAACCTGACACATATTATTTTTCCTGATGTTTATGCTTTAGAGTTATCACAACTACCAGTTTTAATTTTGAATTGATTCTTTGCCAGGATTATAATCTTTTGGCAAGCTGTCAATAACTATTGTTGGGAAATTTTCCTGTGCATCTAGACTGGAATAACAGCACACTAACATATATTTCATTGGGTTGCATGCTTGACATAATTATTGGCTTGGACATAATTTTTAAAAACTTTTCACCCCTGCAGGTTATTATAAAATACATTTTTAAATTGCTTGTTTAGTTATATTTTTCATTTTACACCATAATATTGTCATCTTTGAGACCTGGATGATGTAATTTTAGCACTGTATTTAAAAGACAGAGGAAAGCTACTTTTAAATATACTTCTCATGGGAAAAATGTAATTATAAGGCAGTACAGACAATGGCTACTGAGGCAATTCAGATGTGGGAAAAAACCTTTAATTGGAGCTGGAATGTTAATTAGTGTCTCCAAACAGTTTTCCTATTAAGTAACTAACCTCAAAAAACGTGATGGCACATCTATTGAAAACTAATTTCAAGAAATTATATGAACTTCATAACACTTCAGACCAAAATTAACTATTGTGTGAGCTAGTCTTAACACTAGTACATGACTAAGTAATTAAGGAATTCAACTATCCCATCCCTGGTTTAAGTCAATAAATAGTGCTTAATTAACACATAACTTGTGTTTGGCTGAAGCAAAAATTCTGCAAAAATATCTGGTTATGACTGGATATTATATCTATTTATCAACAAATACATAACCATATTACCTCTTGGGTAATTCCAATGGATAATCCAACTCGCTGCTAAACTGTGTGCTTCTTATTTCAGTTTGGATATATGTACCTTTTATATGTACTTGGAATATGTGCATATTTTATATATATTTTTTACATTTTATATATTTTTTTTTATGTACTATTTCCACAGTATTCCAATGAGATACAAGCAAGCCCTGCTCTTGCAGACTTGTGTTCAGCCAGCTCTGGAGTGGACATACATCTAGCTTCACTAAAACCAGCGTATATTATGAGAGCTCTGTAGTTTATTACAACTGATACATAAACCCAAATCTGGAGCTATCTTGTACGAGATCAGAAACATCACACTGAAATCTGCCTGCACAAGCCTATCTACAGAAGTAGGAAGGCTTCTTTTCAGAGCAAGGCCTTCATAAGTCCTCTGAAGCTGAAGCTTGGAAGAAAAAGTATCTGTAAGAAGGTTGTGGACAAACAGGAAGTGAAGGTTTTTAAACTCCACCAAGAGATGAAAAGTAAAAATAAAGGTCATCCTTCTCTATGAGCTGTTAGATCAGTGGTGATGAACTAGTGGCATTGCTTCAAGTTTGCTGTCAACAAAGGTCTGTTCTGACACCAATTACAATGAACTGAAATGCTTTTTAAATTAAATTTGGCTCAAGATAGCAAAGAAAGTTCTCTATCGGTGTGTAAAATTATTACAAGGCTTAAAGACTTTGGATCAAATCCCAAATATGTGTAAAGTTTGATTCCATACTCTGGTGGTGTCTGAGGGAATGAGATCTCAGGGAAAGAAAAGGTCACAAAGGTGGTACCTCTGAAGATTTGGCTTTACACAAGGTTTCAAGTACTTCTATGGCTGTAATACTCTGTAAATATCCACATTTCATATTGTTCCTCATTCTTGCTACTGTTACTGTTAGGGTATTCATATAGAAACCAAGGAACATGGGTAGATTTGTTTCAAAAACTTATGGTAAAATATGTTAAATACTCTAAGCAAGAAAATTTCTGTGTGTATTATATGAAAGGAGAGATACAAAGAGTACAAAAAAAAAAAAAAAAAAAAAAAAGGAAAATAGGCAATGGAAATACAATATGACCAATGGAAAAGTGAGACTGTCTTTGTCCAAGATGACATGGAAGCTCAATGCCACAGTTGAGATCTCAGCTTGAATCACTGGATTCAAAAAACCTGAAAGTTTTTTCCCATTTTGTATCTATCTTTTCTTTATTGGATATGAAAAGTGGTCAGGACGATAATATATGCCTAAAATAATGTTCTTAGATATATGCATAAACAGCTAATAGCTTACATGAAAAATTTATAATCTACCCCTCAGAGTGCTGCTCTGTATTTGAGAGCTGAAGAGAATTGAACCTTAAGAAAAAATGTAGTCTATTAAATGCAGATTTATAAGATGCATAACTCATATGCATCACAATTTGAGTTTTTTTTTTTTAATGCTGGAGTATTTTGGCAGTCAGTAGGTCTCAATGCAAAAGCATTTCATGTTAATTCACCATTAATTTGGGGTTTTTTCTTTGGGGGACTTCTAATATGCTTAGTAGACCTGAATTACTAGGTCATTTTACAGTAGAAGGGATACATCTCTAATTGGGAATGGGTTATAGTTTGGTTTTTATAAAACATATTTATGTACCAAATTGTGAAGGAAGGGATGGCAAATTAAAACACATAAACTGTTTTCTGGAACACAGAAGGTGAAAAGTGTCTATATGAATCTGCCCCAAACTACCAACTTCATGAAACATCTCTTTTTCAGCTAGTGACTCATCCTGGCTACCAGAGAAAATAAAACCCAGCAACTTGCCTCCACTCCTATACTTTCGCTAGATTATAACTGGTGTTTTAGACTAATTAAGATAAAGTCTTCAGTCTGAAAGCAAAGGTCAAAGGCTAACCAACAGACAGTTAACATCAGATTAATGAAGAACTTTGGTAATAATGAATTAACCAGTCTCTCAGTTCCAGGATCTTCTCCCACTGTATCTCAGTAATTAAGCTCTCATATAACAGAAATGCCTCATTCTCATTTTTGCTGATAGGACAATCCAGTTTTCCCTAGCTGTTTCTCACTGAATGAGATCTGCACTGAGTGAGCACTGGGAAAAGAGGAAAGGATCATGACATTTGTATTCAAGGGAGTCCCAGTGAGGTCATGTTTCTAAACACGCTAGGTCAAGCCCCATTTATTCCAGTTTCTCATCTTTTGCACATCATAAAAGCAGGCATGCAAGCAAGAAGAGCTTCCATTAATTTGTCATACTCTGCACACAGGTCTCAAGACAGAGCATGGTTTCAGGGTAAATGGCTGATCTTCCATCTAAAAACAACAAGAAGGAGAGCAACGAATTCAAGAGTGTGTCCAGATGGGACAATGGTGGTTGGACAGAAGCATAAAATGCTCTATCTTATAATTTTTCCTCATACAGATTTACTGTCAAATGGGGAAAAAGAGAGGGGGTAAAAAGCTTATTTTATAGAAACTACTGCTTCCTAAATGTTTTCATATCCCTGAGCTGTCACAGGTTATTAATAATTTTTATCAAATGGAAAAAGAGCTAACTCATATCTCACTGTGGAGGAAAAAAGCTCAGTATGCAACATTGCTCTCTGAGGAGTTAAAAAAAATCTTACTTTTTAAAATGTAGATATATTCTCAGAAGTCTTTCCTGAGTATATTCATCTCCTCGTATCTAGGACTGCCTTTCCCAAACAGTTTATAAAAAGGATAAAGCATATTGAATCTGTTCACAGTAGTGAAACTTGCTAATTATACTTGGAGATAAGCAAGGCTGTTTATGGTAAAGTTGACCAGAGTGTTGGTATGAAAATAGTGATGTTCACTTAAAACAAGAGAGCAGAAAGAAAAGAATTTGAAACATCAGTGGTCAGTGCAGTATGGGCATCAACAAAAATTGTATTTCTCCAGAGGGGCTTTATTTTATTACTCACTTTTTCATTCATGTATTAATTTGAGAATGAATGAAAATATCTCAAAACACAGTGGGAAAAGTTTTAAAAGTAGATAAGGAAAACACTGAAATAGTTCAAGACACTGTTTATCCACAGTCAAGATGGGCAATGCAGGAGCAATGCTCCTATCAGCTTCCTTTACCACCCTATGCTTCCAGTCCTACCTGTCAAGGTGTTGCATTCAAGGTGACAAATTAATCTGGTAACAGATGAATCCCCTTGTACTCTAGCTGGTCCTCAAGGATTAGAGAGGCTAGGAGCACCTGGACTTATTTCTTAATAGGTAGGCCAGTTATTGCCAGAGAGGTATGTCCTGAACATCCCACTCCAATATTCAATGTTTGAGATACGCTTGGGCTAAATTAAGGTGACATAACACCAAATGATCGATTGAAAAATTATTAACGGCAGAAGCTATATTTTAACAGATGCCAATTAAACCTTCATAAAGCTAATTAAGCCCTATACAGCTCTGTGAACAGTTTTCAACATGAGACAGTAAACCCTGTTATTTAAAAAAGGGCTGAACAGCCCATAACATATAAGAAAGGGGGAGAGAGAAAGATAGAAAAATAGAGGCAGAGGAGAGATCTGAACCACCACCCTGTGCTCCAGCGACATCTCTGGCCCAGTTCCTGGTCCTGTCAGTGATGGTGGTGGGTGCACACCGAGATGTGGCTCACTGCTCCTTAAATACGTTGGCTTGTTTGCATGCAAGACAGGAGGGGGCAGATCCTCTCGTACTCATTTACATGCAAGGTGAGGGAAAGGGCAGGCTTTCCTGGGCTCATTTACATGAGCGGTGAAGGAGGGTGGGGTTTGGGTTCTAGTCCCCACTTCTAGTCTCGCTTCATATGCTAATTACTTGGTATGCTCAGTACGCCCCTTGAGGACTTATACGGCTCTCAAACACTGTTCAGCTTGCATAACTCTCGATCTTCACAGGTGCCACTGGGGGGTGGTTGCGAAGCCCCTTCCCCACATAAACTCTGCGAGTTTTTCTGCCCAGTAACATGGAACTGTGCTCCCTCCAGCACACCCCCTGTGAGGGCCTGCAGCCTGCACCCCCCACTCACCTCCCGCTCACTGCTCACACAATGTTTGAGGCATTAACTCTTTCAGTCTCTCACACAAGGGCAGAAATGAGCAAAGAAGCCAAGGCTCACATCAGTGTCCAGTTTGCCGATCAGTTGTTTCTACAACGTACTGAACTTTCTGGTAAGATTATGTCTTAAAGCACCTTTCTCCCACAGACCATTGAGTAGAATTCAAAAGCCACTTTCAGTCACTACTTAATAGCACTTCTGGCTCAAAATAGTGAAAAATCCAGTTTTTAAAGAAGGTTAAAAATTTGCTGCATGGTTTATGCTGCTACTGAAAACCTCTTATAGTTTATGTACTTTTTTTTTTTTTTTTCATTTTCTCTTCTGCTGTGGAAAACTCCCCCACAAATACCAGGGAGAAAGGAGAAACTATTCCTTGACAATACAGCAGAGATATAGATATCAGGTATGCACAAAGTGTGAGATGTTCTAACACCTGTAAATGTGTTGGAAAAAAGTGAGAAATAGCTATATGCCCCTCAGATCTCTTCACCTAGAGTGCCCTGTATGGGTTATTATTGGGAAAAAAAAAAAAAGTGTTAATTAGTGTATTTTTTTAAAATATAAACATGACCTTAAAGTTTTTGCACAAGACATCTACAAAACCTCCATTATCTCATTTCTAGATAGTCTGTGCTACACGTTATGACATGAAGTGACTAATATATAGCTTTTTACTCCACCTCTCTGTAGTTGTCACTGATTCGATCCAAACTGAGGGAATACAAGAGGTCTCTTCCTCCCACGAACAGTCGCTCTTGATACTCATCCAGCAGCATTATATGAAGACCAAGATATCCAAATGGGCTATGAAAGACTGACGTCCTGTTTAAATCCCAGAGCTCTGAAATACAAACAGAGTGTGCATGATAAATACCAAACAGCTTAGCTTTCATGGCTTCATTTTCATATCCTCCCAGGGAACTAGAGAAGAAGATGTGGGACATTAAAATGCTAATCATATAATCTTTGAGTAAGAGACACAAAACACCTGTGAACAATTTTCAAAATGAGCCAGCTCTCCAGGAGGTTTGTGTATGAATCTTTACATCCTAATGTTTGTGCTCAATGGGGATGGGGGAAAATAAGTTTTCTCCTTAACATTTTCTGAAAAGGGAAAATACACTGCTTCGGACATTAACTGCAAATGGGGAAAGATGAATGAACTGGTGGAAATTTTTTTTTAAAATTACCGGAAATTGTCTTCTTGTCTTTCCCTCAGGCATGTCAAACTGCAGGTTTTTACTATGCATATGGCATTGTTCTGGTTTTGCCTCTAAATTCAGTGAGAACAGTATGAAATCTGTAAAAAGCATATTCATTATTTTCCAAGTGATTACTGATTTTGTCAAGAAATATGCTGACCAGATAAGGGTAACTGGGGCTTAGCTGCACATAATCCAGGCTGAAGTCACTTCCACAGAGAAAGGGAAATTCATCCCAGGTAATGTTGCAGAAATTTGGAATCAGGCCTCAGGAAGGAGGAGAGAGGAAAGCACGGGGGTCTTCCTGCACTCTCGAGCAGATGGTGCAGAGCACAGCCTGGCTCACAGCAGGCCAGGGGAGCTGAAAACCATTTTGCTGTCAGGAACCATCAGAAGAAGTCATTACAAAGAGTACTTCAGGACGGTCTCCAAAACGGCAGAGCTGGGAGTATGGGAGAGGAACTATGTTCCTGTGTCTATACTGTGGTAAGTTGTTTTATTTTAAAGAAACAAAAATCACTCTTGGTAAAAGCAACTAAATTCCTTTCAGCTTATCCTCACAGCTATCCCTAAGTATAATTTGTCCAACAAATGGGCTCCTATCCAGTTTGGGGTGGAGGCTCCAGCTTGTGTGCCACACCAGCAGTTCGTCCATGCAGCACCTTGTCTGCCACACGGAGGACACAGCTGGTCTTCTGCAAGGGGACTGGTCCTACATGTCAGAGAAAGTCCTCACACAGGTCTATGACTATGGCATCTGCTTGGGATGACATATATGCCATCCATATATGCTGTGATTTTCGGAAATTGATGTATACCTTTAACTTGAGAATGCAGCCTCACAATGTACCCAAATATTAAACTACCAAAATTCACAATCGTGATTAAAAATTTGTCATGTGTTCCTTGAGAAAAGGGTGTTCCAAACCAATGAGACTTGAATTCTGTATTTGAATTTGAATTTACCTCACCCCCAAAAAGAGGTCAATTTTCCTCATGGGATCCCTTACTTATATCCTAAAGTATAGAAAAGAGAACAAATATTTTGAGCCAAAGCAAGAAATTCAGCATTCAATGAGGATATTATTTTAATCCAACAAATTGCTAAAATTTCTTTTTCTTTTAAATGATTATCTATATTGTATGGGTGATGATAAGGGAATTTAATAACATAAATATGTTTTGTTCCATTTGTTGACTAGTTATGATTCAAGTCTACAGACGCTGTCTGAAAGCTGTTTCCCTAGAGGATAAAATTTCTATCAAAGGAGTCATACTAGAAATTCATCCTCAGAACTGATTTCTTTCTTGAGCTATGTTCAAAAAGAATCTATTTATTACATAGATTTGCGGAATAATGTTAACATCTAGGCTTTCTATAACATTTCTTAACAGTAGCGATCAAAACACTTTGTACCTGGGTGTGATTGGCTTCACTTAACTAATGTGAAAACTAAGTCATAGAGAAGAGCATCACAATGAGCAGAATGAGTCTTTTTTGTCTAAGTTTTGCATACTGGACAGTGAACATATACACATTCTTTGACAGTGATACACTCAGCACAGAACTGCATAGCATTCTCTCACCAAGCAAATCCATCAGATTGCTGTTTCAGAAGAACATTGCTTGTCTGTGATCAGATTAGAAATGGAATGAAAGCAGAACTAGAAATATACTTCTTGTCCTAAATAAAGCCACTTTTTATTTTCAAGAATATAAAACATCCAATATATTTTATTTTTGAGTCAGTCTTGGAGTTAAAAGAATTACATTTTAAATTCTAGTTATATACAAGTCACAAAAGGATACTGTGGTAGCTTCCCCGATTTATTTCCGTGTTGTCCTGAAGGCAAATTTTTCATAAATGAGACAGTGTTTCTTTACATAGATCAGAGATATCACTGATGTGTTCTCAATGAGAACACAAGGCACAATGAACAGTCATCTACCTGATCATCTACACTGGTAACTACTCCTATAAGATTCAGTCCTGCCAAGTACACCTGCAGCCCTCATTGTCTCAAATGAAGGTTGAGAATATTAAACACCTCTCAAGATAAAACTTGTAAAAAGACATATTTCTAAGACTACCTCCAGCAAAACTATATAGGCATGTTTTTGCCGTGGGCTTAGAGAAAAGCACAGAAGTGAACCTGACATCTGGAAGGGCTGGAAAACACCAAGCAGTGAGACCTGGGGAGCAATTTTGTTACCAAAACACAAATGTACTAGTATTATGTAGTTCCTTCGAAAGGTGCTAGGGTTTCTGGACACTGTAGAATAACTGAGATATTAGGATAGTGTAGGCAAATAGGCAAATCACCTTCTGAATGTCAGGAGAATGGGTGGGATATCTGGGAGTCTAAAATAGTACCATGTCTAGGCAAGTGAATCTCATCATGATCTGGCTTGGTGTAAACGACCCAGGCTTTGAAGCAGTAGAACTTCATTCATGTAGTGCTATGCTCCTTCAGCAAAGCTGGTGGGCTGTGATATAGCACTACATGTATGCAGCTGTACTGCTTTCAGACTTGAGCTGCTGCAGCCACCAGTAGCACAGCCTTCACACTCGTTCAGTGAACTGTTGGTTCATGGATCATTGTACTTTGCAGTGCTGAGATACCCTCAGTCACTGAAATCAAGGCACAATGGGGAGTGAAACACTTAAATTTAAAGCTTAAAGCAACTTTCCCCAAAATCTACCATTATTTACTTTGAAGAAGTTGATGTTTGCAAGGGTCACCTTGCGGCTATAGTCTCCTCAAGCTGTCAAGAGTTGCATTCCTGCTGATGTTTACACCATTTATTTGAAAAATTCAGTTTCTAGATCCGGCCTGAATTTGAGTTTAACTCAAAAAGGGGTTGTTCTTCTACCTAATACTAGGATTTAACACCTACATTTATGATGAGCACATCTAACGCACTTACAAGATCAGGTGCAACTGAAATTTTCTTCAAGAACCCGGCAAGAGGAAATGTAATGCTGCCTAAAGTTTTTAAAATATTCTAGTGGCTAAATCAGTCACCTGAGAAATAGCAGACATGAGTTCAATTTCCTTTTCTAAATGGATTGAAACCCAGATCATTCTCTGTCCATAAAGAGGTCTAATCACAAGCTATTAGTTACAAAATTGGTAGGGAAGGATGGATGCTTTCTCCATTTCCTGTTGGGGCTCTGCAACAAAATAATCAAGCTTCAGGAAGAGTGAACAAGAAGTAGAATGACTCTAATTTAGTAGCGAAATTGCTTGTCTGGGCAAGAAGTTCTGGCTCTAGTGCTCAAAACCGTCTGCATTTTATATTAAACAGTTAGTGGATAGAGTATATATATATTCTGTTCTAGCACATAGACTAGAAACCCTCATCTCCTCTCTCACCTGGGAATATCTAAAGATTTCAGCTGAGTAAAATCCTTGCTTTTAATGAGTTTCCACAGATTTTTGCGACTAAAAGTCCTTCTTCTACAAAGATCTTGTGTACAGAAATAAAAGGCAAGAGAAAGAGGATGAATTGTTCAGGGAGAATATACTGGTTTTGCTCAACATACAGGACGCAAGAGAAAAGACCCATTCCCATCTTCGGGTAAAAACAGAGCTTCAAGTTGCCTTGATGTATTGATCCCCAAATTTGAGAAAAATGTTATTCAACTTTTGTACTATAGTATTGTGCCATTTTAATCTGAAAGCTCAACACCATAACTAAACCCACACCATTACAGTACAAACACTGTTTTACTCAACAAAGGAAAGACTGCTTCAATATTTACATATCCCTCCATCGCACTTCACTTACCTGTTAAAACCTTAAAGCAAATCTGGACTGCTAGATTACATTTCAAAAGAGAAAAAATCTTAATTTTTGCTGTTTTAAATGCCAAGAACAAACCTGAAGGTTTATCTGTCACTTCTACTGCAAAGAAAAAAAATTGCTTAAGTTACCCTTTCATTATGTTACTTTTACAAATACAGGTGTTTGATAACCAGCATATGCTCAGGACATTAAATGCAAAACCCTTGTTGCTGCTCTACAACAGCCAGAGTGTAGTGGGATTTCATTTATAACAGGTTCTCACAAATTAAGCACGTAGTGAGTAAGATAGAACTTTGAACCTTGAATGTAGACAAATATCACTAAAGATTTATTTTTTTTCCCTTAGGGAGTGACAAAGCTGCTGTTGCTCTGCTCTGTTTTTCATAGCATTACATCATCACAACTGCACAAGTCTATTGCCTTTGCCCTTTCTTGCCCTCATAAAAATCTTTGGTTCCTCTTTTAAATTCTACAGAAATATAGTCTCACCTCCCACACTACTACATACTGCAGAACATTCTTCCGGCAAAGATGTTTTCCAGATGCAGAGCACTGACAAATGAGTCAGGCACTTTGGGCACGTTGAGTACACAAGGTGGACATTTCAGTGCTGCTTTACAGGAAGAGGTAATGACTAGGGTTGCCTTCTGTCTTCATCAATAATGTAAAAGGCCACAGATATAAAGTCTAGATAATGTGAACACCTGAATGACATTTGATGTTTCCATTATCATCATAGTCCTGGAATGTAAACATTACAGTGAAATAAGTTTTATAAGAATTTGGTGAGCCTTATGTAATTGTAGTTAATTTGGATTTTTGCTATAGAGCTGCCAAGTGATAACCAAAATCTGATGACATGTGACAAGAAACAAAAAGGAGGAAAGCCAAAAAGAAGACATGGGGAAGAACCTGAAATAACTATGACGGTCTAAAAAATATAGGTTAGTAGTAAGGCATTGCAAGTGTCTTTCAGTTTTAAATCACCAGGTTTAAACCACCAGGTTAAGGCATATTCAAAGGTACTCTAAAGAGTCATCCATCACAAGGACAAAAATATAATCTTACAAGTAGTTGGATCTTTCTGACAAGGTTAAGACCTCCTCTAACTGGCAATATTCCACATAAAATTGGTAACAGAAGGCAGAAGTTTTCTTCCCTATGAAAAAAAAAAAAAAAAAGATATAAAAACTCACCTCAAAAAAACTATGCTGCTGAATAGGAGCTAACTCATTAGCAAGTTTTACTTTCTTGCACTAACAGTCATCAGGCATCTATATTGCTGCAAAAAAATTTATAGGGTCATGATAGTGATTGCCAGGTAGTGGAAGGATACGCTAATTCAGATGAACCAGTGAGCAACTGAACCAGCTGAGCAATAGAGAAGTGGACAGTGTAAACCGTCCAGAGATGGCAGGAGTCATTGCTGCTACATGAGGTTTGCTAGCAAAATCTGAGCCAAGAACTTTAAAGGCATAATTAATTGCAAGTAGTAAACTAACTAAAAAAACTTGGTAGTAGTAACGCTGAAAGTTGCCACTGTACTTTTAAAACACAGTTCTTAAGATATTTTAGTATCTTATTTGGGGAACATGAACCAGTAGGAGATAAACTTAAAAGCCTGCGAGGGAGACTGAAATATGAACTTTCACTGCTTGAAGTTTTATCTGTGTGGCTGCCAGGCAGATGCCTCAGAAACTTGGCAGGATAGAAGACAGCAAACTCTAGTAATGACAAGCAAAAACCCATTAGTCCATAACTACTCTCACATGATTCAACCTCTGCTCTTAACAGCAGGTGCATTTGGCTATCTAGCTATATTTGGAGACTGTAATTGGCTTCATGAAGCGAGCTGATGCAGCAAAGTCCATGAATAATTTTACTTGTTTGGTGCTCTTCCTCCAAATGTGTGGCTCTAGTGATGAAATTTAAATTACAGTGAAAACTTCAAACAAAGAACTTTCCCTGTGAGTTTTTTTAAATTACAGGGCAAAAATTTCTGAAATTAAAAGGTATGGTTTGGGGAGACAAGAATGTTTTCAATCTGTATGCAGTACAGAACTCTCTTCTTCTTCTTTTTTTTTTTTTTTTTTTTTTCTAAGAATATTGGAAAAACCTGGAAATGGAACATGTAATAAATCATAGGTTATATTTTTGTTTCTTCTAATTCTACTCATTTTATGGCAGAAAAATTTCAGTGGAACTTGAAAGTCTTTACAACAGCTAATCATGTTAGCTCGTGTCCTAATCCTTAATATTTCCATTTCACATTATTATATGTCACATATATACTGTGCCATATATATACTCTGTCACAGCTAGCAAATATCTATTTTTGCTTCCCTGCTGGCAAAATAACATACTCAGTCCCACTATAATTCATCTGGTTTTAATTACTAAACAACAAATATAAACATTACAAATCTACCAGGACTGATAGTATTGATATGCTGCATACCCGCAAAACCCAAAATGTATGCTTACATAGTATTTCAAATGTTTCTAGCTCTTGCTGGAAACATCACAGTGTACATCAAATTAAAAATAGCCACACATAATCTTCATACAAGTTGAGTTTACTGTAATGCTAAGTTCAATTTCTAAAAGTAAATGCCAGTCCAATTAAAATTATCTAATATTCAATTTAATGTTAGAAATGTTTAAAAAGAAATTCAATGCAGTGTAACAAAATCTCTGTATTTTTGGTATTTAATCAAGCCTACCTAGTAATGAGTTTGAATTTACAGACTAGAAGAATTAAGTATTCTGAAGAATTATTAGAAGAAATCTTCTTTGTAAATCAGCTGAAAACATTTACAGTAAGTGCTTAATAATAGTGTATGTTGAAGTGCTATTTCTTTCATAGAATCATAGAACAGAATCATAGAATGCTTTGGGTTGGAAAGGACCTTGAAGATCATCTAGTTCCAACCCCCTGCCATGGGCAGGGACACCTTCCACTAGACTGGTGTCCAAAGCCCCGTCCAACCTGGCCTTGAACACTGCCAGGGAGGGGGCATATGAAACTCTCTGGGCAACCTGTGCCAGTGTCTTACCACCCTCACAAGAAAGAATTTCTTCCTCATAGCTAATCAAAATCTATTCTCTTTCATCTTAAAACCACTACCCCTCATCCTATCACTACACTTTCTGATAAAGTCCCCCTCCATCTCTCCTGTAGCCCCTTTTAAGTACTGGAAGGCTGCTATAAGGTCTCCCTGGAGCCTTCTCTTCTCTAGGCTGAACAACCCCAAGTCTCTCAGCCTGTCCTCGGGTGCTCCAGCTCCCTGATCACCATTTTCTGACACAGTAATATGCGTGACCCTGCCAATTTCTGGATCTTACTGTTGACTTTCATTACAGCAGTAGTAGGCTACTATGGCTTCTCATATAAGGCCTAATCCAGAACTCATCTATCATTTTTCCCAGTTAAATTCATTAACTTTCAGCTAAATAATCACACCAATATACATGAAATAGATGTGAAACAGTACATGAATAATAGTTTTCCTTCTATATTTTCTATGAACCTGAGAAACAACGGACAGGAATCAACTCAGAATGAGAGGAAATCTTCATAATTCCAATCTTAAACTTTTATTTAAAGGATAATTTCTTCCACACATTCAGAACATGCTATTAATGATAATATTTAATATTTAATAATAATAATAATTGAGTCAACATTTATTTTCAAATATTTTAAATTAAACTTTCTATATTTATTCCATATAATTTTCCTTTTAGCTGGATATTGCTTGCCGAGTGATGGATCTTTTTTTTATTAATTATGGTGTTAGCAAATTTTGGCATGCATTCAAATAAATTTGGTATGGTCAAGTTGACATACTCTTTATAACATAAACTCTATTATAGGAAAAATTTGTTTAGCTTTCCAGCATGATTTTTCTCAGAAAAGCTACACACATCCCCAAAGTGTTATCTGATAATGCAAAATATTCAAAAATATGGTTGCGGTAGAAAATATTAAACCATATTCATTGCTTATGAAAAATGACATAATACAATTGCTGTTACCCTAGGTCTAAGTCCAAGGTAGGGTAAATGTTTATTCATGTGAGCAACATTAAACCAGTGTAATGTGGGTGCCTACATTTCTCTAGTGACTTCAAACTCTAATGATCCTTATCTCTTTAATAAAGCATTTTGAGTATGTGATAATAAGTGATAATGATGTTGTGGATAACAGAAATATTTTAATGTTAGATTTTTTTTTTCTAAGTCTATAATATATAATAGAAAGGTTCAAAAATGTGTTTGCCTGTAACAACATTACAGCAGAAATATAAATTGGAAATTTATGATATGAAATTATTCCAGTCTAAGGACGACACAAGCATCCATGAGAACATTATCTACTCCATCCAATACATTTCTAATGAAATAAGCATACAAAGAAATGTCCCCTTTAAATTATGCTCTCAGAAAATGTTTTACATTACATCCAATATCTTAACAGTGTTAACAAGTGAAAGAATCGACTTCTAAAACTCAAGTTTTAGGAGATACATATGGTTCAGATAATCACAGGCCTCTTCTGATGAAACACAGACAGTCCAGTCCCTTGAGGACTTGATTTATTAAGGTGTACCACATACTACATGCTTATTACCACACCAGTCTGGGAAGGGTAGAATTCTTCCTACGGAAAGATCCAGTGTTTTGACAGAAAGAGAATCTGGTGCTTTCATTTAAAATGAAGATGCCAGAAGTCAGGGTTTTATGCTATTCAAAATGACTGTTAAATTTAATTTCCTTTGAAAAAGATGGATAAAAATGAGCTATCCCGTGTGATTTTCAGGGACATATGCTCTTGGGCAGGATGGCATGTGATTGACAGTATACGTAAGGCTATCTGGAATCATCGTCGTGATAAAAAACAGAACGGTGGAGAAAGGAGGCATTGTAAGAAAAGCAAAAGGCAGAGGGAAAATTAAGATGGAAATAGCTAAAAAGATGAAAAGAAACTTTCAAGGTATTTTTTTCTGCTAAATCAATTATTCACAGCAAATGCAGAGTTTGAGATAATATTCCATAGGTGAGTTTAGGAAGATTTGGTACTTCTCACACACTGAAATAAACCAAAGTTTTACTGAGAACAAGAACTCTAAACAGCAGTGGATGGATTTATGTAGAAATGAGTACACTGTTAACCAAAGCATGTTCTCTTTAACTGAACGAAATAGCTCCTCTGGAAAGATTTAATTCACAGAAAGAAGTCAAGTATTCAGCTATTAAACATCAGTGTCTTCAGAAGACCTACCTAGTTTGAATTATCTAGCACTAACGCATCTGTGATTTGATCCTGGTTTTCTTTATATCTCCCAAATACTCTTAAATATTAATGAAAACTGAATATATCAAAGGTCTGTTTCTTGACTTTAATTATGTTATCTTTTTTATTATGAGATAGATTTTTATGAAGTCAAGCTCTTATATTGTATGTAGGTGGGATATGTCATATTCAGCTTTTGTTTTGGTGAAAGTCAGGTGTCTAGTTTCAGATATTTACACATTTCTTTGCTATCAGAACAAGATAGAGAGGCATTTCAAAATGGCATTTTAAAATTCCTTTATAAAAGAATCTAAATACGTATAATCTAAAAGTAGCCATTTCTATACTCCAAGTTTTAAGGAAGTCTATTAAGTTTTAGATACATAGTTAAATGTAAATTAATTCCACCCAAAAATATCTTCTATACATAAACTAAGGTTGTACTTGGTCAACGTTTGCAATTTTAAGCACTTCAGTGAAGGGCACTACATAGAAATAACTGTCTTTAAGGATCTTTGTTGTCTCTACTGTTTGTCCCCCAGTATGCCTATGCCTTGGATACAGAAAAAAAGCTTTATTTGAATAACTCAGGATATATTTGAAACCCCTCAGACTCAATAATGCTTTGCAAATATTAGTAGTCAAAACCAGAGACATACTTCTGCCACTTGACTTTTGAGCCTATAGAACTCAACAGAGCTGATCTTAAGTAGTGTAAATGGAGATCAAAAGTCAATATTAGTCAGGTATTAATGGTCACATAACTGTTATGAATTGTATTATTCACCACTGCATATTATCCTTAAACCTCCACAGATATCTTCACCCATCCTCCTCCTTCTTCCTCCCCCCTACCCACCTCTTCATTTGTTTCTGGCAGATTTTGCAAGACATGGGGGAAATCCTAGTGCTTGTTTAGAAGTTTATTGTACATTTTTCATAAACATTATCTTTTCTCACGGTAAATCTAACAGGGTCAGACAATAGACCCTACTGAATTTTTGCTGTAATCTGTGGTCCTAAACCCTTCAGATGCTTTTAGAAAAATACCCAAAGGTAATAAAAGCCCTGTTAGACTGCAGAGAAATCTACATGTAAGGGGAAGAAACAATCTCCCTAAATTACAAGTAACATCTCTATATCCTCATTTGACCTAATGGTAACCATAAAAAACCCTACACCACTTCCTCCTTCAAAATGAAACATTATCTCAGTATGACTCTGTCCTGATTCATTCTGCATAGTGTTTATCAACACCATACACTTATGGGATGTTCATCCTCCATTAGTTTTTTCTTCACTGTACCTTTAGAAATTCGCCTTCATCTTGGTCTAGTATTGGTGCATACCTTCAGATGTTTTGGGGTCAGCCTGTCTTTTCTTCTTATAGCTGACTTTATGGTAGGTAGAACGAGATAATTTCATTAATAACCTTTATTTCTCACAAGGACTGCTGTTTAGAATTATAGACTTATAATGGATTGTGTTGATAAAATTGATTCATTTCTGTATACTAGAATGTTGGGAAGAAGCCCATAGTGCTCTAGGGATCAGATCATAGAATCATAGAGAGGTTTGGGTTGGAAAGCACCTTAACGATCATCTAGTCCAACCTCCTTGCCATGAGCAGGGACATATTTCACTAGACAAAGCTGCTCAAAGCCCCATTCAGCCCGGCCTTGAACACCTCCAGGGAAGGGGCATCCACAACTTCTCTGGGCAACCTGTTCCAGTGTCTCAGCACCCTCATCATAAATTTTTTTTTGTTTATAGCTATTCTAAATAAACCCACTTTCAGTTTAAAATAATTACTCCTTGTCATATAGCTAGAGCCCCTGGTAAAAAGTCTTCCTCTGTCTTTCTTATCAGCCCCCTTAAGTACTGGAAAGCTGCTATGTCTCCCCAGATCCTTCTCTTCTTCAGGCTGAACAACTCCAACTGTCTCAGCATGTCCTCACAGGAGAAGTGTTCTAGCCCTCTGGGTTTTTTTTGTGGCCCTCCTCTGGACCCACTCAAGCAGGACTATGTCCTTCTTATGTTGGGGGCCCCAGAGCTGGACTCAGTACTCCAGGTGGGGTCTCATGAGAGTGAAGTAAAATGGGTGAATCACCTCCCTTGACCTGCTGGCCACACCTATTTTCATGCAGCCCAGGCTATGATTGTCTTTCTGGGCTGCAAGTGTACATTGCCAGCTCATGTCTAATTTTTCAACCACCAGTATCCCCAACCTCAAATCCTTCTCCACAGGGATGCTCTCGATCCATTCATCACCCAGTCTGTATTCATATTAGAGATTTCCCTGACCATGTGCAGGACCTTGCACTTGGCCTTGTTGGACCTCAAGCATGGGGCTGCTCCTCCAGCTTGTCAAGGTTCCTCCAGATGGCATCCTGTCCTTCACGTATATCAACTGCACCACTCAACACAGTGTTATCCACAAATCTGCTGAGGGTGCACTCAATCCTGCCGTCTATGTTGTTGATGAAGATATTAAATAGTATTGGTCCAGTCCCTGGAGGGACACCATTCATTACTAGATTATGTACTGCTCAGCACTCCAAATATATACAGCCCCGGACGATCCTTGTGTCTAGGAATCTGCGATCTAACTGGAAAACACAGCCAAAAAAAAAAAAAAAAAAAAAAAAGAAAGAAGAAGGAAAGATTTTCCGTTATGAAGATGGGGAAAATGAGAAAATTATTATTTCAGTCTTCACAAAATTCTTAAGGGTTTGGATTTAGCTCTACATGATTTGCAGTGGTCATTCAGGAAGTGTGTATGTAACTGTTGGACACTTCATATTTTGTATGTAAGTACAATGGGTGACACAAGGCTACTATGCTGTGATGAGAGTTTGTCCTCAGAAAAAAATGGGATCAGAATACACACGAGGTATTAGAACTGGGAGGGAACATTTTTCTGTCACTAAAAGAATTTTTAAAGACTTTGAAATATGTTTCCATCCCAGACTGGAATGAAATTTTCAAATACAGAATATTTTCAAACGTTGAAAAAGCCTTCTATGTTCAAATTGATGTGATAGAACTATTTATATAATTTTACATTTTTATTTTGTTGAAAGCAGTGTCATCTCTTTATTATAAGTCAACTAACGTTTCAAAATTAAATGTTCTTGAACAAAATAGAAGACAATTTAAGACACATATTCTCCTTTTTTTTTGAGAAAATATTAATCAATGAAAAAAAATTTTCATAATTTCATAATGTTTCACAGAGGAAAAAAACCCACCAAAACCAAACTCAGGATCCATATAACTTCTGAATGTTTTTAAAGCACCTACTCTTATTCTTTATATAAAAGTTTTAGTCTTTAATAAATTTATCTACCTCTAAAACAAAAAGAGCTTTTGAAGAAAGAGTATTTAATTGTTTAATTGCTATGGATTTTTCATAGTAGTATGTAGAGATGGAAAGATATATAAAAAAAAAGACACATAGAAGACAACATTCAGGAAACTTTTATGAGGTTATAAGAGAATTTCTAAATATTGACTTTTGAGATATGAAGGTTATTTCCAAAATTATCTTCAATATAAATGTGAAAAAATTGAAGATGTTATTTATATTAGTACTATATATCCCGTGTACCATATTACTGAATCTGACAGCAATGTTTTTGTTTAGAATACAATAGAAACAGAAATTTATATTCTGCACATTATTTATGAGCATGAGACTGTCGGAGGACAAGTTAATTTTGTAATACATGCTGCATATTGCACAGCATTTATCCATCAGGATACAATTCTCCATTCCTGATACTATGGAAAACATGTAAAAAGGACAGAATGAACTGTATGAAATAGTTTGTCACAGAATAATAGATTAATCAAACTGTCACAAGAGAGTACACTTAGGAATTAATAGGTCCTAAACATTTATTATATAACTGAAAGCTATTTAATTGTTTATATTATATTTCATTAATACCTTACAGGAAATTATTACACTTAAGTAGTTCTGCTACTTACTATATAAGTTTAACTGAAGTTCAAGGCATTTTCTTCTCTTTCAGAATTAAAGAATCAGGAATATTTTTTCTATTCTGACCTTTGCAGAATATTATAAAATAGTGTCTGGTCTGAAGGCAGTGGGACAGCTTGCTTTATAGAGAAAAGCAAAAAGCAGGAAAAGCATTAGAAAATGCTCATTTGTGTAGATGTAAAGGCAATATATCTAGTTTATTTATGCCAGCTTTATTCACATAAATATCATCTATATAAACAGTTTATGATTTCAACAGGCTCTCTCACAGAGGGATGTATTTCTCAATCTAACTGTTGCATAAACAATGTACCAGTGGATGGATGGCACTAGGAGACCAAATGGGCCATGATGTGTGTTATATTTGTATCACAAGAAAACCAAACAAAAACAGTCTTCATTGCATCTTTTGTAATCTCAAAAATTGTTCAAGTTGAGTGTAAGATAAGTATAAAAGATTCTCTCCCCATTTTCCATTGTTGGAAGCAATGGAAAATAAAGTTGTTATAACAAAGTACAACTGTCTGTACTTGCTTTGAAAAAAAACCAAACAAAACAAAACAGTAATAGGAAAGAAAGAAAACAGCAAGTACTGCAAGCACAAGACAAGGAATTGTGTTGGGTCATTTAACAATAAGGATACAAATAATGTGACAGTCAGATCTATTAGCTTCAGAATAATCTGCAAAGGCAAGCACCAGAACTGCTATTAGATGAGCCAATTAAAAAAGGATAGGAGGAAGCATTTGGCAATCTACTCTACTTAATAGCCATGCACTAGTTGGAAAAGGATTAGCTGTCTTCCAGGTTATTTCCCCATCTTCATTTTCTGCAATAAAATTTACACTAAAGAACAAAATTTCTACATGCACAGGATATTGATACCAGATCATTGTTTGGATGTGTCACCTTTCCAAGTAAAATATTTCTACGTAACAGTAAGATAAAAAAGAATATTTACATCCATCTCCTTGGGATTACAGACATCTGAGGAAAATACTGTATGACCCACAGAATGTGTTTGTGTGCATGGGTGTATTTACATTTATGTGCATATATAAAATATTATGTCACACAAAGGTCTCATTTTATAAGCAAGGCTGCTTGCCATCTCAAACTACGCTAGTAAAAATGGTATCAATAAATTAATAATAAAGGTATAAATATGATAACTATAATGAAGATATATATTTTCAAAAGATTATGGGTCAAATGTAAATTCGATGAAAGCAAGCAGCAGTCCACCTTTTTTCTTTTTTTCTTGTTGCAACTTATTTCTTTTTTTTTTTTTTTTTCCCCTTTGAAACTAATCTCAGTGACACCACAATAAAGATCATCTCTAAAAACTGTCACAGAGCTGATTTATATCTACACATTTTCTCTGCAATTCTAGCCTGGTGCTGCTATTAATGACATTTGGCAATAATTGTTTTCTCTGTGGTTATCAGTTCTTTTGTCCACAGCATCATCCTTACCTGAATAGCTTTAAAAAATACTAAATAGCTGTTGAAAACAATTACTTTTCCTTCCTTATAAAATTTAGCATTTTATTAATTCATAGCCAAGTTCATCAGTGTAATTTGCACTGCTTACTTTCTTGCTTTTTTTTTTAGAAGGGTTATAAAGATCAGAAGGCAATTCCTTTAAAAGGATTTATTTTCACCATGTATCTGTTGGTGGTTTACTATGATAAGGATTTACATGTGCTGTTGCAGTAAGGCAGCACTATAGATGCTGTCTGTGCTGAAAACTAGAAGTCAGGGTGTTTGCATAGGTGCAAGGCAGCTGTGGCTTCCACTAAGTCCACCTGCCCCTATTCTTGCATTTATACCAAAAATATAAGCATCATCCCTTTAACACAAATTATGTGTCTTGAAATACCATCCTCTAGTTCAAGTATGTTGTACTAGACATCTAAGGAATCCCTTCATGTTAAATATTTACCTCCTTTTTACATTCTTATGTCAGAGAGATTTAAATGAAAAAAACAAGTAGAGCAAGCCTCCAGAACATTACAATAAACATTCAGAAGTTTCATTACACAAGAGTTCTAGGAAATTTGGATTAATTTATGCTTAATCACCTTCATTTGTCATCCAATATCACCCAATCTCTGCTTTTAGTCACAGAACTCAACACATTTCTCAACACTAAATCTCACATCAAACTACAAACTGTGTGCAGGTACTGGCATTTTTTCTTGAGATTCAATGAGTCTTTTTTTTTGGGGGGGAAAAAAAAAAAAAAGTGATTTGAGTGTAGTGTAACAAATCTTGAAATGGACAGTAGGGATTCAATTTCAACTGTGCCATTCAGCCTTAGCGTCTCCAGGCGAAAGACCATAGCAGCCAAGGAAGATGGCACGAACACTATTCAGAAGATAGCATGATAAATTGAAACTAGCCTTGCACTGCTGAAACAGAGTCTAAGGGCCAGTCATCTAGGAATAAAGCTCATTTCAGTTAGCCTGTTTCCACCAGCATAAATGAAATTTCACTTCTTTATACCTATGGATTATAGAATCTGGCCCTTGATGTACCACGTTTCTGTTTCTGATTGTTTTATACAGTCTGCAGATCTAAATTCCAGAAAGAATTCTCCATTGTTAGGAACAAGAAGATGTGATGCCTACTACTGAAATCTAAAATAATTCCGATTTACCGAACAACTTTAAGAGAAATTAAAAAGTGCATATCCAGTCCCACCAGTAATTTCTGCAGCCCTTTCTTTTATGACTGCAGTGAGCTCTAATGATACTGAACTAACAGGGTCATTTTCAGCTCAGATGGTACAGATCCATGTGTTTAAACTAAAGCTTGCAGGTTCCATCGCCACAGTATTTGGCCTCTCCTTACATATTAACCACGTGTAACAAGTGGCAGAAGCCTTCCAAAAGCACTAACACAGGTGGACCTTTGGTGCTCGTTTGTAGCCGTGTAGGGTAAGCGTGCTTCAGGCTGTTTGTATAAGTCCAGTAGCAGGGTTAGAACTTGGGAGTGATAAGGTTACCTAAACCATAGCACAACTAAAGAAAGTCAAGCCATCCAAGAAAATCAAGGTTGATTTCTACATGTCACATTTAAAAACTAAATATGTATATTGCCTCAGGAATGCATTTGAAACAGCCAAGTCTGGTAGGAAAGAATGTTTTAAGAGCACTATTTCAGCAGGGTTATTTCTACTGGGAATAAATAAACTGCTGAACGTGCCTCATTTTTTAATGCCCCCCAGATGTAAACTATACTTGATTCTATTGTCTATAATTTAATTTAATGCTTGGAATGTTGCAGTAATATACAGTAACTGATATGTCCTCTGACTGAAAAGCAGCCAGACCAAAAAAGTTTCTAATTTTTCCTGCACTATAGACCCTTCTTATTGTAAAGATTACTTTTAGCATGAATTTCTATTACTCAATCTTTATTAGAAATGACATAGAGAACTAAGAGAAAGACAATGCCTGCTTTATATATTTTTATTAATTGGAAAGCTGTTGTACAGGATTTTTCTTTGTGCTGTTAATTGTGAACAATATCTTGCAAATTTAAATAATGGTTCAGTAGAAGCAATTGTTGAACAGCACTACCAGCAGTATTGTAAAATACTTTTTCTGCAATAATAACATTGTTTTTCACCTATTCTTATCCTCACTCATGTTAAATACCTCTAATTCTTGAGGAACCTGGCACTTAGCATTAGGTACAAGAAAGATGAAAAGGAGGACATCTATATTGAAAAATACGTTTAAGTATTTCTAGTCAGACAACGTAAATATTTATATTAATGCATAGCATTATGTTCTGACTCATGGTGTAATACAATTTTAATGTTTTACTCCATGGTATTTCAATACATTTCTAATACATATGGATTAGAAAAAGAATATATTTTTGTTGTGTCAATACTTTGGTTTATTTTCAAATCAGAATATTTCTGTTGTTTTATAGCTGTTCTTCAGACAATCAGCCAGATATAGGACATCTACATTTTCATTCTTAGAAGGGGCTAATGGAAATTTTACAATGCAAAAACTCCTCAAATAAACAAAAAATGTGTTTAAACCTTTCTTCTCTTTTTTTTTTTTTTTTTTAAAAAAAAAAGGTTATATCTCCCATTTTTCTGTATCCAGAGCCTAGTGACAATCTGTTAAGTGACATAAAGGCTGTCTTATTTTTTCCATAAAACTACACTTTCCTAATTTTATTAACTTTAGGTTAGGAGAGTTGTTGTACTCACTGTACAGCAGTGACTTTCATAAAAGTCCTTCCAACTAGGGTGTTGAGTGAACACGAGAAACTAATGTTTTAAAACTGCAAGTTTCTCTTGTGATTGTGGAGAAGATGCTGAATGTGTGACAGAACCATAAAGACCATGAAGCCAAAAGAAATTGAAAAAATAAACAATCCAATTTCATTTCATTAGGTTCAAAATACTTCTGTGTCAGTGCTTCTGATTTTTAAGCTGACTCCATGATTTGACACATACATTTGACTACTTAGATTAGGCAGTCCTTAGTTACACAATATATTAGTGTTTCATAAATTAATATTCACATAATCAACTGGTCATAAAATTATGACTAGTTATGTGCAAAGTTTGTTTCTGACAGAAGCAAAAGACACACAGAAGAGGCCGGAGACATCTGGAAGATTATTGATGACCATCAAACCTCAATCTAACAAAATTTTGAACTGTTGAAAGATTTTTTTTTGGTTGTTTCCACCATTGGTAACGAGTATGAAAACTGGGATTTGCTTTTTTGTTTTATTTATCACTTTTCAAAATGGTGAATAGTGAACAACAAACAGCTCTATACACATCACATGTTTTTTAGCACAAACTAGCCAAGAGGAAATCCATGTCAAACTCAAGGATTTGTAAGTATCACTTTAACACTGTTTAACATATTATAAACCAGGAGAGATGGTGGTTCTAGGGTGCTTATTTATTTACTCATGTATGCAAATCAACAGAAATAGAATACTAATGATTCATTAACACTGCAAAATAATCTTTTAAGGCTGAATCATTTGTTACTAAGGGTACCTTCTGAATATAAATTTTTGCATTCCTTGGAGGATACTCTTCTCAACAGGAGCTAGGAGCGCTTAGCTTTGGCTTTATGCGTAACTACACACCTTTAATGTGTGACTGTCTTAGAACTCCTGTACACTGTTTTGTGCCTAGAGGTTGTGTGGCATGTTAAGAGGAGACCAATTTTAAATAAAAATGCAATAATGGCATTAAAATATGCACTGTTGTAGCTTCAGTACGGTCTCTTGTCTGTTACTGTCAAAAGGAGCTTGTTGAGGTTTTCTTAATTATGTGTGCACAACGAATGACTTAGTTGCTAATGGTGTGGACAGTGGCACCTGAGCTGCATTTCAGAGTAGGAAAAAACCCCAGCATTTAAAACTGATCTTCATATTTTGGCACTTCAGTCTATACTTGGATGGGTAGCAGGTTTTACCTTCGGAGCTGCTGAGAATCTCCAGTTTTGTGCTGACTTGAGGAAAAAGCATTTAAAAAAGAGAGAGAGAGAGATTTGGCAATGTTTATTTAAGACATTAAGTAGCAGAAATATGTTAAATGGGCACCAGCAGCACTGCCCAGAAAATCAATGAATTATATGGCAACAACAGGGCTGCTGTGCTAGATAATTACACAGGTCTTACACAGTGGTCAGTGCATAGAAATCTACCATTCAGACTTGGTGAGCTAACAAACTCTGAAAAGTATTCCAGCTTATTTAAAAGTCTTCCTTGAAATTGGAAGCTGATCTATGGTTGGCAGGTTGCTTGCCAAGTATTTTATTCACCTACAAGTTCAAAAGATATAAGCCTCTGAGCTTCAAGGCAGGGAGAGGGAAGTTGCCTTTGAAAAAAACAAGGGGAATAAGGCAAGAAGAGGACCGAGACTAAAGCTTTCTATGTCTTGAAAAGAACATGCACTGACTACTGGGAAAGCATCAATTATTAGTGCTGTGAGCGGTAATTATTATTACTAACAAGCATCCTCACTTATAGATACAATGGCACATGTTTCAAGAGACAGATTCAATGGCATATTTTTAATGAACCCACTTCATAGTTACAAATACTCCCTTGCTCCCCCACAACAAAGTGTTTAATGTCTTTTCTTGTGAAACTTAAAACAGTTAATTTGCTTACTGTTTCTGTAAAGATCTCTTCTTTCCCTCTGAAACAGTTAGTGAGCCACATATTAATTTTCTCAGTTCAGTTTTATAATAGAATTTGAAAAATTCTTATCTCCTTTTCTTTCATTATGTGAATGTGACCCACTGCACACCATGCAGCAACTTCTCTGTTCTTCCCCGTGTGCCAACACCAGAGATAGTGTTAACATGCAAAGAGCCTAACTTGCAATGCTGCAATAGGAACAGAGTCAGGGTTCGAAGAAGCCTTGGTGACAGCTTCAGAGGTGGGCACAGGTCTTTACTGGTTCTTTTGCCTCTTCTGCACTTGACATGTGAGCATATTTTTTCTGTGAGATTATCCAAAATTGGAATGAAGTAGTAAAATAATGGTTTAAAGGTAACCATTTGGCTTCTGCGTAAATGGTTACTCTCACAGTAGTTTAACTCACTTCTTTTCACTCTTTATTGCTTCCAGGCTTATACTCAAGCCATATCCTCTGTCACTGAATGCTGAAGTTGTTTGTCAAACACAAGTATATGATTCCAGCACTGCTGATGCTTGGCTTTATTTACTTTATTTCCCTTGCACGAACACCATTAGTGCATGTGTGTCATCTCAAATTCAAATTGAAATGGATCACAGACTAGCAATGGCTTTTTCTGTTCAACTACTTTGTTAACATTACACTCCACAGAAGCTATAGAACAAAAAGGAGTTTTGCCAAGAGATGAAAACCGAATGTGTGGTGGAGAAACCAAATATTATGGCAACAAGAGAGTTTAGTGGAAACACTCTGTGGAAAGCCAAGGGGTTTTGGTGGGCAAGTGACAAAAAAGGTGATTAACTGGGAGGATGAGTAATTCCCTTTTTTATATAAGTGTTGTAAGAAAAATGCTCATAAAAGAAGCAACTTGCTACAAATGTCAAGTATGAGATACTATGAATGCACAGACTTATCAAACTAGGCTATATCCCATTAATATCTCAAAATGGCATAAGAAGAGCTTGACTTTATACCTTTTCATGAACTGTTGATGGACTTTATGCATTTTTGTGAAGTAGCCAAAATGTCAGCTTGACAAATGTTTTCATGTGATCAAAAAGTTCAAAATGGTGTTATTTCTGCTGCATGCTGATGAATGCAAGAAACTACAGCATAATAAATTGGAGTATCTGAAATCAAGGATGACTTTGATCATCTTGGCAAAAAAATTTGTGATATTTCACAAAAATTTATGGCGGAAAGTCACTCTGAATAATGTTTTATCTATTCTGCAATCCATTCAATTATGAAACATAAATGAACAAACTAAGAGATCGTTTTCAGAGACTGATTTAAAATTCATTTGTACTAAAAAGTAACCACTGTGTCTTATTATTGAAGAAAACTACTGAATTATATTAGGTACTTAGCAGCATTATCGAAATTGCATTTAGCCACTCTTATTCTCAAATAAGATAACAAATCACATCAGTAACAAAGTGCTGTAGCTGAGACAATTACAACACAACCTGTACAGCTGTGGAACTACAGCCACCTCTTCTATTTGAAAAGTATTAATGCTGTAAGAGGCCCTGTTACTGTGAAAGACTATGGTTTCTTTGGCTGCATATGATTTACTAAGTAAAACCATTTTATGGCTCAGAGGCCACATGGAATACATCCATAAACCTGAAGTGTTCCTGTGGCTTTATCTCCAAGTAACATAACATCATCCAACCCACCTATGTAGAATGGTCCTTATTTTACTGTCTCCTGAACCATGCCCAATTATTTTTCGGAAGAGTGGTAGTTTTCACAGTTGCCAAGAAGAACAAAAAAAATTTAAATACTCACATGCCAGTGCTTCAGTGGGTGCTAGTGCTCTGGATTTGCTTTTTAAAATTATATGTAGCTTCTACTAAATCTATCCCTACTAGGTTTGGTTTAATTTGGATAATTTCTTCTATTATTGCATGTCTATTCTATTCCAGAATAGAATAATTATTATTTAACTGATATATCACAGCAGAGGTGAGACACCTAAGTGAGAAGGGTTTCTGTTGTCTCAAGCATTTCATATGTGTACAATAAAGGGCCCAGTTCTTTGCTTTTGAGTATGAAGAAATAGTAGGGAAATACTCACTTGCTGTATCACAGCCAAGGAGCAATAATAAGCACAAGTACTGTTACCACAGTAATGTTAATGGGCAGTGGTAACTTCAGTTACGATCAACAACAGCTTAAGAAAAGCATATCTCTAATCTGTTAATTAAAATCTAGTTAGAAGCTGCTTTGACATATTTAGGCTGATCACACAGCCCAAAAATAATCTGGTTTAATCCAGGAAGCACTTGAGTATGGAATGCAAAATTAAGAAATTTCTTTTATTTGAATTACTCCAAATCTCATTCTAAGGTCATGTTCAGCCCCCAAGAAATCTGTATCATGGGAAAGGTTCTAGGATTTAACAAAGCAGGCTAGTTCGCAGTGACCATATATGAAATAATCGCTTCAAATCATAGAGATTGTAATTATGTTGAAGACAGTGAAATAATATGGGTCAGCACGGTCTCCTTCTACAGTAGGTATATATTCATAAAGCATATGATACTGTGCATAGGCACCAACTCTGGTCCCTAGGAAAAACAGTACAGTTGCATGGAAAATGTTATTTTTTATAAGTAACTTAGCAACTGTGACTTGTTCTAGAGCCAAGAACAGAATCTAAAGGTTGTAGTCAGAATTTTATTTCAATGTTTTTCCCTTCTATCATCAGTACCCCCCACATTCAGAACTGTTAGGGGTATATACTCCTGATGTGGGGATTCCTGCTTAGAGTAGAGCTTCAGATACACTACTCAGCGTAGGGAAAGAGATGTATACTATGTCTCCTTAAGGATTAATCTACAAATGTTTACTGTGATTATGAATACATTCTTTAGAATTTCAAACTTTCCCCTTTATTCTGTATATTAATATAATCTGTATTATAAACCATAATAGCATAATTCTGCCAACCTCTTAACTAAAGCATGAACGAGTTTCATTTTCATATGCCTCTGCCAACCTTTGGCTTCTCACTTCAACTATGTGATAAATCACCATCTTGTTTGCAAAAGCCAACTTTTCTCATTTAAGAAATGAATAATATGCTTGACTGCGCTACGAGATCAACCTTGTGGGGCAAATATATCCTCGCTCACATTTTGCTGTAGGCATACTGCTACATTTTCCACTCTATGATGTAGCATACTCAATTGCATAATCAAAATTAAACAATCTATATTACAAAACCACATCAAAGTAAGACAAAGGAGTTAATTAGCCCCACAGAGGATTACAGACATGTTTTTTACTGCCTCAAGTCCATTTAGCTAATTATTCCAAAATATTTTTCTATTACTAAAATGAGAATGCAAGAGAAGTTCTAAGTTAAATCATTTGCTTGTATTGACTGGTATTTTTCTGCTGTCCCTGGCAAAAATCTGATGCTTCTGGAACTATGAATAACTCTAATACTGACCAGGTGACATAATACAAGTGCTGCTCCAGTGTCTTCTGGTATATAATACACATGTAGAACAATGAAAATGGATTGCTACTATCACTCATGTATTAGTTCTAATCTCAGTAACATTAATAGCTCATAGCTAACTCTCTTAGTACATTTGGTTGTATAAGTGAAACATTTAGTCTTGTAGGTTGCCAAAAGCACATAATCATTTTAATGGATCACTTTATGATGTGGATATAATTTTATACAATAATGTATATTAATCTTCATCTTCACTTAATCACAGTACTTGAGAATATAAAAACTTTCCCAACTCTCTGTTGAGTGATACATTTAATTAGGTCCTTGATAACTAAATCACATTTAAATACATTCAGATAAGATTAAGACAAAAGCCACGGTGATTAATCTTAAGTAAGAAAAAGATGACATTACTAAACTGGGCTAAATATAATCTCCAAGATGTTATTATCTTCAATATTTTTAACTATTAATAAAATACAAATATTCCCATTGCACACTTTCAGCAGATTAAACTTTGAATACTCCAAGAAAATATTTGCCTTTTTCCCAGTTTACTAGTGTTATGAAAAACGTGCCACTAGAACAAATTTTCATTGGCAGTATCAAAGGATAAAACATAAAATGATTCAAACACCATCAATATAAAACCTTGAACAATGAGTTTATGAACCCATTTAAATTAATAAAGCATCATGCTTATAATCAATCCTTGGTAACATAGTTTTTGCTGAAAAACACAGAGCATGGTAAGATGTTTCAAAATTGTTAGTTTACTAAAGTTTTCAGGAGTATCTATACACATTAGGCAATCAAGTTCCATTATTTCTGATCTGTCTAGGTTGGAAAATCACTTTGATCCATTTTCAGGCACCTAATTTTCTTTGAAAATACAACTATTTGTGAAGTAAATCTCTGTCACTGACCTCTGGGCACATGCTTATGTTTAAAAGAAGCTTTGACATAAAGGCATAAGCACATATCCAAGTTTCTTTTTTTTCAAATATTTTTTTCTGTGTAGAAAATAAATATATATATTTGTATGGATCTGACCTGTTAATGTAGCATTTACTTTATTTCTAAATGAAGAATTAAAAAATTCTTATGTTGTGCATTCTTTAATATTCTTGGATTAAAACTTTATAAAAATAGTAAATATAATTTGACAAATAAAAATGTTTGCATATGTTGCAACAGTCCCACCTCATCACTGAAGCTTGTCAGAAAGCTGAAAAATTGTTTTACCTCTCAGGGAAAGGTGTAAATAATCTAAAAACCTAAAATGGGTGTTTCTCTCTTTTATTTTAATATATTTAAAGATCATTCTCCCAGGAAAAAGTTATAAATGAAATTAAATACAGAAATACAAGAATATAAATAAGATCATATTCTGAAGAAGTCTGTTTACGTTTTATCATCTTCCTTATATTAAACTTTGAAGTTTAAACAAAGGGGGGAAAAAAAACGTTGACCTAAGATTGCTATACACATTCCTTTAATTTACACTAATATTTCCCCTTGAGAATGCATTCATGCAATTTTACAAAGCAGAAGAGAAATTGTAGATATTTAGGAAAGTGTATGTTGAGACACTTAAAACTTACTACACTTCAAACCAGGTAAATTATACAGAAGTCTCTCTAGAGGCCAGACATTAAATACAAAGCCATAGAGAACAGAATAAAACCGAGAGAGATTAAAAACAAGAAAAAAAAGAATACAGATAACCCATCTCATCTGCTGCTCATTAGTGCACAGTAACTGACAGACTAGATAAACATATAATGGACTCCCTGCTGTTTATACCTAACCATTGTTTGCATGGAAATATGTTCTATCAGCATAAATGTGGCTGTATTCCACTCTGGTCACACTTCAGTGGCATGTTCATTCTGTTGCGTTTACAAGATCTGCTGAAGTCACACAGAAAACTCTGAAACAAAGTCTATTTAGGGAAAACAATGTTGTAAGAGAATACATTTGCTGTTTCCCTTTCCTCCTTGCCATATTCCTGCATACATTTGTACAAAAATAGTTTCTTTGTTCCCCAACATTCATTTTCTTTTTCTGATTATGATTTTTAGCTGAGGTCATATTACTAAATTTACCGTTTTGCAGCTGCTTACTACTGTCTTGTACTACACAACTCAAGCAGGATTTTTCTATGGCATAAGCTGTGATGAGTGGGAGATCATCTGTGTGTAAGGAGAGGAGAGGACACTGCATCACGCACTTTGTACTCTGCTCCATGAGCCATACACACCACCAATCTGAGACTTCTTTCAGGTCATGATGCTTTAGATTTTTTTCCTGAGTAAAAGTCAGTAACACTGGTTCTGAGCCGCAGCAGGGACTCCATGTGTTCACAGAGCTTTGCTGTGCGTTCTGTCATCAGAAGTAGGAAGCTGGAGAAGTCTTACAGCACCACACAAAATTTCTGCCTTTTCACTGGAGTCCCAGTCCATGGGCTCAGCCCTGGTAGGTAATAATGAAGCTTGCCTTAAGGCTTGATATGGGAAGCAGTGCTCAGCAGCCTCACTGGTGTTGGGCTGGCATCTGTCAGCAGTCTTACTCATGCCTCATATAACAGTATTTCCAATTCCATCCAATTCCAATATTCCATTGGAAATACTTTGCTTAATAGATTTTAGGAGCCCCTTTTTCATTTCATGGCCAGTCCCACTTCCTAGCTAATAATCTCTCAGGGATCAGCCCTTAGACTTCTGTTTCCTCCTTCCCTGTGGGTCCCACAAATCTTGGCTGCAGCTTTTAACAGAGTCATTTGTTATGGACTTTTATGTTCACAACCAAACATTCAGTACTATTAAAATTTCATTTAATTTATTTCAGTCTAACACTTTTTCTTAAGGTCATCTATTTTGCGCACTGTCTGTTAATTTCATTACCACACTGCTTGTTTTTATGCCAAGCCCATAAATGAGTCTATTAAGTAAGATACATTCCACTAATAATCCTTCTGGAATTTAAAAAAAAAAAAAAAAAAGCCCTTCTTCAAGCCCAGTTACTTTATTTATTTTATAAGGTGTATGCTAATACTTGTCCAGCTCTAACCCTTTAGCTGACTAATAGCATCTTATAGCACTATATTAAATATTTTAGTGTCTAGACACATTTGCTCTACTACATTTCATCTGTCTGAAGAAATGAATCATATATCAAAAAATAATAAATTTGTACAGTAAGTGCATTTATCTTTGATGAAGCTGTCTCCAGTGTCATCTCCCTGTCGATTTAATTTCATGTTTTATGAACTGGTTTTTTACTTTAAGTTGAAAAGATACGCCACTTAAATTTATCTAAACATAATGTAGGCATTTAGTGCAAATTAGCCTTTTAGGTTCCAAATAATCTGTAGGAAGACATAAGAATATGTGAAGAGTAAATCGCTTCATACATATGTACCCATATATAAACACACACATATACCTGGAATTAAATTATGAGATACCTGTTTTCTCTCTTGAATGAACTGGGAGCCATAGTTTTAGATAGCTGGATAGGCCTATATAGAAGAAGACTGTATTTTCTGACTTGAGGTTATCAAACTACTTAATTTTTTTTCTTTCTAAATCAAATAAAGACACTTCCTTTGTATAATTTTATTGTTAGTAATAATCTTTTATTCCTATATTTGATACTACCACCATTATTGAAAGCAAATTTTCCTTTAGCTTTAGGTCATACTTAGATCATCCCTGAATTCTGCTCAGTCCTTACTGAAGAATGATATAATTGCCTTCTCCTTTATGTTCTTTCTTTCAGACACCTAACGATCTTACAGCTGCAGCCACTGTGGAGGTTAAGCTTCCTAAAGGTTTTAAAATAACGTGTATTATATAAGCGTATTGAATATGGCATCAGGAACTAGAAGAGAAAAAACAGATTTTATTCTGCTTTGATGGAGACAGACTAGGCATATTAAAGAAAAATTCCCTTACTGACTTCCATGGGCATGACTTAATGTACGCTAAGTAAAAAAGCACTGATGCAGACAGCAGACATATATTCTACCTTTTTTCTTAAAGCATGTCTGGAAAAGCCTGTCTCCCAGTTCCAGCCTCCCGTTGGGTACAACGGAAGTACTTGACTAAGAACAGTAGCTGAACTGACAGCTTCTTCATTTCATAGGCTTTTGCTGCTGCATTTTAACATCCTTACTACAGATTTTTTTTTTTTCTGAAAGTCAGCTGAGAGTGCCAATTCTAAGGATACTACTCTGAAAATAACAGAAAAAGAATCTGCTTCTGTACGTATAAACATAACTATATCCTTATGTCAATGTTATTTTTTGTGCTTTTCGATGTCAAATTGGACAGCAGTGCCACAAAGCCCGTAATATGAAGTAAAATGAATTCCAGATGGATGGCCCCAGTTTGTTATTTCAGTAGCATTCAGAACAATTTTAATTTATTTTTACTAAAAATTGTAGCTTACAAAGATGCCTTTGATGGTATAGCTCACGGGTGTAAATACATAAATATATGCTTGTGCTTTAAAATGAATACCACAAAGTCCTTAAATGTCAGTAACTGTAACAGCTAGTCAGATGTTCCAGAGTATGTGATTTGGAACCTTTAGCAGTGGGCTTTATCAAAACTACTCTATAACTTCAGAATTGTGTTTTATATATATATATATATATATATATATATATATATATAAAATGAGGCCTCACATAAAATTCAGCTCTTAAACTTTCCTTAATTTGATTAAGCCATCCTTATCTATCTTCAACCACTCTTTACGAGACTTCAGTGAAATCAGTGTGAACTTTTATGAGGCAGGGTGCAATTCAATTAGCTTAAAAATGTACATCAAGGGAAGATGGAGAAGGCTTGTGCAGGCAAATGACCCAACATGCATTTGACCTGAGCCTAACAGTTAGTTCACTGTTTTGGAGGGAAGATTCCAAGGTTTTAGTTCCTGCTTCCCAGGACAATTTTTACTTTCTTAAGATTTCACATACCTTTCAGGGTATGAGGTATAGAATCCAATGACATTTCTTGATGAATACACTAATTACTGCTATATTATTTGGAATTTAGATGAGATTAGGCTCCTAAAGGCCAACGTATATATGGTTGAGACAGACTGGATCTCATTCTAGAAGGCGAGAAGAAACAACCAGAATGGCTAAATGTAATTGTTTGACTTGCTATGTCCACTGAGATATCTTTTCCATCAGAAGAGATGACAATGAAGATAGGCTGAATATTGATTGAATAGGGTTGTTTCTATAGAAAATTATATATTATTTCACATACGACCTCCCATAACAGAAGACTAGTTGTTTAATGATAAAACTAAATAAATCAGTAACTAGGGCAAATCAAGTGCTTTAGGTTAAACATGGCATGTTTAACTGGCTGAAAGTTGTCATATTCAGCACTAATATTGGATTAAATTTCAGAGGAATCTCAAGGGAAAAAAAAATAAAAGCAATTTTTTCTGACTGCTTCTCTTCAATAGCCTGAATATAGGAGACCAATTCAGCCCTCCAGATCCTGGATGTTTTCTCATTTCCTTTGTATTCTCCTCAATAATTTTTTGAGTCATGTTGATTCAGGGTCTGTCCACCCCAAGTAAGAATTTAACAGAAGCAGTCAAGCTACATACCAAATAACTAAATCACCTAATAGTTAATGGAGTGAAATATGTCCCTCCAAAGAGTAATTTAGCCTACTTAAGATCAGCATTGCTCTTTTTCACTGACTACATGAATAATTTAACAAAACCATAACATTAAGTTAAGCATTACAGGTGCCTTAATATAGGTAAAATGAATATATTCTCTAACTCCTACAATGAATGTAGTGACCCAGATGTGGTTATGATGTTATATACGATGTTGTTTACATGCTCTTTGGTCTATAAACATCTTGTATTATTGATGAAGAATAAGATACTGTGATAGTCTTTGAGTGAGGAAAGTTATTTTCAGCCACAATGCCAGTACATTATGTATGGTGGCAGTATGTGTAGTGGGTAGTGGCAGTAAATATTTTCCTGCCTTTGCTAGTTATTTGTCTTAGCTCTGAACTGCAGAGAACCACCTACTCAACTGCAAGAATAGTTCCCTATGCTGTTCAGTCTTCACTGCAGACTCTGGGTCCACCAGGAAGGTCCAAATATCTGAGCTCCAGATTGTCTACACAGTTTGCCAGTTACTACTTACTTGCTAGCCAAACAATTGCGTGCTTCATGTCTTGCACTATTAAACATATTCAACCTTATTTACTTAATTTAAAAAGAAAAAAAAAAAAAAAGAAAGAAAAAAGTAGCAGTTAACATTCATGAGAATGCTATTAGATTATATGTCAATCAGAATCAAGACTATTTTGGTTTTAGGCCAAAGGAAATTACAGATACACCATTATTTCTATTAATTGCAACTAAAGTACTTTGCAAAACCTCCCTAAGCACCAGGGAAATTGCAATCAGAAATTGCAGTGGTAACTCAAGGTTCTGTAGCAATTGCAATTCACTTGTAATTTGAATTGTTTTCAGTCAAGTGCATTAAAAACTTCTAGGGTCGTTAAGGCACTGAGGGGAGGAGGCATTTGGCAATACTTGCACAGCCAAAGAAGTCAGAAGATGGGCCTCTGCTTTCACTTTTGCATATATAGAATACTTTAATTCATAGTTCTTAAATAAAATCTCAGAACCTCATTCAGAGAACAGGTTAATGACATTGTCTTTGCATCACAGACTAAAACCATTTAAGCTTAGAAACTTTTTTTTTTTTTTTCCCTAATGATGCAGATATATGCCAAAGAGTTTACAAAATCTGACATCAAAGGTAGGACATCCAGCTTCAGAAGTCTAATATGTAGATATGTTCTGGCTCTCTAGTCTCTCTACAACAGAGAAGTGAGTTGTTCTAGGAAGAGAGCTGTTCAACATATAAGTCCAGCATTGCTTAGATGAATTATACTCTAGAAGTGCTTAATTCTCTTCGCTGGTTACAAAGGATGCCTATATGACAAGCTCAAGTATAGCTGTTGGCACAACAATTTGATAGTCCTATTTATAAGCACATTATCAATGTGATAGATTTCATTACCCCATCCATCCGATTCACTTGCAGTTCCAAAGTTAAAAACTGACTTTTAAAGCCTCTTTATCTAACAGTGTTGGACCATCTGTCTTTAATATCTTTGGATTTCAGAATCTGCTCACATCCCATTGATAGAACTATTGTCATCTTGGTACACAGACCATGTTTTTGGTATTTTTTCCTCTGGAGGACTGTCTGTTAGCACATTAGTTTTTCTCTCTCATCCTCTCAGATTACTTAAATTATCAAGCCAACATATAAAAAAGCTATAAAGCATCTGAAACATTTCCAGTATCATTCTGTGATAAGTAAACAAAAGAATGTTCTCCTGCTAGATACAGATTAAACTTCAATTTTTACCTTAATTACTATTATCACCTATCCATGCATAGTTGAGCTGCAGTACTACCTCCTGTGCCTTTTAAAGCAAAATTTCCAGAACCCTTTCAGTTACTCTGCTAAAATATTTGTCAGAATCTGCCTAAGAATAATGTTTTGCTTTCATGTTTTCCTTCAAGTTAGCTTAAGTTTAACAGGTTATCAGTAGATCAGAAGGTCTGAAAACACAGAGTTTGAAATAAAATAATAAATATCAATGTGCTGGAAGTAGAACCAGAGTTTTAGGAAACAAAATTTAACATTCATGTTTTCAGTCTTCAGTTTTGTTTGAAGTTTTTTGTCCAATAAAACAATATGAAGAGGGACAGCCTCTTGGCTAAAATTGGGCTGAAACCTTTTTTGTTCAGTATATCTTAGCTTTTGCTCTGATTATAAAATAGTCTTCCAAGGAAGTATTTGAAACATTATTCCAGATTATCTTCTATGGAGTATATTTCAAAATTCCCATGACACAATATTCAAATCAACAATACATTAGTGAACAAAATTAACATGTCTGATGACTTTATGTTGTAATCTTAAAAGCCCAATTGTTGCTGGCTCTTCAGATCACCTTCATCATCTCAAATGTCATCAGAGTAAATAAAATAACATTCTCTTGGTTCAGAAGTTACTAGGGGTAAAAGAAATCGCTGAGGCCAAAGTTAAGCCTGTCACACTGAATAGTGACATTCATCTGATAGACACAGTTCCTGATGAAATCACACAGTGCCTTGAGGTCTGCCAATAGCTGGTCCACAGACAGGAAAGGGGACATTATTAAAACTGTTAGAAGTTTGGCTGATTATGGAAAATAATTGGTTAAAACTCCAGTCTCCCCTAACATCTGTGAAAAACCTAGTATCAATGAGGAACAGATCACACAAATTCATGAAGTCCTTATGACCTTGGATTACAGTTTGCCAAGGCTTCATATAAGAGGCAACCTATAAAAATGTTCTCACATAATTCAGAATGAGAACCATCACTTCTGAATCAACTGGAGGATTTCACAAGACTTTTCTTTCACTTAGCCTCATTAAACCATATAAATGGTCTATGAGAAAAGTCCAGATGAAACTGTATATTCTGACTGATGCAGTTTATATGTCTGTGCATGTTGTAAAATAATGAAACCTGCCTTGGAAAAATAAAATTCATGTGCATGGTATCTTAAGAAACAAGCAAGCAAAGAACCCAACCCCACACTGATTCTCATGTAAGATGTTAGGGGCTCTTAATGTAGAATGTTTAGAATTATTGCACCAAGAAAGTTAAAATACCAGTTCCAAGCATTCTTTTTTTTTTTTTTTTTTTTTTTTTTTAACTGGTTCTTCCTTAAATAAATTTATTTCTTTTTTGGACCAAAGTAAATCTGTATTTATGGTATCATGGTGATTCGTATTGAATTTATGGCCAATGGCATTTCACTCTACAAGAGCTCACTTCTATGTACTAGCCATTTTGCACCAAACACCTCATTAGTTTCTAAAGTCACCAGAGAGATTCTTCTGATAAATTAATAAAATTTATCTGGCCATCTAGTAACATTTTAGATTGATTTTTTGAGTGGACTTCATTCTTTAGAAATTTTGTAGGTCTGACAAAAAATAGTAATTACAAATTATCTCTGTAAAGTCCTTATCAAATTCAAATAGATATTGTCTTGTTCTTCCTGTCAGAATGCATTTACTTCATATAGGAAGTTTGTTCTGGGGCTGCTTTGTACAGTCTTTTTATATCATGATATTCATCTCAAAACTAGTATCACTGAGCCAGTGGAGTCCACTAATTACTAGTATAGAGATACTCATAGGAATACATCTATATAATTTTAGCAATACAAAGTTTGTGCAGAAATCTCAAGTTTCATTTTATTTTATTTTAGTCAACACAAATAATCTCATAATCCTTAGAAGATTCTGCAGGCACAAACAGAAGCAACCAGCTGTAAACTGTGCTGATGTAGCAGTAAGGAAATATGTCACCAAAATACCATAATGTTTTCTCCATAGCCTTCAGGCAATTTCTCCCCTTTCAGGCAACATCTTAGATTTAAAATGCCTGCTTTGTACTAAAACTGCTATATCATTAAATCAATCTTTTTTTCTTTTTTTTTTTTTTTTTTTTGGTCTCAACTATTTCAGTTATTAAAAGATATAATCAACATCTTTGATGGATTAAGTAATGATCCAATAAAACTGCACTCAGCCAGAAGATACATTTCTGACTGTGTAACTCATACATTGAAGAGTTCCTTTATGAGAAAAAAATAAAAAAAATTTAAAAATCAATTGGTTCTAATTAGTCTATACCTGTTCCAAAATGCAGTGAGATAATCTCCTTTATTAACAGATGGTGAGTATTTAAGACTTAAATCCTCCAAAATACAGGCTAATGCAGGTATCACTGTAATCAGAAGCACATGATGATAGGGAAAATCATATCCCTAAATTTAATTAAATACAGACATAACAAAGAAACATTTATAAAAATATTTACTTTTTTTGGCTTGTAGGCACTAAAATGACAAAAGCAATTACACTATATACCTGGCAACTATTTGCTAGTTAAAGTGGATATTGCAAAATAACCCTGTAAAATATGTAACAAATGCTTGACTTTATGCCTTAAGAACAAGCTACCTATTGGACTGCAAACGGATCTTTACTAACTGTGATTTTTCTCAAAGGAATGCAACGTTTTGACTTTCTAAAGCGATGAAGCACTGTGTATGTTTAATTATCATTCTAGAAGCCAAGAAACTGAAAAAAAAGGATAAATAATTAAACTGAAGCAGAGTGCAAAAGCAAATCTGACTAAAACAGTACAAAAAAATCTTATCAGTTTTCATGATACCAAGGGAGGTTTAAATTACATATGAGCATAGTTTTTTGTCTTAATTATCCTTAATAACTTTGAATCATCGTATCTCTTATTAGCTTGTATTTGAAGATAATTGAGGTTCTATTACAAAAAACCCCAACCAAACAAATTTGAACAGCATGTGCATTGACTACATTTAACTGTACATAGATTTAATGTGATTTAAGAATTCTCTTCACACCTCTAGGCCACTATTTTTCAGTTAAAAATCAACTGTGATGATATTTTGGATGTTCACTGCTAAAACATAAACCAATCTCCTGAATATCTAAGGTATTTCAACCAATATTCCATACTATATCAATGCAAGGGTTATAGCAACTCAACTCCATCCATGTTTTCCAAATTTTGAGAGATATATCAGTCTCCCGAAGTCAACAAGGAGACCTCAGTTGCCTTGAGAAAAAACTGTTCATTTCGCCCGACAGAGAGCTGGAGAATTAATAGATAGAGAAATCTCCTTCTGCAAACCATGAACACTATTGCTCATGAGAGTTCAGGAAAACCCCAGTCAGAGCCTCTGTTCCTGAAGTTGGTTGCACCAACTGGCCCAGACATATCTTCATTTAAGAAAGCCCTCACCATTTGTTGATATACAGAAGACTAAATATTGCTATTCTACCTGTACAGGATACATACACAAAATTTTAAAATGAAATAAAGGAAAAATAAATATTCTTGCTCATAATACTGAAATGTATCTTTTATTTCTTTAGGTGATTACTTGTCTTCACACTCTTCAAATTTTTCTCCTATTCTTTAAGTTTCCCCCTTTTTATGTAATTTTAAGAATTTTAATATGACTCCAGTATGTGGCTATTACCTATTCTACTAGGTTTTAATATAGGGTTCATGTGCATGTTTGCAAAGTCCATAATGGGATTAAATTATTGCTTTGCCATAGTGACATTTTCACACTTCCTAGTTCCTTCTCTGTTCTCGTATATTTTTTTAGTAATAAACTCATGCTAATATGATCAGATGGTGAGTTAATAGAGGCCTGTGTCGTTTGTTAGCTGTGTAAAAATTAGATATCCAGTTTAAACAGGTACAGAAGGATCCTACATCTCTGTATGCTTAACCACAAAAGAGAGCCACTTGGAGATGGAAATTCAGTTCAACTACGACATGATTTACCTTTGGAAGTGTCTCTTTCTTTCCATAAACCACAGAGAAAATCTGAACTAACTGGACTCTACGTTAGGTGTGACTACTGTAAGTCTTAGTTAACCATATTTTAATATGCCACCTTCTTCCGTGTGTTTTGTAATTGCTTTTGGCATGCTTTATTTTTCAAATTCCTTTCTTATTATGCTATTGCCCTTGTTTCCATGTCAGCTACTGGCAAATTTTTACTATTATCTTTAACTAACATTTTAAAAAATAATGGTTTTAATATGGGAAGTTATTTTCTCCAGCATGCTGAAAATGGCACTTTTCTTATTGAAGAAGCTTTCTTTTTTTCATATTTTTAGTTTAGATGAAACGCACAGGGCACTGTCTTTCGATAATAGTGGTATTGCAGATGGTGTAAATTCGACAAAAAAATAATATTATCTACAGTATTTAAAAAACAACAGTTGTGACTTATGATCAGAAGTCTACTAAACTCTTGTCCATTACTGAAGCAGATCGTGAATCATCTGTGATTTGACTGAGAATATTATCTAACAAATTGGTCATTAATTGCTGTTGAAAATAAATTCACTGAAATAATGGCTTAGAAATATTGCTTTAACAATTTTCCATGAAGGATATATATGAGTAAAGAGAAAACGCTTTCATTTCAGCTGCAATTTATAAGTTATGTCTGGGCTGCCAATCACTTCTAACAGTCAGGGCACTTCTTCCAGTGGTCGGAAATCCTGTCAGCATTTTCACAAGTGGAAAGTAATTCAATTAACGACAAAATGCTAACATTATCCCTTTTCATGTGCACTGAAAAGAAAAAACTACATGTCTTAGAAATACTGAAATGTTTTAAGACAGAAGCAATTAGGGGTCACAACAGCAGACTGACCCTCTTTAGACTCTAAATTGCATGAGTCTCTCTACTACATTATTTGAAGGAGCTAAAAATATAAGCATTAACTTGCAAAAGAAGAAAAGCAGCAGGGACCTAAACCTATGTCTCAGGGAAGTCAAAAAGTTCTGTAATTGACTAGAAGAGGATTAAGACCTGCTCCTTGGCACATAATATATATGACGTGTGTGTAGATATATAAACACACGCACACTATTATAATATTTAATATAGAAAATACTGTAGCCCAATATTAAGTAAAGTCTTAGAAAGCTCACTGAAAGTTGTATTAGTCATAATGAGCTAAGAAAAGGCAGATGAGAAGATGTTAAATTTCCACAGGGACATTCAGCTGTTTTCTCAATGTGATAAAGGGGATACTTCTATTTTTTTTTTGTCCCTTGGTAAAGGCACATGAAATAATAATAATAAAACCTTTTACATCACTGAGTCCATCTCCTCAGAGGACAACTGTGCATTAATTCAGTACATAGCTAACACTTTAACACCGTACCTAAGGGCTTCTGCAATTAATTCAGTGAGAACAAGACTAATGGCCAAACAAATCACAAAATACTTGGCTATGAAGATGTTAACAGTTACTTTTGGTCAGCCCTGAAGTGGTCAGGCAGTTGGACTAGACGATCATTGTAGGTCACTTCCAACTGGATTCTATTCTATTCTATTCTATTCTATTCTATTCTATTCTATTCTTTCAAACAGGCCAATTTATTTTTTTTTTAATTACTACTGATTTATGACTCTGTGAACTCTTACCATACAGACTGAGAAACAGATACCTTTCCAGTTGTGCAAAAATGCTCTGAGTCTAAACTGAATCCTCCCAAATCATTAATCATAGTTGAAAACAGAATATTGATACCAAGAAAAACAATTCCATAAGGTGAGAAAACTAGAGCCAAACTGAAAAAAAGCTAAATAGAGGCTGTTACTGTAAGCAGGAACATGTGGTTATCTGAAGCTTCTGGAGACACCTTACTGCAATCACATAAAAATTGAGTTGTTGCCTCAATATTAAAGCTTCTACAGTTCCTACTGGGATGCCTCTGTTTCAGTTTCAAGTTCATCCTATGTAGGTGCAGAACTGCCCCAGATCCAGAACTGTTGCTGAAAGTAACAGATCAGCAGAAATATGCAAATATATTTTGGGGCTTCTCTGAGCTGTTTCACAACTACTGTTGTCATGCTTCACATTCTACACTGAATGGCTTTCATTTCATATCAAATTCATAGAATTAAAAAAAAAAAAAAAGTCTATGACTAGAACTCTTATAAACCAGATTTTTCCTTTTACCTATAAGGCAACAATCCATTTTCCAGTTATTAATATAACATGATCCTATAACTATGACAAAACCAGCAGTACACAAAGCTATCAAAATAGTATTTATACTAACGGGACTGCTTTAGTTAATTACTGACTGTAATGATGAACTTGGTTTATCAGTTTACAAAGCACTTCCAAATCCTTTGGGACAAAGTAGAATTAAGAATATAATTTCTTACTGCCATAGCAAAAACGTAAGTAGTTGCATACCATTTTATCCATATCCCATTCTCCTTTATAACAGTTGATTACATAACACAATAGATTAAAAATAAATTACCTAAAATACTTTCTGTTTCTGTCTTCACCTAACATAAGTGAAAGTTCTCTAAAGTTTATTGAATGAAAGAATTTTCTTACTGAAAACAATAGGAGTTAGGCCCTTGGTTCACTTGGCCACATTTTCACCTGCAAGTGAGGACCAAAAAGGATTATTATGACTATTTAGTTTGCCTTCTTTCATTACAGAGGGCATAAAATGTAATTAAGTAATTTCTGCATCAAACCTAATAACTTCCTGATGAGTTCAAGTACATGATTTAGAAAGACACTCAGCTATACCTGCTCCCTCACTTTGGCTAGAAAATTCTCCCAACAATTAATTATTCTCATTATTAAAAAAAAAAAAAAAAAAATCTATATCATTTCCAGTCCAAATCTGTTTTATTCTGTCTTTGTCTACTATATTGGTGGTGTTTAAAAGCTAAATTACTCAATGCTGGCACTTTTGGAAGGACTTCCTATGAATTCAAGAGAAACATCTCTCTTTTTTTTTAACTTTACATGGCCAATCAGGCATGGTGATGGGCAAGATGCCGTTAGATACTTTCCTAATTAATACAATTTAGTCTTGGCTGAAGACATAAACGCTCTCTGAAGCAAAAATGATAAAAGCAGGCTAAAAGAGCAAATTACACAAGTGAGCCAAATTCTTAAGGCATAAGACAAGTCATATATGTCAAATAAAGTGAGAGGCAGATGAGCCAGAATGGTTCTTTTCAAGAGAAGATAGAAAAAAAGAACTATGCTTTTTCAAGTCAAAAAGCACCATACAACATAAATCCAGTACTGCTGCACAGACTTTACACATGAATGTCTGTAAAGTATAAAGGGTAGAACAAACAGCAGAAACATCATTATGATTTCTACTGCATGCAAGTTCATAATATCCAAAGGAGAACCTAGATTAAAATTTTATATTCTTTGTCTTAGCATTCATAAACATTTTGCTCATTCAAACTGCAGATACATCAAGGAGTTTATAAATTGCTGAGCAAGGAGTTTGATGCTGTGCTTTCAATTCAAGTCTAGTCTAAAAAAATTGTCCACATGGAGAAAGAGGGAAAAGAGAGGAAGCCAGATGCTGAGAAAAATGAAAAGGGAAGTCATCCTATGTCTCTCTGAAACCAAGCAACATTGTTCCTTGACAACGAAACTGTGACATGACCTAAGTACACTCAGCATAGTCTAAAGATATCTGATATTTCTAATTATAGCCTCTTTTTTAATCAGAAATTGGGGGTTTAGCTTTCTTGCACATACTTCAGGACAATTTGTCCTTGTCACCTGTTGTTATTTTTCTAAAAAATGAACTTCTTATAAAGCTGTTTCAGACAGGAGAGATATGAAGGATTTGTTTACAGGCTTATAATCAGCAGCATATGAACTCTATAGTGGGGATAAAGTTACACATACTAACCTCTTGCCTCATTCACAAAGATCTGAAGTTTGGCCCACGATATAAAGTCTCAACATGAATGACCTTGTGAGCCATAATTAAAATTCCTCGAAACAAAGGTTTTTCAAAAGTTTTAATAGTTTGCAGCACTGGCATGTGTAGCCCATGCTACTGGGACACTGACTTATGCAAACTGACTACAGCTGATATCTGACTACAGCAAAACATGGGGATAAAATGAAAAGATTATGTCAAGGTTTGCTAAGGAATAACTCTTGATGCTTTTCTCTCATTAGTGTCAGTGTGCATCAGCTTCTTCCTTACACCAAAAGAAAGAAAAATACAAAGTGTAATTACAGATTTCTTCCCTTTTATACCTTGAAGGTTGATGAAAATATCTTTGCATTAATGGAAATGAAAAGTGTAAACTTGGCAATTTTGTCCAAGTAAATCATAGCACAAAACAGTTTCAGAAACTGTTCTTAATACATGGAATTGCATCTGTTCTAGTTTCAGGCAGGGTGGAAAGCCTTCTTCTACGGAAACATTTTCATGTGTATTTATACCACAAACAGAAGCGTCTTTCTACTTTCTTAAGGAAGCTGAATGTTGGAGCATGCTGCACAGACTTTAGACTATGAATGCAAGTATTGTCTTTCTTGTTTCTCCAGAAGAGGAATTTTCTCCCTTGGAGGAGTATGGCCACTCAAACAGCTAAACTGGCTGAAACCGCAGTGCTTGGGAACAGAACCATATTTTAAGGGAAAACTTCCTTACAGAAATGTAAATTTCTTGCTATGAAGTTCTGATACTTAAAGATATGGGAAACATATATACTTTAAGTAATGTACATAAAGAATTAACTGATTTTGGATTTCTGTTCTATGTGTGAATAACAATTTTGCCACATTAATTGTTTCTTTATTTGGTTAAATACAAACATGTCAATGATAAAAATATGCATTTATAAAAAACTAGGAAAGGTAACTAAATACTGAATACCTATTATACAGTAATTAGTGAATGACAAGCTCCATACTAATTGTGCACAGAATTATAACTCTGAGCAAATATGGTACGGTGCTAACCCACAGCACAGGAACAATTACTGCAAAGGCGTTCATAAAAGATGTATATTTAAACAAGAATGAAATTTTATAAACCAAAAGCGTGGAAATACTGTGTATGCATATACATATGTATAGCTATGTATATATGTATAAAGACACACATTAAAAACGTGTGTATATATATACTTATATGCACTACATCAATACACATATAAAAACATAAACACAAATGTACAGTTATCTTCATCTCAACACTGTTATCTCCATCTTACTCTACCAGAAGAATATAAGATCAGAGGAAAACTAAGCTGCCAACTACTTCACCTTTATCTAACGCCAAGGGTTTTTATTTTAAATGTGCACCTGGAGCCCAGTGCCTGAGTTGGTGCTGGCAAAGTTCTCACTGAACTTCAAGAGCACCAAATTATCACCTAATTCAAGGATATGCTTTCCTCCTATTTTATTAGAATCACTACTGAAGCTTTAGGGAGATTCTTCCAGCAAACACTAAAGTTTTAATGACTGGAAGTCTGCTAGGTCCAGTTCTTAGTTGGGCTGCTCAGACTGTGATTACAGCAAGAGAAAGCAAGGGCTAAAGTGCCTTTCCCCTATCTTGATGTGAAAGCAGAGAAACAGGTGTATGGTAAGAATAAACTGTTTTACAGATTATAAGACACTGGAAACGGGAGGCACAAACTATTCCATATTTTTCTCCTTTTACCAAGGCAGCTATTCAGTAAGGCAAAGAAAAAGCCTGCCTTTTGTAGTTGTATAAACTGATTCATATGACCCTCCTTACTCAGAATGCTAGTTAAGCATAATTGCCATTCTAAGGAGGAATGGATTAATATTGCACTGAAGGGATTTAGCATGGGTAACTGTGTGTTTGCTCTGTAGATATATTCACAGAAACGTTATCATTTTAGCCCTATTAGAACATTTGAACATGAATGCATTTCAACATACCGAGAAATACAGGGACACTTGAAAGTCTCCACTAGAGTAGAGTGAAGCTGTAGAAAAAGTTATTCCTGCTCCTAGGAAACACCCAGCTGCACTGTCACTAAATGGGTGTTTAAAACTCAGTTTCAGCTGGCAGGTGTCCATCAGTGAGACTGTAAATAAAGCTTCTAGAGTGAGAAACCATGTCTTTATATTTCTATTGTTATGCGTACAGTTCTAGTTGTACTTCTCACTATGACACTCACCGTGAACCCAGTGAAAGGAATCAAGTAGAATTATGATCTGAGATTCGCTAATGACTTCATCAGAGTTATTTCAGATGCCCTCAATCAAGCTGACAGTACACAGAAACACAAACAGCATCAAGAAGTCACCCTTTGCAAACCCACACTTCCAAACTCAAGTTCTCAGTGCTCACTTGGTTGTTGAATGAGATTCTGCCTTTTACATTCACTCCAAGTAGGAACCTGTGTGTAACTCCTGGGTAGCCCAGGAAAACACTGTGACTCAGAGACATCCCTCGGAGTCATAATTCCTCCCTTGCTTCCCCCTTGCTCCCACAGCCTTTCCGTTTGCTTATGGTCTCTTGTAGAAATAAATTACTGTCACACCCCCACGCCAGCTCAGCTACATTGGCCAGCAAGTGGAGGAACTGAGCCAAAGACAGTGTTAACTCCCTGTCTGCACCTTGTTACCTGGGCTGGGCGGGCAGCAGAGCCAGCTCAGTGCTCAAGGCAGCCCTGCCAGTCTGGGAACTTCACAAAGGAATATATAAAGCAGTTGTGGTTTGTCCTGGTTTTACCCTTTCATGTGGGCATTTAGCTCTTATTCTTAATCTAATGATTCTCATTAAAACCCAAGATAAAGAGAGCGCAGAAGAAACTCTAAACTGCACATGGGTTTCAGTGATTCAAGAAGTAAAAACAATTCTGATATAAAAATAAACAAGTATCACTAGCTACTGGCAGCAAGTCTCCCAGGGACTGACATTGGCTAACAGGGATCTGGACCAAATAAAAATTTAGTGTCCAGACATTGTTTTATTTAATGCACTTATCCATTGTTGTTTTTTCTCATTTGTCAGCAAAAGCAAACTTTCTTTTCCAGTACAATCCTGGGAAAGCTGAAAAGTCTTCAAAGCAATTAAAAGTGAACTTCTGAATCACCACATCCCCAGTCTGAATCAGTTAGCAGATAAGTAGGATCTGCCTCTCCCAGACTCATATTTTCACTGCAAATGCTGATTTTTAAGGGTCTGAGAAGAACCTATTAGAACAACTTAATAATACATTAACATTCTTGCACACTTTTAAATGACGGGCGATTTAAAATAGGAAATTTTGTCAAAAGTAAGGCAGGGTTACAGCAGTCTCAGAGAAAGCTAAATTCAGTGCTACAGTACAGATGGTACATGGAGTTTTTACTAGCTGTGTAATAAAATTCTGCAGTGATGATAACTGTTTAAACAATAGTTAGAAATTTAGTTTGAAATCCTCAAAGTTTGTATGCAGACAACTATGTAAATAAGTGGAGGACTTCACATTCTGGATATCCAGAATTTCCTTAGCCAGGGCATGGCTGTAGCTTTCAGTTTACCATACGAGAGCCTTACCTTCACTTGTATGCTCTTTTTAACACCTCAAACTTTTTTATAAAAGTGATAGCTGCAGTAGGAAGAAAGGCAAGGGTCCTCAACACAATATCAGAATTCTCCATTAGAGGTGTAGGATAAAAGGTTGAAATATCATCAGCCAAGGAAGGAAGCTGAGTTCAGACCTCTTACAGCTCAAATCAAAAATGCTCTACCTATGAAGTTAGGTGGGAATAAAGCTATGTCAAATGAGGAAAATAGAGACCTCTTCTCTTATTTCAAAAGTAGATTGATTACCTTTAAAAAATAAAAAGGATTATTACCTTTTAAATATGATTGTCTTTAAAAATAAAAAGTTTCATAGCCCTGACTTGAAGATGTCTGAAGCCATTAGCTACTTGAGGACTGGGACTATAATGTAGCCCTTTTTTTTCCTATTGATTAGAACAGTGCAATTCCTGAATTTGTTTCTGACTTTAAATAGCATATTTGACAGAGTGCTGACTGTTTTCAGTCTACTGAGGTACATAACTTACACGTGTAAAAGGTGACTGTGCGCTAACATAGGTCCTTACTCTCCATTGCAGAGGACGAGAGTCTCAAGTCCTGGAGCACCTGAATTTTTACTGACTCAGCCAATATCTTGAGATGTCGTCTTTTTTTTTTTTTTTTTGCTGGTTCATTCTCTCATGTCTCACGATGGGGGGACAGCAGTATACATAATTTATTCCAGTTTTGGTTGATTAAGGTTTTTACCATATTGTCTTATATATGTCTAAATACCTTCAAAAATCAAGCTTCTAGTGGTTGCTGGCCCTAATGAGGCATTTGTTCATGAAAAATATGATAGAACAAAATAAAATTAATCTTATATTTATTTAATGGTAGTGCTCCTTACTGCAGAATATTTCTACTTTATTACTTTCTGGTCAGTTGCTTTCCAAGATTATGCCCCTTATGATAAAATTTTCCACAGTCCATCTCTCCCCAACAGTAAATTCTTTATGATTATTATGTGAAATTGATGAGAAAATAAGCTAAATGAATCAACCAACAAATGGAATATAACCTTCCCAAATATTTTTAATGACCATTTTTATGTAAAATTGCTGATGAAATAACTTGTAAAGAAAAGATTATGCATTTGTTTTTTTCAAATAACACTTTGTGACTTAAAAAATCAAATTAAATCTGAAGACTATCAGATAAATTGTTTTAAAATTATAGCTCTTGGAACTGGGCAGAGACAACACATATCTCTCCAATATTTTTAATGCATTTATTAAAGATGACTTCACTGGCAAAGCCTGTATACTTTGTAAATTAGAAATGGCTCTGTTTCAATGAATTCATATCCTCTACTAGAAGATATTTCTATAATAAGAAACATACAAGCTTAACTAAGTATGCCTGAGAGTTACTGGAGCTTGGATAGGTCCATGGGGTGGTGGCAATGTAGGGGGAGAATTTGCTGGACCGCAAAAATGGTTTAGTTAGAGAGGGAAGGGGACTGGGATATAAGATTCTCAAGTTCTTGTCACTTGCCCCTATAAATTAGACAAGAGGCTAATAATAATATTTCACATGTGGCACTAACATGGGTAGCTTAAACTGACTGACTTTTCACAGTTGCCATGCACAACCATGTTGTTGTTTTGACCTCTGTCTTGAAGAGGGCACTAAGAATTATGTAAATGCAGAAGACACATGTTGGCTTTCCAAATGAGTAAACCAGGCAGATGGCTGATTAAATGAGCACCATATATTTAATGAGTGTTGTACATCTTCTAAAGTGCTCTGGGATCTCAAAGGGAAAAATAAAGTCAAAATACAAATAATTGTGATACAGAAATTAATAGTTAAGTATAATTTAAATCAATTTAATTTGCGCTACCACTAAAATAATATCCACAGTATAGTGCTATGAAATGTTAGATTTTAGTTCCAACTGTAAGTATCTCTATCATTCTGACAGCATCAAATTTTCAGTTTTTTTCTCTTGCTGCATAAGGCTATTTTTGTATTATTTTAAACTTTCATTTTATATCTTCACTTCTCATACCAATTGTATTCCCATTCCAACTAGCTTTTCACCACAGCAAATAATAAAGTCTAAATCACTTCAGCTTTTTAAATCTTTTGCTCTCATGTTGCTTTTTAATAGGCTGTGTTTCTTTCTTTGAGCAACGGAACTTGAGATATTTTCCAATTAGTAGGCGAGTCTTATTCCCTTCTCTGTTTTCCATGTTCCTAACTAAAGAGTGCTACAATGTCTCGTGAAACCAATATTTAAAATAACCCTTCCTAATTTTTTTTTAAATAATTAAATAAAAAGATGATATTTTTTTAGCTTTGAAAAGCTTTTTATATTTTAAATTAAATGATATACAAGAGATATTCAAGATACTACCTTAATCTGGTGAATTAGCATACCTGTTTCACTGAGGAGAGTAATTCACATGAGTGTTCAGTGGATTATATGGTAAGTATCCAGGTAACATCTTAATGGCTAAAAGTCTGGATTATTCTAATTACTTGTCTTTTTTTTCCTCATCTTTTCTGATCATTGTGTGTCTTTAACCTGGCTTCTCATATTCGTCTCAATAATTCTAGCTTTTCTCACTGGAGCTGTGTGATTATTTAGCAATGATGGTCACCTGGTAAAGTACTCTCCAGTAGTTAACGGCCAGGTACTGAAGTTAAAGGCCCAAAGTAAACTCAAAGATTCAAGAGCAAGAAAAGACCCAAGTCAGAGGTCACAGCAGCATAAAAATGATAGGAAAAAGTAGTGGAAATGTTCTGTCTGAGCATGGAAAGTTAAAACTTCGGCACAGTGTATGTACAGTGGACTGAATAGAGTACCTGTTTTCCTTAGAACACCAAACAGTAATGAATACATAAGAAGAATTGCACTCCCAATTATTTATTAATGGTAACAGTTTCAGGAGCAGGAACTTTCATCAGTAAGTGAGAAGATGAAAACTCTTTTATTGTGGCTACTCTGAAAATTGAACTTTGTAGTTCTAAGGAACCCAAAGATCTCAAAAACTAGATGGGGTTAGTGGCTAGAATGCTGCAACAAGTAGAGAGAACATCAATAGAAACGAAATTATATGTTGGGGATCTTTCCAATGTTGAATGTTGGTAAACTTTTCCAACATAATAATTGATTCTCTAGTAGGCTACTATTCTCTGAATAAATGTTTTAAAAGTGTTGAAGACAAGGAGAACTCCTAAGTCCAAGACATTGCAGGGAACCATTTGACTCCAGGGCTAAGCTTAAATGTGTTCAGGGATCTCACTAAAAACAGTGGTTACCACAGGCATAGAGTTAGTATATACAAAAATATGTATGTCAAAATTTTGACAAGAATTCCTTCACTAGTATGAACAACTCACCGCACTCGTTAACATGTTGTGAAGAGTTTCTGACAATACAAACCCAAGCCCTCAGGTAAAGTTTAGACCTCAGATAAGATTGAATTCTCTAGCAAAACAATACACATACTCCCACTTTCATAAATCACAGTGGTCTGACTATGTTAAAAGATCAAAAGAAAAATAAAAATTCAATAGTGGGTAGACAGATCCTCTTCTCACCTCTGGAGAATGTTTTCCTTTCTTTTTTGAATTTGGAGTATCTTTTGCTTTACAAGACATCACATAAATATGAAGGGAACTGAAGGGTAAAATGTAAGAATATGGAATTATCAGATCAGTATATACAGACTGATGCTAAAAACATAAGTTTCTAGTGTCCCTGCCAATCCATGATTCTGTTGCAAACAGTGAAATAAAATTAAAACATGAGATTCTTATTTACAAAAAAGAGTGTTATATTTGAGAACCAAGCAAGAATATGACAACTTCTCTTAGAAATGTTATAATTAGCTATGTTCACACTGAGTGAATAACCTGCTAGCTTGGCTTCTGTATCATTCTGGTTTCCATAGAAATTAAATCCGGTTCAGTTAAATACTAAGAAACAATATGTGGTTTTGACCACCCAGCAATAACACAATGATTAGGGGTTTCTGAGATCAGATTATGAATTGCTTCCAAAATTAGATTGTGTCTCTTGGTAGCAAGATATGTATTAGGACTCAATTAGCTGCTCACTGAATGTGGGGTCTCCATGTGCTTTACAAACAGAAAAAGTAACTTTACAGATCTGATTGTGAAGGTAAAAACAGGCTATATCTTGTTAAAAATGAAGTTGGCTCAAAGGTCAATGTGGATGATGACAAATGGCCATCTCCAAGAAACTGCAGACATCCATACATGTGATTGTGTTTGGCCTTCTGTGCTGTGCAATTATAAATTCATAAACTAGAATATGAACCCTGTTTTGTCTGTGTAAATCACATACAGTATCATTTATGTCTGTGCAACAGTATATTCTGCAGACTCCATTATTTTCAGTACAAATAAACCAACATAAGTAAGGAATTTGACCTATGCGTATAAAAACTGAATTAAATGCTCAGAAGAATAACATTTTAAAGTTAGGTTTTGCTAGATTACAAGATTACAACAATGAGAGCCATTTCATTAAAGCCTATGGATATTGCCAGAACAGTAGTAAATTAATACATATTTTTCCAGCAACAACAGGCAGTATATGGATATGCAACCAAAGCTGAGTTTAATACTCCAGATATTTTCAGACAAAAGGCAAGATGTGCTCCCAGGGAACAGAAGAATCTTGCTACAGGTTTGTACAAAGGTCACCTTAATCTCATTTACATCCACAACAGATAAAGGCAATAATAATCATAGAATGCTTTGGGTTGGAAAGGACCTTAAAGATCATCTAGTTCCAACCCCCTGCCATGGGCAGGGACACCTTCCACTAGCCCAGGTTGCCCAAAGCCCCGTCCAGCCTGGCCTTGAACACTGCCAGGGAGGGGGCAGCCACAGCTGCTCTGGGAAACCTGTGCCAGGGCCTCACCACCCTCACAGGAAAGAATTTCTTCCTTGTATCTAATCTAAATCTACTTTCTTTCAGTTTAAAACCATTACCCCTCATCCTATCACTACACTCCCTGATAAAAGTCCCTCCCCATCTTTCCTGTAGGCCCACTTTAAGTACTAGAAGCCTAAATTGTTAATAACTGAAGACATGCAGAAATATAGAATGGTTCCTGTTGAAAGGGACCTTAAATATCATCTAGATATGTCAGACTACTGTAATTCAACTAAGCTTAGAAAAGCATTTGGTTGTGCTTTAAATCGCTATGTATGAATATTTGATACAAAAGTGATACATAATTTAAAATAGAATTAAAAATATATATAAAGCATGATAAATAGAAGCTGTGCTAAATTATATTGCCAGATATAAGCAGTCATTTTTATAGTTGTCTTTTAATAATTCATACTTTTCTTACTTTTTTTTTTATACTTTTCTCAGAAGATAATTAATTATGCTATTAAACTGCTACATGTGTAGCCAAAAGTTAGAATTCTATTTACAATAATAAAAAATTCAACTAGTTTATTTGAATAGTTAACAAATATCACTTGAAAATCATCCGTTCATCTCCTCAAAGACAAGTGTATTTCAAAGGGCTACATTATATGTCAATTCAGAAGTACATGAGTACTTTCAGGAATTATTCATTAGGAGAATGCAATAGTTAATGGTAGGATTTTCAAAAGGATTTAAGTGGATTAGATAAGGACTTGGTCACTGAAATCCCACAGCCTTCATTGAAAATGTCAGCTAACATGAATGTTTCAGTAATAAAATCACACACAGAGAGTCACTTACTTATGGTTATATTGTATTTAGTTATCATGTACTTGAGCCAAACAAGAATCTGAGCATTTAAACAGAAACTTCTTTTAAAATGCAAGTCACCAGTAGGAGGAGTAGTCTAGTGTTTAACTCAAACTAAAATGGTTAACTTAAAATATTGTGTTTACTGGTTTCATTTGCCTGAAAAGAAACATGCTGATTCAGTTTCTTTGCAGAAAATACATTTTTTCTTTTTAAGAAGTAAAAAATTTCCGTGAAGAATTCCACTTCCCAGGTAGTTCCATCAAAAAATCCTCTCCACAAATAATTGCAAAATCAATTCCCATTACTATTTACTTTTTATGAAGCAGTAAAGCAGGAGAGATGACTCTGCTAACACAGTTATCAGTAGGGCAAATGGATTGGGTGGAATCTCTTGTTAAAATTCTATAAAATTCCAGACATGGTATCTTAAACATTGCACTTGCAGTTACGTATCTATATATGTCAGACTTTAATTTAGAACGTAATTGGGAATGATGCTAAAAACATTAAAACACATCTGGATGGATCCCAGAAAGTTCTTCAGTTGTTTTATCAAATACCAAGTCACATTAATGCTCTATGAAAATTCAGTGTATGCAGAGTCCCTAGATTTATCCAAATTATTAAAGTGACAGCTGCTTCTCTCAATTTAAAAGTAATTGCTCATTATTAAATATCTCAGAGTACGTTAATTAAGCATACGTACATATGTTTCTAAAGAAAATATATCCTGGAAGTCTCTTTCTTTTCAAAGAAAGAAACATTGCTGAATGTATGCTTCTCTCTGCTCTCTTTTCTAATGGTTTTTTGCTTTTAATAAAAGCAAGGTGATGTGATTTTAGTTGTTAATGTCGAAAGTTTTACATTTCCAGTGCTTTCTAAAACACTGAAATCCATTAAAGTCAGAGAAAACATTATGCTATACATAACAGAGTATCCTTTTCAACCAGAATTATTTTTTTCCCTGCGGATGGAAAAAATATGCTGCGGTTAAACGGGATAAAACTTCCTACATTTCTTTTTCTTTCTTTTTAAATTCAGGCATGCAGTAGCAGCTAAAATTATATATTTCATATGTTTGTTCAAAGTCCAATTAAAAAAAAAGTGCATAGATAAAAACTGAACATTAATGATGAAAGCATATCAGAACTGCCTTTATAAATTAGGAATCTATTGACAGTGAAATTGTACTAAGCCTGTACATGTCTATGCATTCAACAGAGCTGGACTGAATTATACCAAATAAGAAATGTCCCAGAAATCTGAAGGATGTAAGAGAACATTATAATGATCTACCCTGATCCTGTGTGCACAGTACAGGGTGCACTATTTCAATAGTCAGAGATATGAAGAGACTCTTGTACCAGAGATATTCTCATAGGAAATGCCATATTATAGGCATTGCTATATAAATATTTGTATATAGACTTATATGTTTATTAAGAAAACCTTAATGTTATTTAGCCAATATATATATATAGTATACATGGATATATATAAAAAACTATTTATCCAATACACATAATGAGAGTCTCATACTAGATAATAAAGACTAACAGTATATAGCTGAACAGACATATAATATTTCCAGATATATCAATCAGGTCAGTTTTCAACATTTATCTAGACACAGATAGCCATGTAAAATTATACATGAATATCCACTGAGAGAACTGAAAAGTCCAGGTTATGAGGCTTTTAAATTTTGTGCCTTTAATTTGGCTCCAGTAGCTGTGAAAACGATCTTCCGGCTGTGTAGCAGGATTTCCTAATTGATGTTCGGTACTTCCATCTAAATTGGGATACAGGTGAGTTTACAAACCTTTCTTTTCCTATTTTTTTTTTTTTTTTAGATATGTTTATGCATTCCCAACACAATAGAGAGTTTATCTTTACTTTACTGACTCAAGTTATTAGCAAACTTAGCGAATAAATCATTACCTGTTGGATTCATGAGAGAAGCCAAAGACTGAGTGGAAATGACAAGCACTTGGTAGCCAAGTGTGATGATTGCCTCGGTACAAATGTGTTTGAAAATGTCAAGCAGATGCCAGCCTTCAGGAGAGGTTGCTCCTGGTGAGATACAGCAAGTCCCAGACAGAGCAAAGGCCTCCACTAGCTCTTGCAAAACCTTGTTCAAACCTATTTCGCTAATCCAGAGTTGCAGTACCATATGCCTACCACCCTGTTCCCTTCCAACTTTCTGGCTGGATACATGCTTTGCTGGGGTCAAAAATAAAAAATTTATTCCTCCATGGAAACACATGTAGGATGATTTGCTTTATTGCAGCCCTTCCTTTTTACATCTGTTTTGTAGTTAAAGAGAGAGTGACTAGAAGTTGCTCTAGGAATTCAATCTGCAGAAGAATTAATCTGACTGGGAGCATGTTTCCAACTGGGTTGTCTTTGAATGGTCTTGTAAAAGTCTTATCTTTGTTAGAATGATGGGCATTTTTGATAAGAACTATGCTCACTTTGATACAGAAAAAATATCTACTATGCTCTAATTTGGTTGACTATGATTTGAATATCTTCTTTTTAAAACAAAATACTGTAATGGTTTTGTTTATATTTGGGAAATCATCTTCCACTTAATTATCATCCATCATTGCACATGTGGGCTGGCCCAGCACATCTCTGCAAGTCTAAGGAAGCAATATGTATACACCACCTGCACTGATGTAAAACAGTGAAATCAATGTAGATTCGCATCAATTTACATTCAATGGTAAAGTAAATTGCAATGGATTTGCAAATCAGATGCAATTTAATTTGCACTGAGTGGCAATGGCAGTCTGATTATATTCAAATTGAATACTGGGAAACCCTAGTACCTGGCATGAACAGAGAAAGTGTAAGTAGAAATTTATGCACATGTAACATAGCAAGGAAAATTTTAATTCCTGGATTACTCAGCATCTCAAATTGGAAAACTGTTCTTTCAGAGAGAAGAAAAGTATGGTGTTGTTGAAATATTTGTACCATGAATAAATCTGTAGTCACTCCAGGAAAAGAGGTATTTGAATTATGATGATTGAAATGCCAGGTGTAGACTAGACTCATTTTACATAGCTTTCATTAAGGAATAAAATTACCATCATTATCATCATCAGTCCTGATTCCTACTGTACTGTTACAAACTTAACACTGATTTATCACACAGAAGTTGTGAAACTGTGTTTGTACCAGTACTTAAATAGTTAAGCCAGATCATAACAATTTGTCTCAGACTCTTTAGGTTTCTCTTATGTAAAAAGGTTATAGAAAGAGCCAGGTGTGGACAAAATTTGCCCAGGGGTTATTATAGCACACTTGCCCAAAGATCTTTTTACAATCAATCACTGTAAGATGTACAGGTTGAGACAAGACATAGTCTTATTGAAACAATTGCTGCCGCAAACTGGGTTGTGCAATACCCTAAGCAAACTCTTCCAAGATTGATACTGACTTTCTGCTCTGGAGGCCCCACTTCTGAATGACTGTGTTGGAGGTTGCAAGCATTACAATTCCTTTTGTTAAAACAGAATTCAGCTAGTCAGCTGAATATGCTGAGTGGGAGAAAAGAAAACTGGACAGCCTATTTTAACTGTGAACATCACGTTCTCTCTGAATAAGTGCAGCTACTTCTCACTGCAGGCGAACAACAGGACTTCCTGCTGGTGAAAGACATATGTTATTTCAATATATAGGGTGAAAAGAATATTGCTCCATGAGATGTGGACAGATGTGTTTTTTTGGATCTGCAGGAATGATAAACTGTCTAACTGATCCACAGTGAAGCAGAAAACTCTGTTCTTGACTTAATTAATAGTCCAGGAAACTGGCTATACTCCATGGATCTACTCCCTAGTAAGCTGAAGCACCGGGGATCTCTGCTTCTCAATTACATGTAGTGAACAGCAATTGTTACACTCCGTGCAAGATTTCAGTGTCCCGCAGGCTACTTAAAATTGAAGTCTTGAAGAGAAAATTGGAAACATGAGACTTGTTGCTTAAGCTGCAGAGTGGTCTGCAGCATCTTTTGAAAGTCTGGATTTACTGATGGGAGAAGGACAAAGTGGTTAATGGCTCTTTCTGCCAGGGTGAACTACAAAGGTTACTCAGCTAAGATATGCTAAACTTCATATTATAACAGTTCATCTATTTTCCAGACAGTCCTGTAGGATTAAGGAACCTGGCTTTAGAACTTCAAGTGCTATTAAAATGACAAGGAAGCCTTCTTTAAACACTGGGATATGGTACTGAAATATTGTATTTAGCTATACAAGGATTACAAATAGTCAAGTCTTACAGCTCTTGATGTAGTCACAAAATCAATAAGCAATTTATAAAGCTAGTTATGGGGAAGAACAGGAAAACAGCTGCCATGCTTTCTAACTATCAGAATAACACATTGCAAAATACGATATTCAATAAAGACAGCAAATATATTTAATTAACTATAAAGTATGAAAACACTACAAGAACCAAATAATAAATGACAACGTATTCAAATCAAGACCTATGGGTATATGGACTTTATCTCTGAAGATCATTCACAGAATATGAAAAGTGAGAATAGTTTTTATGATGAGATTATTTTGTATCTGTATTTATTATTGTTATGCCTTTCAGAAAAAAACAGTACTAATTTAAACCAAAATTTATGTTTTTATCTGAGAAATGGTATAACTTCTGCAAGATTATGTGTAAAAAAATTCATTATATCTACCTCATTGTTGCTCATGGTTATTTTCCATAGGCCGAGCTGTGTATTGGTAAGGAGAAAAAATGTACAGATACATGAATATACACACAATCTGCTTCATCTACATTGCATCTGTCTGGGACCAGATGGAAAATTTTGTGCATCTATTGCTATTATTTAAAATAATAATAATAAGTAGAACAATAATATCACAATATTTAACGTAAAGGGAAACCCACATCTCCTTATCAAATGTGAGGCAGTCAAAAAAACCCTATTTTGATAAATTGTATTTATCATGTCAAGTGAGAACTTGGCATTTAATGTTGTGTCAGATTCTATCAAAGTATAATGCAGTATAATGCCACATAGTTTTTCAGTTCAAATCTGTTTTCAATGTGCTTCTGCATGCCAGCCTGAAATGGCCAACTGTAGATGTGGAAAGGCCACATGGGCTTCCATTCCAGCAGTTCCAAATAGCCAATTTGTCCTATGATTTCTTACCTCAAACTGTATTCCCAAGTGCACAACTAGTAATGTAAGAAATTCAGATATTGCCCTGATTTAAGATGGGATAAATATACAAAAGAAATCATAACGGAGGGATTTTTTGTAATTCTATATCTTCCTTTAACATATCATTACACTTCCATTTCTGATCCTCGTTATAGCTACAAGGGTAAAAACAAGGCACAAGCGAAAGAGCAGAGATATTTAGATAAATTATCCAAATATTTAATATATCACAACTTTGCTGGGTTTTCTTTTTGTTTTAATTTCCATAAAGTAATTGGTTTGGAGGGTTCCATTATAGGAATCTTTGCTAATTACTAGTTTTAAAGATAGTTACTTCCTACATTTTAGTTGTAGAGGATGTTTATGATTTTCCTAGAAAGTAAGCAAGGAAAACAAAGAGGCTACAGCTTCTAATACCGAAACAGTTGGGAAAAGCAACAAGCTTTCAGCCATGAGATCTTTTCTGCAGGTCTCAAATGTTACATTTCCACCTCAAATGTAGGACTGTGATCTCACAGACTGAAAACATTTTATAATAGTTGGATTAACTGTCCTACTGATGAAGATAACCCATCTGTCCCACTTATTGATCTAAAAGATTAGAAAGACCTCCCATTTTTTCAGTGGGTATGCGTCTCTAATATAAGATAGCATGTAAAATACAACTAACTAGAGGTCAAGATTAGACTGATATTGATCTATCAGTTTGGATTAAACTCTTCAGTTGCTGCTCTCTGACTTTCTGCTGTGATGATCCGGACCCTATAAATAATGAGACGGCTGTGGATTCTCACGACAAAATGTGAATAATCTATCATGACTCTGGTTGTAGGATGCAGGATTACGTGTAGACACAAAGCCCGTTGTAATTTTAAGAAACCGTGCCAGAGGAAATGTGTCACAGTGGCATGGCCTTACCCAATTTTAAAACATTAATCTCTACCATCCCGAATGAAACTCCAGTGGTTTTTCAGATGTGGTTGGTTTTGGTGTTTTTGGGGTTTGGTGGTTTGGTGGTTTTTTTGGGGGGTAGCCAGGGGGAGGTCAGGGCAGAGAAGGCCTTTCTCCCTTTCCTTTCCTCCTGGCCCACACAACTTGTGTCAGAGGATCCTCACAGACTATTTCTTTTCTACTATAGGCGCAACCACAGATACTAAGAGCATGTAACTATAGGGATGGAGGGACAGCTAATGTGGAAAAGACTGTGGAATCATAAACAACCAGAAACTGGGTGGGGATTCACAAAAATCCAGAAAAATTACTTAGTCATTACCATTATATGAATCAGAAGGGAATACTCTGCCAGAATATGATTAGTAACCGCCCGGGCCTAAACTCAGCTTTACTTCCCAAACAGTATAATTTCATCAGCATACTTCTCATACCTTAGGAGATTTATTTAGCTATTAACTGAAAGAAAGAAGTAATGTTTGAAAAGATCACACATCTTCACTACGCTTTTAATTTGGGCTTATACTCAGTTCTCATTCATACAAGAAATCTGAGGCCCACTTTAGGACTACATCAAAGAAAATGAAAAGCCCAGCTTGGGCTGTGGTACACGAGCTAGTTCTGTCCCGATTTTGCAGTGAGGATGCAGTGACAACAAAACTAATTAAGCTTCCAAAAACACAAGTTCCCTCAAAATTTGGAAAAGATCAGAAGATCCTCAGCCAACTGAAGCACTAAAAAGTCATAGGATATGTTCACAGAAATCCCAAACACATGTTCAGAGGATATGCTGAACTTGAGCTTCAGCATGTGATATATAGCTCAAATCTTTTTCAACTGACCTTAATGCATATAAAAATTAATCTGAATGTGATGTATAAGTAAACAGGGAGGCCTTGTCCTTTCTCTTCCCCTTTTCCTGTAGAATATTTTTCTAGAACTATCTGGTCATCAACTGAAAGACAAGTTAATCTTGAAATTACACAGAATACAATGCATTATTCATCATATATTTCTGAATTCATTATGCACCAATTTTTACAGCTCAGAACAAATCCCACATATTCTTATATCATCAGTCATCATTATAAAATCCATATCCAAAGGAATGTACACTTAACACAGAAACAGACACAAAAGGTTATTCAATTTAACAATGCTCAGCTTGGGAAAACAAAAACATGCCATTTATTCATGAGTCATGAATGATCTATTGTTCTGTTCGATTATGTCACTCTCTTTCCAGATTATTCAAGGACAGAAAAAATTTTTCATGTGTTGTAAAACTCTGGGTAACCTGAACAGTACATCTGAAATATAATTTATTAATTTAGCCATATAATTTTTTTCCAGGAATTTATTGCAGATCGAGAGTTTACACTTGTCTCAAATCAAAAGCTTAATCATTTTAACTAAGAATTCAGTTGGTTTTGTCCATCTCTCAAAGTTAACACACAACTTAATGCTACTGAAATTCTTTACACTTTTTTCAGGTTGCAGTAGAAGTTTAAAGGAGAAAAAGAAAAATAAAGCTCATTTCTGAAAAAAATTGACAGATTTGGGAGCCAAAATTTAGGCAATTCCACTACTAACAAGCATATTCTATTCTCAGATTAAAAGTTTTCAATAACAGATAATTTGTCAGAAAATTTGTAGGGGTTTCTCCTTATCTAACTAGGTTAATAGCATTACAACTACTGCTGATCTGAAATGCGCACCAGTTAGATTTCTTGGTATCTTCTGCATCTGACTGAGAATTTCATGTCTCTGTTCTCATTGCCATTGATAAATCTTAACAAGTAACTGCATGAAAATTTAGAAAGTGATATGTGGGTTATGAAGTCCAGCTCCACCGAATTAAAAGTAACCCTAAAACAAGTTTGTGGTTTAGCAGAACTCCCAGGAGTTATTAATATTCCAGACATCAGTACAGGCTACATTACACAACACAGTTTCCAACTTCCTATAACAATCTGAACACCACAGACAAAGCTGTAAATAACACGTGTCAAAAGAAGGTAGTTCTGGGATATTGCAAATGATTACCTTAGCAGAACCTTCTTAAACTAAAGTTATATCTGATCTCAAGAAGTGCCAGCATCATGAACGAGGAGAAGAAAATGGGGAAAGAGAAGAATATTTATTTGATACCAAATCTGGTCACCAGTTTAGTCCTGATTATGTCAGGAGAACATAGCAAACAAGTACCTCACAATTTCATGTCAAGAGGACCATGAAGCCTGCCCCTAGTTGTTGCCATTCTCCGGTGCTTCTTAGACAAGACGAGAAAAAAAAAAGAAAAAAAAAGAAAAAACAGAAGAAGAAAAAAAAAAAACACACAAAACCCCCCACAATTTAAAACTTGAATCCAAATTATCAATCAAGGAAAAAAAAAAAATCTTTTTTCATCTACAGAAAGTAGTCTGGGGCCTGAAGCATGGGATTGGGGTCATATAGACAGGACTGAAACAAAAGGTGGCCCTGAGTCTTTTCAAACACAAAAAAATATAGAATCATAGCATCGTTTAGGTTGGAAAAGACCCATAAAATCATCAAGTCCATCCCTTAACCTAACACTACCAAGTCCACCACTAAATCATGTCCCTAACTACTACATCCACACATCTTTTAAATACCTCCAGGGATGGTGACTCAACCATTTCCCTTAGTATCCTGTTTCAATGCTTGACAACCCCTTTGGTGAAGGTAGTTTTCCTAATATCCAATCTAAACCTCACCTGGCACAACCTGAGGCCATTTCCTCCTGTTCTATAACTGTTACTTGGAAAGAAGAGACCACAGGCACCTCACTAAAACCTCCTTTCAGGTAGTTGTCGTGAGCAACAAGGTCTCGCCTGAGCCTCCTTTTCTCCAAACTAAACAACCCCAGTTCCCTCAGCCACTCCACCTAAGACCTGTGCTTCAGACTCTTCACCAACTTCGTTGCCCTTTGGCCATGCTCCACCACCTCAATGTCTTTCCTGTAGTGAAGGGCCCGAAATTGAACACAGTATTTGAGGTGTGGCTTCACTTCACAGTATGATCACTTCCCCAGGCCTCCTGGCCACTCTCTTTCTGATAAAATCCAGGATGCCACTGGCCTCCTTGGCCACCTGGGCACACAGCAGGCTCAGATTCAGCTGGCTGTTGACCAACATGCCCAGGTCGTTTTCTGCTGGGCAGCTTTCTAGCCACTCCTCCCCAAGCCTGTAGCATGCCATATATATCAAAACATAAGCTATGCATATATACTAAAAAATAAACTGTGCAAAGACTAATAATCGGAAGCATAATTAATACCCACTATTTCTACTGTACAGTTACATGAGTATTTTTTTAAACTAATCAAGCTCTATTTGAGAGCAACTTAATTATCACAGAATCACAGAATCCTCTAAATTGTAAAAGACCTTGAAGAACATCCAGTCCAACCATTAACCAGACACTGACAGTTCCCAACTACACCAGATCCCTCAGCGCTATGTCGACTCTACTCCTAAACACCTCCAGGGATGGGGACTCCACCACCTCCCTGGGCAGCCCATTCCAATGCCCAACAACCCCTTCTGGAAAGAAATGCTACGTAATATCCAGTCTAAACCTTCCATGGCACAACCTGAGGCCATTCCCTCTTGTCCTATCGCTTGTTACTTGGTTAAAGAGACTCATCCCCAGCTCTCTGCACCCTCCTGTCAGGGAGCTGTAGAGGGCGATGAGGTCTCCCCTCAGCCTCCTCTTCTCCAGACTAAACACCCCCAGTTCCCTCAGCCGCTCCCCGTACGACCTGTGCTCCAGACCCTGCACCAGCTCCGTTGCCCTTCTCTGGACACGCTCGAGTCATTCAATGTCCTTTTCCTAGTGAGGGGCCCAAAACTGAACACAGGAATCGAGGGGCGGCCTCACCAGTGCCGAGTACAGGGGTCAGATCCCTTCCCTGTCCCTGCTGGCCACACTAGTGCTGACACAAGCCAGGATGCCATTGGCCTTCTTGGCCACCTGGGCACACTGCTGGCTCCTGTCCAGCCGCTGTCAGTTACCCCCCAGGTCCCTCTCTGACTGGCAGCTCTCCAGCCACTCCTCCCCAAGCCTGTAGCGCTGCTGGGGGTTGTTGTGGCCCAAGGGCAGCCCCCGGCATTTGGCCTTATTGAAACTCCGCCAGTTGGGCTCAGCCCATGGCTCCAGCCTGTCCAGGACTCTCTGCAGAGCCTCCCTACCCTCGAGCACATCAACACTCCCACCCAACTGGGTGTCATCTGCAAACTGACTGAGGGGGCACTCGATCCCCTCGTCTAGATCATCAATAAAGATGTTAAACAGGAGTGGCCCCAACACCGAGCCCTGGGGGACACCACTTGTGACCGGCCGCCAACTGGATTTAACTCCGTTCACCATAATTCTTTATCCTTTGTCATCTTCCTTAAAAACCTCTACAGGGGAACAATGCTTTAGTACGGAATGATAATGTCTTGTAATACTGATAGATTCTGTCAGTCAGACTACCAGGAATACTGATATGGTACTGCTTCAGTGCTACGCTTCAGTCATTACATTGTCAACCATCCAGTATCTTTCAATAAAAAACACCTCCCTTTTGTAAACGTGCTCCTTATATAGACTTTAAATAAAAATCACTCTAAATAAAAAGTTATAGTTTCTAGAAATTTTAAGCATGTGAGAGTGAAATATAATAACTCCTTGGAATTAAGTGATTTCTTTCACACTGAACTGGTTTAACCAAAGTAAATCCTCTATCTTGAGATGAAAATTTAGTGGTTTCTTTCTGTCTTCTCAAATTCATATTCAAATATAGTAAAAGGAAGGTCCACTCAGGAAAATCAGACAGGACAGAAACTCCTCTGTTTATAAATGTTATGTATTGCTTCATCCAGACCCTCCCAAAACTGAGCAAGAGACATATGCCATAAAAAGCATAGGTAGAAACACTGCTATAGTCTAAAAACAAGAACCTGTACATAATAAATACAACTTTTGAAACAAAGTAAATACATTCTGAAATATGTGAAATGTATTTATTTCCTAAACTGATGTCTGTAGAGAATATGAAGAGTACCATAAATATATGGTACTACTTCTACTAGAGAGAATCTTAATGACATGGTCTTGGCTGAGTTATATGAAGCCACATAGAAGAATAATATTACATTAGAAAATGTCTTGGACATCTCTTCTGTAAACTGATTATGTGGCATAATAGAAACATTTAAAGAAGTTCTATTTTGCATGTTAAATGATCCCTTCTTGGAATTGCATGTTTTGGAATATATCAAAGGAAATGTTACTAAAAAATTTTTAAAAGTAGTTATACTTGATACATTAAGTAATAGTGACCACATCAGAATTAATTTTGGCTCTCTTAGATGAGGAATAATAAAAAAGAATTTAAAAAAGAGAAAAATCAACCATATGATATGAAACTTCAGAAAATATTCTAAACCAAAAGCAAAACATATACAAAAATAAATTTTAAAGGACCAAAAATAATTTAAAGTTAATTTAAATCCTTGTATTACCATCTGGAAGATAGATAAACACATGATACCAATCATACATCTTTTTCTGGACCTTGAAGAATCAGGAAAATTAATTTTTTAAAAAATCCACGATGCAAAGTAGCAAGAGATGGGATTTTTGCATCTTAAAAAAAAGAGAAACAGCCCACTGAAGCCAACAGAAGAGAACTAACCATGATGCATCAACTGATGCGGATTTGATGCATGGCCAAATTATGATGAGACAACAACTTAACATGCATCAAGCAACTTATGATAACTGGATGCCTTGGAATCAAAGTAATTTTGGCCCCAAATTATAACGATTCTGTGAAGTTGCTTTTATTTATATTTGCTGCAGGCTGTGAATGCGTACCCGGATTCCCCATGCCTTGCTAAACCACTGCAAACTGAGTGTGCTTCTAAATACTGTGTTTGTAATTTGCAAAGCTGCAGTGTAATCCGTAGAATTAGTCAAACTCAAAACCAGAAAACAGTCTGCAGAAGGATGTGTCACCTGGGCTACCCTGAAATAAATGATCAGCTGAACATTTCCTTGAAGTTGTTCTTCACCACAATAATTTAAGCAAATAACTATTCAGGACATACTTGTTTCAAGTAATAATGATAAGCCTCTGTCCTAAAGAAAAATTACCACTTACACTCACTGATAATATATTAAGGAGCTATTAATACTTATTGACTTTCATCGAAAAGCTATTTTGCCAAACTTGGGCATTCTTAAAATGGGGGATCAGACTTTCCAAAACAGCATGTAGTATTTCAATAAATAAATGCAAAGCCCTTTCTATTTACTGTCCATTTTTTCCAGTGTTTGGAGTTTGTCTTCCCAAGAATTCTTTGCAATGCTGAACACTATAATTTAAAAACCCTAATGCTTATATTCTTAAAAATGTTTAGATTTCAGTAGTAGAACTACAAAGAAAAATACTGCTGCTTAGTTTATTAATATGGAAGTCTCAGTATTGCTGACAGTTCATATGGAATTTTTGAATTTAATACTTACCTGCTAGCAAAGGTAAGCATTCTTGTGGAGACTAGAAAGACAGCACCTGTCATTTTCTCTAAAAATGTGTTGCTACAGTTTCTGGCAACTGAGAGAAAAAAAGGCTTGTTTTAACATTCCTAAACTACCTGCAGAAATGAAGTTAATTAACAGTATCTAGATAAACATTACCAAAGAATAAATGGCAGCAGTTTAAGGAGAAATTTGGTTTCATCAACACAACTACAATCTTTGGAATGCATTTACAGTACAATCAATGCAAGGAAAAAGGTTAATTCATCTGACAGTATCTCAAACCACTTTAAATAAAATGCTGCTGTACTTAAGTACTTTGGAGGTTACTGATAAAACTGCTTGTTAGCACAACATAAACCAATTTATTAATAGTTTATCACTCAGAGCTGAGTGACACTAAGATAATACAAAGTAAACAGAGAATGCTTTTTTGCTATTACTCCTAAATTAGAATGTATTTGGATATCCATAGATTTTATTTTTAATCTTGTTTGTCAACACAATTGTCAGCTGCTAGACTGATAAGCTTTTCTCTTTTTTTACTGTTCATACTAGCAAGTATTTTGGTGAAAACTAGCTGATACTGATATAGTGGGATTGTTTTAGGTTAGATAAAGCCTTGTCTCACCAGGCTAGCTATCTGGTTTTCTCTAAAATTGCCAGCCTGTACATTCTTCTAGTAAGGACTCTTTCTTCTTCCACACTCATATAGACCTCGTGTTTTCTTCTGCCAGATGTTTTTTCCCTTTAGCACTATATTGACCTAGGCAGTCTTCTTCATTCCTTGCCTTCTTGCTTTAATGTTCTCTCTCTAAGTCTCCAAGACTTCCCTAGGATAAAATAATGTCAAAATCCTAAAGGGAAGGACTGGGATTATAATCCTACCCCATATGAAAGCAGGGAGTATCACAGAAAATCTCCTTCAAAAAGTCATTTATCACACTGTCCCCAATTATTGGTAAAGGGTAAAAATTTAAGAACCAAATCCTATGTATTTATTTCTTTTAACCCTTGTAATCCTTATAGACACAGACTTAGTGCCTAACTCATGTAATAAGAAAATATCTTCAGCCTAAATTGTGCTTGGTGACCAGCTGGACTTCCCAGGAACAGCTACCTGCAACACAGAAGACTGAAATTTCCATAGGAACTACTAGAAAAGATAACTGCATTGCCACTGAATTGACAGTAAGTTATCTGATTTCACTACAGACATACAGGTTTGAAGGACTAAAAGAGCATGACAATCTATCACAGTAAATATTATTTGATTCTCTTGCAATGAAGACAACATTCTAATTTCCTGAGAAAATGAGGCTTTCTTGATCACTCTGATCGTTGGTGACACAATCCATTTATCAGTTTGCTTCCTAAGATATGTGACATCCCTCTGACCAATTTCAAATTTCTTGGGAAAAAGGTGAGGAGTAAGGGCAGTCTGAAAAACATAGTTTTCCCATGTTTCATGAAAATCAGTAGTTAAGAACGGGAAATACTCCATTAGTTCCTTAACCAAAAGGGAGAACAAAGTCATTATACAATTAAACCAGTCAGCAGGCAACTGGTCAGTTAGCACATGCAGAAACAGTCATACCTCTGCTACTTTCTGTCGATCTAGGGAGCAAAAAACACGGCTAATGAATATAAGGAATTCCAGGAATACTGCTGAAGACTACATAAGAGGGAGGTAGTTGCTATAAGGGAGACTTTAGTGCCTGGGATACCATTATGTGTGCTGCAGTAGGAAAACATTAGGGATGAGGAAAGGTGATTATGACTTTGGAAGGATTAATTGATTTGTTAAGAAGTGGAAATACCAAAACAAGCTAGTGATAGAGATGATCTCAGACTATTTCAGCTGGGGAAAGAACAGCCCAAGGGACAAGAGATATAAGCATATAGGAGACTATAATACATTTCTTTCACTTTTCATGTTTATTTTCCACTTTAACAATTGCCTCCTAGTGAGCCATGTCCTTGGTAATGTTTCTTATTGCCAATGCCATGCAGTTCAAAGATACTTCAGTCTCACTAGGCAAAACAATAGGTTGTTGGAACAAAGTTTTATTCTCACATTTAAGTTAGATAATTCTACTGGGGAAAAAAAAAAAAAAAATATGTTTAGCAAGACTTAAATACATGAGGATCCTATGAGCTTGTTGAAAGTTTTTCATAAAACTTCAAAGTGCATCCAGGTTTCTCAAATCAAATAGATTCTTAACACATTACTGGTGATACAATCAGCCCAGCAGAAAAACTTTCAATGAAAGAAAGGACTAATGTCCCAAAAGAAGTATTTTAATCATAAAAGGATTTGGTTTGAAATTGCACACAGACATGTATTACAGGTACTATACAACTTCTGTAAGCATCACATCAGATCTCTGGACTTCACCATCTAAGATAGCTACCAGCAGTTGTGAGGTCTTTATTGAGGTTCACCATCTACATTTTCAGCAGGTGTAAGGTCTTTAACAAGGGTAAAAATCTGTTTAGGTTAGGAACTGATCAGTTAAAACCACGTCTTGTCCATTCAACAATGTTAAAGTCAGCCTGAAGGCTTTCTAATCCAATTATGCAAGCTGCTCGGAGGGTCTACCTCCACTCTTTAGTGCTCTCAGATGCATTTTTAAAAGTCTGTAAACAATCCTGTAGTGACTAAGTAGTATCAGCATTATTACAATCCCTGTGAAAGCAACTGCAGAACTCCAAGATGCCAACAGAAACATATTATTACCCTGTGCTACTGTAATGCAGTTACAACTCTAAGTATGGGACTCAGGTGGATGCAGTAACAGCTAACCTCTGCCATCAAAATTACAATGTCTGGCAAGACCAAACTTTACAGACTGAAGGACCAAACACTTAAAAAGCAAAACGACTGAGACAGAGTTTGCACAGAAATCCACATCTGTAGAAACTTACCATCATGTTGTGAATAGTTAAACACAGAAGCCAAACCCCACCAACAAGGTTGTAGCATGACTATAATCATGCATATAATGTATGACTAATTCAGAAAAACTCTTAAGCACCTTTTTGTCATAGATTAGAAATCTACTTTCTTCCTGATAATTTATAGTTTACACCACTTAAAATATAAAACATGCTAAGACATGACAACTCTAACTCTCAGGTATTTCCCATGGGTTCTGCAACATTCCCAGGCAATAATATCAGGTATCAGTACATGTCAATATGTCTGTTACAATCCAACAGTCCCAAGGTAGAGCATTTCTATGCTGCTATCAAATTCACAGCACATTTCAGGAGCTGTTTCACAAGAATGTATAAACATCAGTATTTTTACTTTCAAATCTCCATGCTGTAATTTTTTTTTGTTTTACTTTTACTTTTAAATCAAGAGTACAAGGAGTTTTCAAAAGACCAGGGATCTAATTTTACAGCTCAGGGGTTTTAGTACTATTACACATTCAAGAAGTAAATGTGAAACCACAAAAAAAGTCCAAACCATTAACCTGGTATTAAGTAATTTGTTGTGTTTTCTAACAAAGTAAGGGGTTCCATGTCAAGAAAATTACAGAGACCACATATAACACTTGTAACATCTATTTCATAGTTCTAAATGACAAGTACCCACACATATTACAGTGGTCTAGAAAATTCTTAAAGAAATTTTCTGAAAATACCATTTTCCTTATACAAAAGGAGCATGGCAAATTGTAAGTTTCAAGCCTTTCTGTAAGTGTTTTCACCAAATAATAAAATTGAAAGTGATATTATACACGTAAATCAAAATTGTCAGAGTTTCATGTTGCTTTGTAATGTCTGTGTAGAGGCAAAATAGAACAACTTTTGTCATGACTGGTTTTAATCAATCATGCTACAGGGATGGACACAAAAAAAATCTGTGCTGCTTCATACTGTGATCTTGCAAACAACCCCCAATTTAACTTTTAATCGATGGAGTCATTTATCTGATTAAAGGTACACACATCATCAAGTATTAATAGAATCAAAATTTTAGGACATGGTCTGTAAAGTCACTTTGTGTGCAGCAGAAATAACTTATAGAGCTTGTATAAAACCTCTCTTTATTACTGCTTCTTGACCAGACCGTAGCTGAGCTCCGGAAGGTAGCTGTGAGAGGTTCATCTATTTTAATAGGATAGTGCATCACTTTAATGTAAACTGTTCTGAAAGCTGCTTAACCTAAATCAGCATATCATGCTTAATCTAAATTAGCATATTGTGCTTAAACAAAGTCAGCATATTGTGCACGGAAGCAGATGAAGAACACCTCTGAGTCATTACTGTAGTCCAGAGATGGTTGTGTCCAGCAGCTATGGTAGCCACCTACATTGCTCAAGTCACCAATTCCATCTTCACCCTCATCTTCCAGACCATTATTAGATCAAAGACACACTACTTAGTGAAAATATTTTCACTTATACTTCATCAAGGCAATAGTGTTGCAGCTTGTAAGCTCTGCAGTAAGTCATTCTCAATTAGAGGGTTTCATCCTTGGGTGTGTAACATCATAGACTTATCATCAGATATCCATCCCAAATCCATTTTAACTATTTTTATCTGAGTGTAAACTAGGCCTTTGGTTTAAGCTGACCATTATTCTCCTTCTATACTCAGGAGCGACAATAACACGCTTCCAGGCCAAGTGCAACAACCAAATGGATCACTTGTTTCAGAAAGTAAAGTCAGGAACAGGGAATAACGCATCCACTGTTTAGCCACAGAAGTACGTGACAGGTTTACTATTGTCCTTAGTAACAGTGAAGTAAGGCCTCTGTTCTATTTTTACATTAAAGATTTCATATCCTTAGCAGTAGAGTTTAAGGACAGTGTGCTGCATTCAAAGGTGTTGTTGGAGAACCACTTTTTACTGTAACTGTTTATTCTATCTTCTAAATGTGAAGTATTTTATTTACAAGAATTCAAGTATTTTAGAAATGAAATAACCCATTGCAGTGTTTGAGTGTTGACCCACAGAAGCTGCAGTCACTCAAGAAGGAATACCATGGAATCAGTAAAGAGCTTGGGACTGTTTACAGTCTGGTCCTGAGCTATAATAAATGCTCAACCTGCTGAATACTTTAAGAACTCCTCAATAGTGTGTTTAGAAATTACTACTATCCCAGATGCTTGTGTAACCTGAAAATATGCAGAAGGACATGGCCATGCCTAAGATAAGCACAGGCACATAAAGACAAGACATTTTTTCAGCAACAACATTAATAAGAACAAGATCTCTTAAGACAGCTTACATCTTTCTGGGCTCCCAGACAACACATATTTTCAAGCTTTGCATCATACCATTCTCAATCAACTGAGATGAAATATTTAATACATAAAGGAATGGGTTTATTTTGCTTTATTCTTGGCTTTTACCACAGACCCACAAGAAAGCATTTAGCTTAATCATAAATAAAGAGTTGCAGGAGCTCATGCAGTTGAGCAACACTTGCTAACCTTTAGCTTTCTGGCTGAAAAATGACCTTCAGTGATGACCCCAGTGAATAGTGCTAGCTGGAATAACTCCCTCACATCAAGCAACCTCTTATTTTACTGTTATTAAGTTTTAGTAACACTGCTGGGAGAAACCATCTGTTAAAAGAGAAACAAGGTACTGACCCTTAGGTATGTGGGCACTGTTGTTTTCTGCAATCAGTTTAAGGCACTTTTCATTCATTTTGTACAATTTCCTTTCAGCAGTGTCAGGAAGATGAGAATAAGAAAAGCCCAACATCCCTGTGATGTTTATTGCACATCAACAAATAAAAGATATATTTACAGCTGCATTCACCATTTTACTAGGCCTATTAAACAAATGTGTTGTAAGAAAACGCCTATAAAGCAAACTTAGCAACAGTAAAAAGCCCATTGTTTGACTCCCCACAGATCCCTCAATTGCTTCACAGTATGAAGTCAGGAATCCTTTAGATAAAAATAAACACAGAAAAAGTAGAGAATAGATACATTAAGGATGTTAGGAGGAGTGAAGTTTTCTTTCACTGAATGCCTGTCTTCCAAGCATTGGTTCCTTGGTTTAGAGAATTATTTTTGACATAGTTTGCAAAAAAAAAGCCCCTCATCGTACTAGAGAGATCCAATTGAGAACCTTTTAAAATTGTATGTACATATATTTTTGGGGATTTAAAGAAAAAGAAACAGAGAATAAACTTTACATTCTGCATTTATTTAATTTCCTAAAACCTGAAATTCTTCAGTACTGATGAAGTAGAAATGTTAGCAACATGATTTCACAAGGATCGTAAACTTTTTTTTTTTTTTTTCCCTTAACTGCTGCTGCCAAATCACAGACTGAAGAGGACTATATATTGCCTGTCATCAAATTCTTATAAATAATTAACATCTTCTGCTCAGGCCAAAGCAATATGAGAAGTCGTCAGTGATTTTTTTTTTTTTTTTTTCCTTTCTCCAGCTTTTGGCTAAGAGTCTTTGTTTGGTCGAGTTTGATCTTTTGGGTTTTTTTCATTAATGAGATTTTTGGCCTTTTATTTCTTCTGTATTTTGACATTTAATATTCATAAGGATCCTTTGAACTATATTGTAATAGATCACACAAAGTACAAAAACCTCATTTCTGTCATACAGCCTTCCTTGACTGGAAAGATATCCTTCACAACCAGGTTTCTGATGTGAAAGCTCCTATCAAGCTAATTCAACAAAGAATGGTAATACAATTTTAGAAGCTAGATGTTGCATGTCTATGACAAATTAGTCTTTGCCATTGGACTGTTACAGGGTTTACTTTGTGCTGACTTTTTAACCTGCAGAAGTATTGAAAACTTCAAGTTTTAATTCGTTCCTTGATACTGCAGATCTAAGTGCCAGGAGTCAACCAGTAACAGGCAGGTGAGTTACAAAAAGCGCTATGGCACCAAGTTTCTCCATGGGAGGCAAAGAGACAACACGGCAGAGAGTATTGCTGTTTCCTGATAAACTTCACTGGTTTTGTACTGTGAAGTGTACGGGGTAGATGCATGGCACTTTCATCAGGCAAATGAAGTCTCAGTCTGAGACACTGCACTGCATTCAAGGACAAATCTTAGGTCATTATAGGCAATGTGAAGACTCTTATTGACTTTTAATAAGAGTTAAGCAGATTCTGATTGGCAGAGGAGGTAATAAAGCATACCCAGTACTATATTGAGACAGGGTAGCAAGACAACATAAACAACTACCAATTATCTGCTTTCACCTGAGACTAATAAAAAGCAATTTAAAGATGAGATTCAACTTTTATTCCATCAAAAGTTATTTTACAGCTACAGGAGTGATCCAAGTTTTTCAGCTATTGGCTACACAGACAACCTGGGTGTCATGCCTGGGCCAAGATGTTTGGCAGGCATTACTTTGTTGACATCTTTGTGGTTAAAGACCTCCTGTACATACTTGCACAGAAACTGTAAAAGGAACCTTTGCAATCCAGAGGTCCTGCAAATTACAGGTAAAATGAGACTAGACGAGAAACAAAGATTCATCACTAAGATATATTCACCTAGAGCATCATCCGGATGCCTGTTTGTAGTGTGCTGCAATTTACCAATCCTCTGAAAAGGTCTAGCATCAAGAAATGTCAAAGAGAAACCCTGAGAAAAAACAGTGTTTGTAACCCTACAACCTCAAACCACTTTTGCTTAGATGATTTTTATAAGCATGAAAGTCATCACAGGGTAAGATAAAACTGAATACGTAATGATACATTCCTGCTTTACATTGTTTTGAAAGGGAAAAAGAAATGTCTTTAGTCTGATATAAAACAGTTTGCCAAAGCGATGCAGCATGAGTGAAAGAATATCAATTTATAGCTTCATCAAAACTAACAGAAGATACTTAGAGGAGAAACACAGTGAAGGCAGCCTTTGGTTGAACACATTAACAAGGTGAAATCTCTCTTCCAAAGTAAGAATTTGTGGCCTTGAGGATGATCAAAGAACCATGATCAAGGGAAAAAAGAATTTGTCAATGTGAGATGGTAAAAGTGAGGAAACAAAAGGTGGGTAACATGTATTTTTGAAACTATGCTATGAGAGAATCATGATGGTTTTATTTGTTTTCATGTATGTAGCAAACTCATTCAGTTCCTGAAACAATCTTGGTGATGACAATCTACATTTTTCTTTAATTTAAAGATGAAGTTTATTTTTAAAACTTCTCAAATACTGTTTCTTCAAAGTTATTTACATCCTTTCATTACAGGAGTTTGGAATTATAACTAAACTACAGATTTTTTATAAGGCAATATTTTCATTCTTTTTCTCTTTTACCATTTTCTTTCATGTTTAATTGTGAATCTTTGACCAATTATTTATTTGCCAAAAATTAACTAACCAACACAAAACTTTTTAAATAGTATACTCAAGAGGGCTTTTTTTTTGTAAAACAAAGATTATTATCTTTATCCCCGCAGGCTATGAATTTCTTTAAGAACTGAAGATTTTTCTAATTAATGCTGGCTGCGTTCAGTAACTTCATCGTATTTGCCTGACTACATGAAGAAAACCAGGGCGTCAGTTTTAATAATATTTAGTATTCCCATTGCACACTTTCGGAATATTTATTGACCAAAAGTTTCTCAAAAGGCCTGACACAGATGCTTATCCTTGCACAGCATCGTGTAAATCGTACAAACAGCATTAATCCTGTTTTCATTTAAGTAAAATGTAACACTTGCTTTCAGTGAAATAATGATGAGTACAATATCTGATGAAGAGTTTAAAATAGCAGATGGTGTTATCGCTTTGAAAGCAGGGAGGTAGCTGCATAGAAGCAGCAGCATGCAGGATATTCTGGTCTTGCACCTTCAGATGGTACTCAGTTCTTTAACAGAAAAGCAGGAAAGTGATTGATGTTACGCAGCAAACAGTCTGCTTCTTGCATCCCCGGTGGTGGCGCTTATCGCTTCAGAATTCTGCTACAGCAATACTTACAGAAGCCTTTGTCAACAAAACGCAGTTATGAAATGAACTAGCATGGATTCTCTGCCAAAAAATTCCTGTCTTGGTGAGCGAGTCCCTCTAGGATTACTTGGAAACACTCCTGAACTTGCTGTCAGTCACCTCTTGTGATACGGATGCATAATAAATGTAAAACTTGTCCTAATTGTTAGTAAAAAATCGGTTGGCTGTCCAGTGGGAGAAGGGATGTGAAAGCTCTCCTTTCTACCCCACAAGTGGTTCAGAGATATTTGTATATCTTTCCCTAAGACATTTCTAAACTGACACTGAGTTCTATGTGGCCTTGAGAATTTAGGTAAGAAGAAACTGCTTGTCACATGTTTTTTCCAAACACTTATAATTCTGTTTATCAGCCCTTACATCCAAATGCATTTAGACCTGGAGCCATAATACAGGATAACACAGGTCTTCAGTTCCTAAGCCCTCATAATTATACCACTCTTTAATTTACTGTAAGAAAAATCCAAATTTCAATGTTACAGATATACACATTTATTTTATAGATACACATATATATATGTGTGTGTATATACATACACATAATCATCTGTGTTTTTCTCTACAGACTTCTCTGGACTATATGTAAGCATAGACCACAAGCTAAACCCTTATTCTGGTACAAATTAAAGGTGGTTTATAACTAACATGAACTAATATCTTTCTCAAATTTAAATTTGCCTTGGTAGGAAAAAGTAGTCACTTCTAGTCATTCAAAATCAAAATTCTATTACAGTGAAAGCTGTTAAAAATAGAAAACATTTTCATGCATGAAATTGAATCAGTCATGATTCAGTTATGGGTTATGTGGCTGGTCATTAATTAGCCATGATTTATGTGGCCAGGTGATTACTAATTGAAAATACTATACTTGCATTAAATATATTTACCTAATGCCTGCCTAAAAACTCTCTACATTTTTGTTATTCAATTTAGTCATTAGTCCCTGAGTAAATTGTGCTGCCACCTAGCTAGAGAACAGACATAGTAAGATATCATGGATAAGCATGATGAAATGCTTAGTGTTAGTTAATTCTATATTACAGTTATTAAGAAAGTTAAAGTGGATGTGCCTAAAGTCTGGCTCCTACAAATGCCAATGAAACTTTTTTTTTTTCTGCTGGAACAGACTTCAGCAGCCCTCAAAAATTAGTAGTGAGCCCTAACAAACAAATTCTTACACATTAAATGTTTCAAATTACACATTCTATATATTAAAATCTGTATATGAACAAGGAGAGTATCAGTTTTCTTCTGCAACATTTCAGCTCTCCCTTCTTTAGCCGTCTGCTACTATTGTTTGAAATATTTATGCTTGGCAAATAAATTTTCTAATCCAGATTATTTCCTTCTAAATTCAATCTGCTCCTTCTGTCTGCTGCAGCTTGACTCTAGTATAGAAAAGTAGCAAGCAGTTCCCACAGCAGGTAAAAGGGAGACATTTGGGTGGATAAGTCAGGCACAAGTGCTACTTAATCATATCTTTTCCAGACAAGAACAGTGTCCAGTGCATAGCTACACAACCTGAGATCAGGTGATGCCAAAATCCCTCAAACCACTGAAAAGCAGTGTTAATGGGTACAACAGAAAACGGATCCCTCAAGATCCTCAAATCTCTTCACATAACCAACTATACAAGATCCCATTGCAGCAACAAAACTGTACAGACCACCGTAAGGGCGAAATACCTCATCTTCATACTATTTTACCTTTGCTTTTTACCATATTCACAAACTATGACAAAAACCCTCAGTTAGAAATACACTGCAAACCATGCATAATGCTTGAATTATACAATTACATCCTTCATGGTCTCTTCAGGCCTACATGCTTCTAGTGTAGCTCTGTTAGGTTTATATAAATATATCCCTCCTGTCCTCTGGAAACCCAATCCATTTCAATCTGTAATGTAAATAGTTTCTTTTTACTATGCAGTGTGTGCTGATTTCACCTTAATTATATATTTCCCATTGCGAGAACTTGAACTGTGGCATACTGGGAAAGAATTTAACCATCAGCCTATAAAGATCAGGGGCTGAAGCTTGGCTTCCATTAACACCTCATTAGTCAGAGCCTGTACTGTATGTAAAATGAGGTAACGATTTTTAAATGTAGTTGTCAACCTATAACTTAATAACCTAGAAATTTATTTCTCTCTAATACCGAACGAGCTATATACGTGTTTTTTTTCTCTACAAATCGACATGAAGCTATTGGAGTACATTATTACCTCAAGCAACATCTTCATTGGTCATCATCAAACACTGACCTTTAGTGCAACCATATCACTAATACCACACGTGGTACTAATTGCAGTGTAAATTTTCTGACAGACACAAGCTGACGGTTTGAGGAAAACACCTTCAAGTCCTGGATATAAATACAGTTCAGCTTACTAAAAATGAAGTTAGAACCATAAACTGTTAGGTGGTTATTGGATTAATTCTAATCCCATATAAAGGAATGGTAAAATTCTTTGTGTTTACTGTAAATAAAAACCATCCTCTACCTTACCAAAAATCACCATTAGAGTTTGCATTAACTTGACAGGTTTAACAGTAGTTCAGGAATGCAGCACTTGCATTAACTCCCACCGAAGCTGAGTAAATGTCCATAGAGTCAAACAGGAGTTGCACAATATATCCCTTAATTGGCAAGGGGACTGTGGTATTCCTATCCATCAGGTGACCCCTCTGCACAAGGGTTAGGACCTGATCTTGTTTGCAGTGGGTTTGGAGGCATGCGTGCACTGCAGGTGAAGCTTGGTTTGCTGTCAGAGCAAAAAGTTCTCATTCACTGTCAGTTCACTATATTTCCACTGAGCATCAATTTTAAAGAAAAAAAAAAAAGAAAAAAGATAATTTGTGACTTTATAAAAATCAGAGTCTGTTTCTAATTTGTGGAAGCTTTCTCTTAGCTCCTTAAAGTAACAAGATTTTAAACCAGGCTAATTTTAAATACTTCTTCCATAACAAAAAAATCTCATGTCCATAAACCTCATCATGCTCATAACAGAAGCTTTTAGCTTACCAGTCAGCACTAGCCTATCTCGTACTGGCCTGAATCCCAATTAACCAGCAGCATCCACAGTACAAAGAGAGGCAGCGAGCAGGCACACTTACTTTCATGTTTCAGAGCCTTTGCAATGAAATTTTTAACTGAATTTACAGCTACTCCACACTGAAAATTTATACATATGGGCTACATCGTCTGTACCACAAAGGACAGGCTGGAGCAGCTTTGTAAAGAGGGTGTACAAGTGTACAACCGCCTTTTCGTAACTCCCCTGTGCCTAGCTGGTACCCACAGCAGCCTTTCTCTGGAGTAAATGCAATTAAGATGAGGGACCCTCCTGCTGTTCCTGTTTGATTAGTGAATACAGCAACGACATTTACTCATTGTCTTCATGCTTGGTTGCTACATTCTTTTGGCTGGGAGGATTGCAATAGCTGTTCCCAGGGTGCAGGCAGGTATGCCATTTCTAACCTTTGGCTTGGGGTATGTGGTCAGGCACCCACTGACTGCAACACAGATTGTAAAATCAGTCACATTTTGTAAGTGTGAAAAATGAGAAAAGGTATTGTCCAAGGTGAAATATAAGATGGTGATGAGTGTTCATGGTAGAGAATTTACTTGGGACAGCTCTTTCTGTGTCGTTGGATCTGAGCAAATTGACAGCAGGCTTGGCCCTCTGAGAAATTGATGTTTTATCATCTCCTTGAAAATATCAGAGTCATGATGTGTTATGGCTAAATTACTGGCTCCTTGCTGAAAATTGAAGTAGAATGCAGTGAAATGTACACTGAGTCCAACCAGCAGAAAAACAATTACTTCTACAAGTGAGCACAGAAGCAGATAATAGTCGCAGCACCATAGGGGGGAGCTTGCCAAAACTGGCAGCTAAGCCAGAGTCCTGAACCAACATAACGTACATCTGTGCTTTTCTCACCTCTCTTACCCCATCATGGACTTAGTAATTATACCTAGAAATAAATCAGTGTTCAACGGCACATTTTCAACAATAAGAGATCTGAAAGGATTATATAATCATCATTGGCCACTCGTTCCTACTGTACTCTGAAACCACAGGCTAAAAAAGAAGTGGTTTGTATGTTAAAAGGGATAATATAATTTATTTCACTGAGAGCAATTAACTACTTACAAGACAGTTTTCCATGACAAAACTTTATTTCTTTAAAATGTGTTTCACTGCCCTATAAAAGCAAACCCCATTTCTTATAGCTTCCTAGCAAGACATTCAGACCAATTATCCTATTCAGCTTCTCTTTTCTGTATAATTAGTAACTTAGCTTGCTATATAAAACACAATTAAACCTTGTTTAGACTACAGCTGTCTACACATGAAACTGTAGCTGAGGCTAATTCTTAAATTTTAGCCATACTTAAAATAGGTATTCTAATGCATTTCACACTGATGCAGTTTAGTTATCACTTTCATAACCACAGAAATGTTCTTGAGTAAATTAGCATTTTCTCATTCCCAACTATGTCAGCAAAAAGGCGTTTTCATCTTTGCATAAGAGGTAATATCAAAAGATTACTGATTGGCCAATCATCAATTTATCTTGCACACTTCGATTTTTTCACTCCTACTGCAATAACTGCCTGTCATGTATTTCTAAGTATGTAATCTATAAAAGTATGTACTGCTGCAGAGAACTGAAATGTCACGGTTGTGCACAGGTACTTTTATATATACACAGGATTAAAACCAAATCACAGGGAAGAGTTTAAATCACATGCAATCCAAAACTGAACAAGGAAATATTCTGAAGGAGCTAAGGAAGAATGGTTCAGGCTTCAGGTAAACTGAAACTTAAATATGTTAAAACAAACAAACAAACAAAAGTTGTAAGTACTTTACATACACATCAGAAAAAAAAAAATCATTTTTTTCTTTGGGTAACTCAGTTAAACTGCAAGCAGACTTAACATTGGCAGTTAGTCATTTTAATTATAGTGTGATGACACTTGCTAGTTTAGAAAATGAATCATATGGTTGCACAGGAATTCAGTCTTTTTGCCTTAGCTATATTTGTAGACAGATAGAATTCTAAAAGTGAAACAGACATTTAATTGTTTAAAGATTACTTGATGCATAAGAGTATATTTATTCAGCAATAATTTCAGGTTATCTTCTCCATTCATTTTCCTCTTATTAGAAACCAGACATCCTCCTTACAGCATGGAAGACAAGACAGAATGACAAGCAAATTTAACACACTTTCAGGTAGAAGCATATTTCAGTAACCTAAAATCATCACTGGACGTGCTTTAAATCTTCCTGAATTCAGTAAACTTAATTATGGATGCAATTCAGTACAAGGAAATAATTCACAAGATTTCTGAACAGGAATATTTTACTCTGTCAAAAGACCAGAATTTAACCCCAATGCAATACTTTCAGTGAGGTCAATGAACTTGTATTAGCATAAAGTCTTTAAAAGCCTGACATACTGACCTACCTTTATGTGACAGACGTAACCTTGGCTGCCTCGTATCTGTTGCATGACATCCAGTCGGTAACTCTAGTAACAAGACACATAGTGCCAGGATTAAAAGGTCCTGGGCAGATGCCATCCTGCCCAAGATCAGATTCTTGTGCTCTCCACTGCTGCTGTTCGTTTGTTGTTTTGGTGGGTTGTTTTAAGGCTCCAAGTTCCACTTCTACTTTCCCAGTGCAGTTAGCTCTCTCTCTTTGGTCAGTTTGTGGGGTATCTCTATGGGAAATTCAGTGTTCATCAGAGAAGCACACAGCCTCAGTTAGACATTTGTCAAGCTGTGCAAATGTCATGAAAAAATATTCCCTCCCTAGGACAATTGTTTATAAAGTGCGAGGACATTCCAAGGCGTTACTCTGCAGTGTTGTGTCTTGAGCTCTCTTTAGTAATTCTGCCAGTGGATTCAGGAAGAAGCTGTATTTTCAGTCCCTCCTGCAAGGCAATTCATTCAGAGAAGGAGGGAGGGAAAAAAAAAAAAAAAAAGAAGAAAGCACCCTCCTCCTTGGTGCTCTCCAGAACTCAGCCCCTTGCTCTGACTTGCCAAACAGCTAGTTTTAATTCACCTTTCACCTTTGCTAATTAAAAACAAGAAGTGCCATTCCCTCCTGGAGTTGCAGGATCCACCCAGCGGGGAAGCCGGGCTGTCAGGCTGCAGTATTTACTGAGAAAGTTCAGGGAGGGTTGAGGCAATGTACAGTACTAGCTGCTTCTAGGAAGCGTTTTAATCCACGTGCCGTGCACTGATTCCTCAATTGCCTCGTGGTTTCACATTGTAAAGTGTCGGGAGAAGGGTCAGAATTCCTCCTGTCCCTCCCTTTCGAAAAGTCATTTCAGCTTTTGTTCCCAGCTCAGTTTTAGAGGAGGATTAGCCCTTGAATTAACTATTTACGTACTTTATCACTTGGAGTCATTAAACAGCATGCTACTAAGTGGCTCAGAATAAAGATTCCAGTTGCATATCCTTTCTTACTTTAAAGGAACAGGTTCAGCTTTTGTGATTTTTTTTTTTTTTCCCTAATGTGGCTTCTCCCCATTACATTTTAAATGCCTGTAGATCTGGAATCTTAGGTTATCTATACATGTCAGTAAAAATACTTATCTGACAAAATGCTTGTAGGATTGGAAAGTATTTAAAAAAAATAAATTAAAGGCTGAGCAGAGAGCTGTGTTAGCATGATAAACAGTATCTGATCTACAAGTGTCAAGCAGCTACCTTTTATATTGCAACTAACAAATAGCAGAAAACTTAATCTCTTTTTCACATAATTTGTAACCTAAAAATATGCCCATAGCAAGAACTAAATTTTTATAAATCAAGACTGTAGATCTATGTCTGGAATACATTAATTAAGGAATAAAGTTCTCTATAATGAAGATCTCGTGCACAAAATCATTTAGAATTTTGTGAGGTGCATTTTAGTCATTAACAATTGTACTTTTTTTAATGGGTTGGAGCATTAAAATCATGTTGGTTCTTTATACTTTTCATTGTTTTATAAAGAATCACAAAGAAAAGAAAATTAATATTGCACTCAAAAAAATTTGTTAGGCAACAAAAGGTAATGATATCTGGAGAGAAGGATTTAATAAGAAATTTCTGTTTGCCAGCAAACTGAAAAGAACCCAGCACAATAATATAGTGAAATGCTAATGATTGTAATAGCAGGATATATGGATGTGAGAAGACAGATCTGTTCAAGAAGAATAAAAAATATGAGCTACTAGGAGAGAAAAAAAAAAAAAAAAAGAAAAGGCAACTTTAGTGAAAAGACAGAAGTAAATCATGACAGTGCCCAAGGACTCCTGGAGGCTGTATAATCAGGAGCGGGGAAGAGGTCATGTCTACCTGTTAGTTCTCCAATAGCAGATCACGTACACATACCTGGGCTTGCTTTAAATCAGCTGGAAACTGTGCCAACAGCAGTTAAACCGCAGGAGCAAGAGCTAAATCACACAGCTATTTGCTCCATTTCTTGCCCACAACTGCAGGTTGCACTGAATTTTATGCTGATGTGCCAGCTGTCTGGCAGTAGCTCAGCATGTGTACTGAGACCTTGTCAGTGGAGGAAAAGGCAGTCTAGGCTTTGCCTCCAAGCATTGACCTCAGCATGGATGAGTTTATCATCTGCCCAGTAATTGGCACCTTTATTGTAGTTTATGATTATTGGCACCTTTTGTAGTACTGAGGCATACAAATGTGCTATGTTTGACCATTATAATCTTCTGTAAATGAGCATGATTTGGTGCCTGCTGAGGTTAATGAAGGCTCTCTGAAATTTTTAATTTCTCTTTGGATATGATTCTGTGAGTTCATATCGAAATATTTGCATTTTTTTCTCAAAAAAACAGTTAATAGAATTCTCAAAGACTCATTACTTCTCAACATAAGCCTGCAAAATTTAATCATCTCCAATTCTGAGATAGTTCAGGTCAAATTTTTTTCTTTGAAGGATTCTGATATGGAAAAATTAGCACTCCTTCGAATTTAATGTCTGTATTTTCAAAAAGGACAAAAACCCAAATTTGAGCTCACAGTATGAAAACTAAAACCATGTTCAGTGAATAAAGAAAACAGTAGTGTAAACCCCAGAATCCTTCCTCTCTCTAGAACTCCTCTCCAAGCTGTAGCAGGGTGCTATTTATTAATTTTCCCAGGCTGCAGCTAAGATTGTAGATGCTCAACAGACTGAATAATTAGACTTTAGGTATCCTGAGGTGGTACCAAAAATTTAGTGACACAAATTCAAAGTAATTCCCCAACTTTTACTTTAAATTTCTGGTTTCGTTTCCCAGTTGGGGAAAGGGAACTGGGAGTGGGAGGAACAAGAGAGCTGCTGGAAACTATGGGCCTTGTTTAGTACTTAGATTAGAGGTAGGGTGCAGCAGGTCTCTTCGAACAAGACATACATACAAATAAGGGCAATTCCCCGCCAACCTGAGCTTACATGTACTCACACGCACTTCTCACCCCACACATCCCCAGCCATTATGCAGCTCCTTGGCTCCCTACAAACACAACGTGATCCAGAGCTGGAGCTCCAGTAGAGTCAGAAATACCCGAACAAGCTGATTTTCATATTTGTGCCCAAGGACAAAGCTTTTTTGTCTGAAATCTGATTCTCAAGCAGGGTGGGCTGTGTGGGTGCCTCAGGCTTCTTCCCCTGCCTTTGGAGGGAAGGGCCGTAGAGCAAAGACACCAAAGCAGAAGCTGGATCTGCTGCTCAGTGTTAAGGCTTTGGCTCTCAGCAAGAAGTGCCGGCATGGGAAAGCTGTGAGCGGCTGCTGAGCACGGGGAAGGATGCCTGCACTGGAAAGAGACCTAACAGAATGAAAGAGAAAGGGAAAACTTCACCTATCGGTATATGCAGCAGACTGAGTTTTTCTCCTACGAAATGATAATGCTCTCACAGGGTGAATCTTCCCTTTATTTTTCTTTAATTGCTCTACAAAGATCACAAGCCTTACACCCTTACACAACAAGTTTTGATGCAAAGCAAGTAGTGGAAAGGTACACACAATTTCAAGTAAAGAGAAACATGTGTCCTCAGGCAAGGCAGTCAAGCTTTTTGCCTCAGCATCTTTTCAATTAAATAGGCATACAGTCTTGCCTCAAGGGATGTTTTGAGAGACATCTTCCTAAAGGATTTTAAACAGTAGATAGGATGGCAACAAAGATGTTCAAATATTAGGATTCAGTCAGATGAGTACAAACACAGATGCCCCAGGGCTGTGGAGCCTGCATGTAGTACAGTGCTGGCTCTCTGAAGAGTAAACAAGGTGGGTTTACTGCTTATTTTTTGTTAATAAAGCAAATACAACAGATCTCTGTCAAACTTGAGTTTCTTTAAGTAGTAAAATCTCCACTTAAGTGAATGCTAACAGATAAATAAAAAATCATGCCTGGAAACTTGTAAGTAAAGAATATTTGAAACTTCAAATGCAAACCCTGTTTTTGACTGCTGTGGTAGAATCCCTTTAATTACACTGTCCTAAAGAGGAAAACAACAGGTTTTCTTGATGGAAAAGGAAAAAAAAAGATTGTTGTTATGTACAGTAAAGTCCATTAGAAGAACTACAAATTAATTGTGAATTGCTATGTAAAGTCTGTGAACCCTAGTTTGATTTGCTACAGCTGCTGCAGATCCAGAACAATTCTATGAAGTCACTGAGCCTGTAGATCTAAACACTAACACAAAATACTTTTGACATACCGTGTGAACTGGTTGAAGTTTAACTGATAGAGTGAAATGTAAATGCAGGAGCATGATATAAATAAGTAGATCTGTAGCTACTAGCACCAGTAACAAATTCTAAACATTGTAACTATAAAGCAAAATGAAGTGTTTAGAAAATTTAAAGCTGGGGTGGTCTAAGAATTGCCATAACCATAAATTGAAACCGGGTTTAAAAGTTACAAGACTGCCTCCTTTTTCTGATGATGATACACTGAGCCACAACAGGAATTCTCTTTCTTTATTGGACTATGCTTGCAGTTCAAAAGAAGGTGTGCAACCCCAAAAGCAGCTGTGTGACCTTCCCTGACGTTAATGATGCCTGTACCGGCGTTAGTGCTGTAACCTGTGGTAGCTGTATTGCACAGGTAATCATATCTTCATTTATTTACTAGACAAAGTTTTAAATTACATTTAAAAGAACTTCTCTTACAGTAATTCATCTGTAAAACTTTTTTATATCACTACTTATCCACTGGCATTGCAGTTCTTATAGACATGTCAGCTTTCAAATTCTATCGTACAGAAATCCTCACAACAGATGTAAATGAAGGAAAGATCTATATATCATGTAATTGTTATCTCTGTCTTATCTCTGTCTTTGAGGTGGGAATTCATGTCTGCTCCAGTCTCTATTACAAACTGGTAACTGCTCTCTTGCATCAGCAGTACTGGAAGAAACGGTAACACAAAACTGCTTGTCATCGACGCAGTGCAGGTACTGCAGCCTCGTAACTCCCAATCAAGCCATAAAAAATTCTGTGGATACATTAAGTAAGAGCACTGACAAGACACAACAAGAACACAGAAAAGCTGATCCAACAGGTGACTAAACACTCAATAAAATCTTCTGGGATCTCTCAACAAAAGGAGCAGAACCACCACATGGATGATCCCACAGACCCTCAGGAGCATATGCTAACTGATAGCAGAAGAATGTTGCCAGATCCTGTCTGATACAAGGAAACAACAAGAAATAACAATAAAACTTAGTCCTCCTATGGAATTTTCAGATTAGAAATGTTTTAGGCTTTCGCTTTTGTCTGCAAAAGTTGGATCCTAACCCTGCGTGAAACTAGATGTGTTTATATGTAATGTCTCCAGGACGGGGAAGTGTTACTTCTCTTGTTTTATACACAATGCATTCTCTCTTTGATCCAAGATCAAATTTAGACAATATTCATTAAGCAAAAGAGTTTGACTGAACATGAACATGTACTTCAAGCTAGCCACAAAATTACACGGTAAATTAATGCTCTGGAGGGAAAAAAGAATTCTCAATTAAATTACATTCCTCTTAATTCCAGAAAAACTGGGTTTTGACAGGTAAATATTGAAACATACTGTCCATGGAACATTGTTGTTTGCAGTAAAGTCATTTCTATGACTAATTACAGGTAAATGTCAATACGACTTGGGACATAGATCGCATACTTTGGGTAATCTATAAAAAACAGGTGGAATAAATGTTTCTTTATTCAAATGCAAACCTCTTGAAGATTTTATTTATAGGCTGCACTAATAAAATGGGGTATCAAGGTATCGTATTCCTGAAATCAACTCCATGTGCCCGACTTACGATTAGTACATGGGTCACAGCAATCTCCATGGTTAGTTATGGATGAAAATCAAATTACTAATTTCTCTAGGGGAATGTATTCTTGATGATATTTTTGCTACTAAATAATTGCTGAAGTCTCTCAAAAGAAAAAACACAACAGTTCATTTTTTGTTGAAGATCAAGATGAAATATGGCATGTCATATTTTCCACTGATCACTGAGCAGGAAATATAAATGTAATGATCAAAAGTCTAATATTAAGTAATTATGGTGATCAGATATTTCCGATGAATTTAGAATGAGGAATACAGTTTATTTAAAGTTCATCATGCCCTTTTTTATTTCAAATGAACAATGTTAATACTGTGTAGATCTTCCTTTAAATGATTTTGCTTCCAGCTGATTGTTTCTTGATTCTTTACTATTTAAACAAGAAACAAAACAACAAACAAAACACTGCTTATATAAGAAGGTATTTTATACCTTAAAGGTGCCATTGAGTCGCTTTAATTCTTAGCTCTATGCAAGAATGAACTGGTTCGGCCATCGGCAGAGGCATATAAACAAAAGTTTACCTTCCTTGAACAGACACATGAAGGTATAACCTATGGATTTTCTGTCTGGAGCCTACAGCCTTCTTTTAATGCAATTATCATCTTAAAGGTGAAATGGAAAGCATTTGTAAAAAATAAACCATTTTTACCACAAATCAGTTGCAGGTTTTAAAACTGCAAATGCGTTTTGATGCAAAATATTTGATAATCAGTTCCACTTTTTTACCCGTTAATGGATTCCACATTCTTACTTGAGCAAGGTGATGACATCATCAGTCTGGACATAAGTCCTGGGTTACACTTTGTTTGTATTTTCACTTACACCTATTAGCGGAAGACATACACCATGACAGATCCCAAAAGCAGAGAGAAAGAACTAGTATATGCTGTGATTTGCATCAGTGGGATGTAATCTGCTTTCAGGAATGAATTAGATTTCTTGTGACAGCAAAACCAGTCCAAAAAACTGAAGGAAAGATAAAGGAAATATAAAGACACACTTTGAGGCATTTAATATGGAGCATGCTTGGAAGTGAACTGTCTGTATTTGACTGCAGTCAGAAAGAAGCTTAGCTGATAAGCTTCTGTGTCACCTTGGTTAAAGCATTAATTCTCTCCTTGGTTTAAAGATGTTTGTAGGTATATATCCTGCTTTGAATCCCCTTAGAGTTGTCAGGCAATGTAGGTACTGTGACAGTGAGTACTGAAGTGCATAAATTCCCAGTATTTTGCAGCAATTCCTGATGAGCAGTGGCTGATCTCACTATAGCCGTACGCAGCTTTGGGAAGTGTAGGAGATGTCAAACCTTTCCAATTCTGTACAAAACTTCTCAAACGAATGAGGAGCCCAGTGTAGTGGACACTGGAAAATCTCTATTTCCTCTAAGGTCTTTATAAATCCCAGCATTCACCAGATCATCATTTTTAATAGAGAAAGCAAAAAAAATGTGTTGCTACGTTTCTAATTGCTTTACCACATGCACATGCATACATGCACCCATGCTGCCTGATAGCCAGTAATATCTCTGTGTAAGAGAGCTTGTCTCATTGACTTACTTGAGGTACTTGAAACAAAAAGATCTGGATTTGCATTCAGAACTTGGGTGTTCCTTACATGATATTTTTTTTTTTTTCCCCATCTGCTTTATTATTATCACAAAGAAAGTCTTTATCATTGGATTTCACTGTTGACATCCGTCTAGACAGATATTTATTTGAACCACCAACACATTAATTTAAAGGGGGGAAAAAAAAAAAAAAAAGGCAAAACCAAACTAGAAGCTTTAATACATTTTCTTTATTGAAGAGCCAACAACTTCAGCTTTCAAGAAGTCTCTAGACAGGGTATCAAACAGCATTAAATTAATCCTTTAAATTACAACCTTGAGGAAATGAGAGAGTAGTGTCAGTCTATTTTACAACTAGATAAGTGGGTACTTTATCTGAGGAAAATCTGTTGTCTGCCTGTTAAGATCATTTATATAGTTATTAAAGATGGACAAGTATTACCCTCATTTGCTAAGATATCTTCATAGTCATTTGACCTTGTACCCGTAACAAAATCAATGGTTACAGTCATTAGAATAACTACTTAGAAATCCAGTTTTACAGCTGTGTAGCAAAAGTGCAGTAGTATTGGCAGATGGAAGAAAAACATTAAAAAAATGAATCCTAAGGCTCTGTTGGCTGATACAACAATTTCATATACACAAATTTCCCCAATTCAAAAGAACAGCAATGAGATAGAAGCATAAACAGGAGGTGAGCAATTATCTGTACAAATGTGGAAAGATGTCCTCAGGCAAGGGAGTGAAACTCCCTTGCCATAGCTGAGCTGAATTCAGAGTGAGAGGCTGGAGCAATGAAACAAGATATCAAGGAAAATCAAGGAAATCATGGTGGCAGCAGGAAGAATTGGACAGCGGACTAGATGAATTGGGATGTGGTCAAAACTATGTTATTTGGAGCATTTTTAACCAGGCTACCCTGCCCTGCTGGGGAGGTGTACCGGATGATGTATGAGTTGTTTTCCATCCCTAGATGCCATGATCTCATAAATGTTGTGGCTCGGGACCATGTCTATTTTGAATTTACAAGACCACTTTGTATGTAATGGGCAAGGCAAGGATTAGAGAGCTGATTAATTAGACCAGTACAAGACTATTTATATAGGGACTTTGTACACTTGGTGAGGGCACAGTGAAAACCACACTTCTCTGGTTAATCTCTCTGTAGGGATTCTCTGAATCATAATTTGTTTTTATAAAAGTGACCATCTTCCTCCAACACCAAAGGAGGGCATGACCCAAGAGGCAGAGTCACCACAGACTGTAGTTTAGTCTGCTATGACTTCCCTGCTCTAACACAAAGCACATGTGTATTCCCTAAAATAGAAAAGTTAAAGCAGGCAAAACCAAAAGGACATACAAATTATGGCTGCCTGGGGGAAGCCCTGATCTACAATACAGCAAGTTATACAGTCTGGTGTTGCTGTGCTAGCTGATGCTCAGCGTAATTACTGTAGCAGTTACTATGATAAAATTTTTAAAATAACAATAATTAAAATATTAAGTAGTCGTTAAATCATCTGGAGTACAAAGGTGGTCTGTAACATGCAGGACCCTCTCATTTTCGTTCCTGTGTATCACTTCTGCAGTCTGTGTAGCTCTTATTCCTTCAGTTATATTTTCTTAAGGTTTCAGAGCCAAATTATTGCATCACCAAAAAGAAACAGGATGGCCTCATTTTCTGGTTGTGTAAAATGACTTGATTCATTTTCTATTAATAGGGATGGCTAGGAACACCAAATATCCTGAAATTATAACTTTATTAGTGAGAAATATGAATATGCTAAAAACATTCATTCAAAAAACCCTCTATTTTATGTATTGAATTCCCAAAACTGAATTTCTGGGGTTACGTCAAGTTAGTTGCAGGACTATTTGTAAGAACTGAAAACACAATAAATAAAATACACTTTGGTTCCAGTAATACAAGGCAATACTTCAGGCTTGTCCTCCAGACTACAAACAGTCCCACTGATTTAAACGGTGGCATTCATGTGCTTCAAATTAAGCACACAGTTAAGTGCTTTGCTGGGTCAGGGCTCAAAATCCTGAATATTTTAGTAATAGAAAAATAGGAAATAAAGCAAAAGACTGTTGTTCCTGGTAAGAGTGTTCGAAAAGAACAAACTATTCCTTAGTATTAGACTTGTTTTTCCCATTTCAGAATTTCCCCCCAAACAGATTATAATTTCTGTGAAACTGATTCTGGATAGAGATCACATCTTTTGCATCTGTACAGTAAAAAAATCAGTTCTGAGGTGGTGGAAAACAGGTTTTATAGGGTACACTAGGTAAAGCCAATTCCAAAGAAGTGAGGATAGGCAAAGGGGGTCAGGGGTAGAAGTGGGATTGGTGGTATCTCTCCAATGCCAAGCGGATTGGGGGATGCTTTCTGGGTACAAGGGTGGCACAAACTGACCTGTGTCCATACGGCTTAAGGTTAATGTGCTATTGGTTGCAGATTGGTCACATCCACTTACATAAAGTGTGGACCAAAGGTTTCACTGTGATACTGAGTTCCTAAGGTGTGATTATCACCCTGTGTGTTTTATTAGGATAATAAAGGGTATCAAGTGCACCCTCAGTCAGTTTCCAGATGACACCCAGTTGGGTGGGAGTGTTGATCTGCTCGAGGGCAGGGAGGCTCTGCAGAGAGACCTGGACAGGCTGGAGCCATGGGCTGAGGCCAACTGGAGGAGTTTCAATAAGGGCAAATGCCGGGGGCTGCCCTTGGGCCACAACAACCCCCAGCAGCGCTACAGGCTTGGGGAGGAGTGGCTGGAGAGCTGCCAGGCAGAGAGGGGCCTGAGGGGGTTGATTGACAGCCGGCTGGACAGGAGCCAGCAGTGTGCCCAGGTGGCCAAGAAGGCCAATGGCATCCTGGCTTGTGTCAGCAATAGCGTGGCCAGCAGGGACAGGGAAGGGATCTGAGCCCTGTACTCGGCACTGGTGAGGCCGCCCCTCGATTCCTGTGTTCAGTTTTGGGCCCCTCACTACAAAAAGGACATTGAATGACTCGAGCGTGTCCAGAGAAGGGCAACGGAGCTGGTGCAGGGTCTGGAGCACAGGTCGTACGAGGAGCGGCTGAGGGAACTGGGGGGGTTTAGTTTGGAGAAGAGGAGGCTGAGGGGAGACCTCATCGCCCTCTACAGCTCCCTGACAGGAGGGTGCAGAGAGCTGGGGATGAGTCTCTTTAACCAAGTAACAAGCGACAGGACAAGAGGGAATGGCCTCAAGTTGCGCCAGGGAAGGTTTAGACTGGATATTAGGAAGCATTTCTTTCCAGGAGGGGTTGTTGGGCGTTGGAATGTGCTGCCCAGGGAGGTGGTGGAGTCCCCATCCCTGGAGATGTTTAAGAGTCGGGTCGACATAGTGCTGAGGGATCTGGTGTAGTTGGGAACTGTCAGTGTCTGGTTAATGGTTGGACTAGGTGATCTTCAAGGACTTTTCCAACGCAGATGACTCTGTGATTCTGTCATTAGTTTCAAACTGTCTAATAATACCCTGGGAGTTGTGTGGCAGTTCACTAGTTTAACATTTTTATGAGACAAAATTAAGGTCCTGTTATTGCATGCCATTGGGTGAGTTATGATGGCTTGTAAGCCTTTCTGAGGCAGCGAAGCCTACAGAGATAGTGTTGAAGGACTGTGGAGGATGAAGGCTGGTGCAGCCTTTTTTTGCCACCTGCCAAGACTTCCTGGCAGGAACTCCTGGCAGCCACTTCATGGCTGGAGTGAACTGTCTCGTGGACTGGAGAGAGCTGGTTAGAACAGTCTGAAAAATAATCAGGGAGTAAATAAAATATTAGGAATTACTGAGTTGGCTCAGTGAAAAGAGACTGAGAAGGTCTGCAAGAGATTTTAGAGGGAAATGAGTAAGGGTAGAGACCTTTCTCTTTTCCTTTTCATCTACGAGATGGGAGCCATTCCCTCCTCACCATATCCGCCACCTTCCCTGTTGAGGCAGCCTTTGACTGCACTCAGTGCTCCCATTAGAGTAAGAACTCTCCCTTTTTCCTTGCCACTGACACCTCTCCTATACATCTTTCCTTGTACTGTAGGCTGACATGAAGTCTGAGCTTCTACATGGAATGAGAGTGGATGGCTTCCTCTGCTTCATAAGGTTAGGGTCAGCATGGGATCCAGAAACTTATGTTGTGGAAAAAGTGTTCCTGCATCCTCTGCCCTGTGTGGGATGGATGGATGGATAGATAGATAGATAGATAGAGAATATTCAGGCTCAAAGGCTCCTTCCCGTCCCACCTGCAGGTGAAGAGGATTGTCTGTTGCCTCTTGCAGGACACACTTGTAGGCAATTGCAAGCTTTTAACAGTCACATGCTATTTTGTGAGAACAAATTATAATCAGTGCCTAGCACTTATTTCACTTTTCTGGAAATAAATATTATTTAAGAGGCTAGGTTACTCACTTCTGTCATCACACAGCTTTAGCTGCTCTTCAGTTTCTGACCAAATCTTTGTCATCTATACAGTTTCTCTGTATCACAAAGTTTCTTGAATAAGCCTTATTCAAGGAACTTTACTGTCCTATTTCTAACTGTGTCAGTGGAAGCAAACCAAACTATTTGTTACTGAAATTACTGCTTTCCTCTTTTAAATGTTTGGGAATTCATTTGGCCCCCTTCTTAATTCATACTTAGTGTCATAATCAACAATAACCATAGGTCATTTCTGGTCTCAAGATCATTGGATGCTTGAGTTTGAGAAGCCTGTATTAAAGTGATTGTTGTGAATCCAGAGAAAAGAGTGTCACGAATTATTTGTTTTGGAGGAAAAGGAAGTAAACAGTATAACCTGTAGGACTTATACCCTGTTTTGACTGCACTAACCCTTTGCCTGGGGAGAAACAGGATCATAGATCAGGGTGCATCTGTCAACACGAACCTTTTGTTCTGATGAGGACTATGACTTTGGAGTGAATTTTCTGATGCATATACCATGCCTCGGTTCACGCTGCAGAGCAGTGGAAGACGATGCAAACCGGATTACTTTCTGATGAAACTGAACTGGAAGATACATTCCAGGATTGCACCCGACATGCTCCTACTGTTACTGGGCACCAGTCCAGGGACTCAGACTAGAACTAATCCAAAATTAAACTCCTGGAACTCATATAGCATAGATGTCAGGTCTTGTTAATGGTGTAGGAACTGATCAAAATCACTGTTGTCTCCTGGCTGCTGACAAATTCTCATTGACTTGATGGCATAGTTTCAGATACAGCTACTTTTAACAGAAATAGCAAGGAAGTGATTAGGCTTATAAAACTGCTAAAGCAGGAGCGTGCATCTTACCTGTGTAGATCCAATAGACCAATGATTAGCTGCCTAGATGTGAGAGATACAGCTTTAAACTGTGTCTCAATTTGATTTAAACACATGAATCTAAAGTTTGGTGGTTTGATTTTTTTTGAATGAGGCAGTATATAAAGTTGACCTGTGGTCCAGAATCTTTGCACGCCCACCTCAAACAAGATTATCTGAGATAGATCTACTCAGACCTTTCTTCTGAGGTCCACAATAAATGTAAACTTTCTTTCAACAGAAACACTATTTTTTTTTTTTTTTTGAGAAAGAGAAAAATAATTTCATGTTCCATTCAGCATGAAACTTAATTTTCACTTTTAAAGTACTGAAACACAATTATTCACATAGCACTATTCACAGGACCTCAGCAAATCTGGCACTCAGTTCCCATGTTCAGATCATCATACTGAAACACTCAGCAGAATGGAAACCCGTCTGAGAAAGATTACTATTACTTGTCACTTTTATGGAAATGTGCCATTTTCTTCTAAAAAAGGGGTGTGCTTGATCAAGAAAGCCTGCCAACTAAAAGTATATATTTATAAATACATAAATCTTGATCAACCATAGCTGGGAGCTTATTTCTCTGTGGGCTGAACACCCAACAAATGACCAATTGACTTCACTGTTTGAATAGCTGTAAGATGGGAGGAATTATTTTGTACTGAAGGTCATATTTTATTTATTTCAGTTCAAGGGCCAGTAATTTTCCACAGCTAATATCCTGTTTTTAAAATATTTTTAAACTATCTCCCTAAAAATAAAATCCTATACTCAGACACGTCTTTCATTGGCACTTCACTTTTGGAAAGACTTATTTCTAATCTTAAGTCATTGAACTTGTTCTTTTCACAAATATTCTCAAGAATTTGTCTCAGGATGAAGATTTATTTGAATATTTTCCTCCAGATTTTAATGCTCTCAGGTTATTATGAAGTTCTCTTATAATTTCTATAGAAGACCCACAACTTTGATCCCCAAAACCCACAATCTGAGAAATATATTAAACAGCTGTGTTTTTCATATTCAGTATTTTTAGATGTTCACTGAGCAATTATTCACCAGCAACACCTCAGTCATTTTTGTAGGAAATTAATATTTATGAAGAGTGCTGTCCTGCTTGAAAGAAACAAGAAATACAAATAGAATTCTCCAGAAATGAAACTACATTCCTTTAGACAAAGGAGGGAAAGAGAGCGCTTTGGTACAAAAACTGTTTGCAAGGTATATGTCAAAGAAGAGTCAATGCAAAGAGGTGAAGATAGGTGCATAGTGAAATTGAGAAATGTCATTACAGATAACTGTGTTTTTAGGGTAGGATGTGAGAAAAGTGAAGGAACGAGACAAGGCCTCAAAAGAGCTAGAAAAGATACACAAACTGTTATAGTAGGAAGGTCTCAATGACTACGGCTATGGAAAGGATGGGCACAGATGGTTCATGTCTACAGACCACTTCAACTTTGCCTCCACAGTCACAGCAGTGGGAGAAACCATCAGTTCAAAAAATAATTGCTTTGTCAGCTTTTGGATCTGAGTATCTTCATTTAATTTTGGAAGCAACACCACACAAAGAGAGACTGGGCATTTTGGTGCTCAAGTGTACCTCAGTATTGATGAGGGAAAAAAACCCACCGTTGATCTTGTTCATAAGAAACACGTGATTTTATACAATCAAGCTTATCTTGTTCTTTTTCCTGAGAACAAGATGTCACATGTCATTTTAGGTTATTAAACTTAGCTGAAAATGGGACTCAGCCCAAATATTTCATGCTGAGCACTGGACAATAAAACTAGGAATTAGGCTGTTGTAGTTTCTAATGTTCTGGACTGGATTTGGCCTGGAACAAATCCCTAAAATACCTGGTACTCTGCAAGTTGTGAATTTGAATCAGAAGATTTATTCTCTAGATTGTATTAATTTTGGAACTGTATTCTTCATAAATTTGTAATATTACTCTGTGTTAGTTGGAACATAGAGAATATAATGCATCTAAGAATAATAAAAAATAATAATAACAGTTTTGAAAATTGGTTCAAATTTTGATCTCCTTAACTCAGGCTGGCCTTCATCCTTGTGGAGTTTCTACAGCCGTCCACATTTAATTAACCTCTTGGTAGCAAAAAGCTCATTTAAATGTTCTGGTCTTTAGTCTACTGCCAGGGCTCACAGCAGCATTTGTGGTGCTGCATTGACCAAATACCTGAAAAGGCAACTCTTTAGGTTGAAATTCCTCACTTCTTTCCACCTTATAAATAACATATAACATTTATGTCTGAGTTCCTTCTATTAAAGATAATATTTTTATTAACACCAGATAGTGAGATGTGATTCCAACCCTCACTGGATATTTTGGATTCAATTCTGTCATAATAAAAAGATAATAAAAATAAAATATGAAGTGTTTGGATTAATTTATAAATTTTTTCCCTTTCATTACAGATAACTTGCTTTTAGGCATGAATTTCAGCCTCCCCCAGACCTCCCCCACCATTTTCTCCCTTTCTATAACGTTTCTTCATATGGATAATTTCTACAGTTAAATAATCATCAAATTTAAACCAAAAAAAAAAATTGGAAAAGGATTTTATTTGTTAAGTTTGTTTCTATTTTGGAGAACAGGCTTCTGATTTTGAATCTTTGGTGTGAAGATCATGAGATATTGGTACAATGTTTCCTTCTGCCAAAATTTGACTGGCAGCAGCAAGATCTGTATTTAAATTTTATAGGGGCCACTACAAAAACACTGGCTCCATCCAGAAACCTGGGAAAATTATACAAACGCTTCTGTTGCTCGATGACCTAATTTTCTAAACCGACAATAAAAAAGGTTTAACAAACCTTGTTAAAGGAAGAACCAAGGAACAAAAGAGAACACAAACAGGTAGGTAAACAAAGCAAAACCAACATAATTCCTAGAGGATAAATATAAGTGCTTAGCGGTCTACTTTGCCTGGGATGCAATTATTTTTAAAATAGCTACATTTTAAATGTAACACATGCAAAATCAGGCATGTCTTAGGTCACTCTATTTGTCCTTTTCAACTTTTACCTCTTCACTCCAACCAGTCACAAGACATGTATTTATCTTGTGGCTTCCTCTCCCCTTTGGAGTTCTTGAGATGTTACTAATGTATAGGTCATGAAGCTTAAATAGGCCTTGCATGAACACTAAGCACAGAATTCTTTCACCTTAATATTAGCCAACTACTAGTGTTAAGAAACCTACCATAGGCTATATTGCAGGTACATCTCTATTGGCAGAGGAGGATGTTTAGATGTTTATGCTCTAATAGCATAGTTTAGATGTCTATACATATTTAAGCAGTTAAACTGTTGAGCTAAGATCTACCTAAATTGCTCATGCTTATCAAGAGTGAAGTCAGGCTCCCTAAATTACTGACAATATATATTGCATTATTCAACAGAAAATGTGATTCCTAACTACAAGACTATTTCTTCCAATTGGCAGCCATTACATAACACCATGAATCATGCACATCTTATTTCTTATTTCATCAGCTGGCTATAAATGTTAGTTTCAAGGTCCAGAAAAATGGAATTTACTTTAATAACAACTAGCCACCTGCCTCCTTTCACAATTACTGAAATGAATATGCAGCTTTTTGTGGCTTTCTAAGCCACATGACTGCTTTATTGGGAGCCAAAAGAACAACTGCAGGAATGTCAAATGAAAGATGCTGAACAGCAACACATAATTTCTTTCCTAAAGGATTAATTCAGCAAATAAAAATATGAAATAGCATTCAGGAGATCCAGACTCAATTCCTGGCTCTGCTTTTGTAATATTTGTCGAGGACACTTAATTTCTTCATATCTGAGGTTCACCATAATTAAAAACAGAGATATTGGTTTTCATGTCAAAATTATACAGCAAAGATATTTATTTGAATATTTATGGAGTGTAAAGATATAAAGTCTGGAATACAAACATGTTTTAGATAAACAATCATCTTATAAAACTGCAAACGTTTTAAATTTCAAAATACTTTATACATCACACTGTAAGACTAATTCTTCTTATCCATATATTCTGTACTTAAAAATCCACAACAGAAACAAGTTTAATTTTAAATAAACTGTGTTACTTCAGAATCAAAACCTAAAATAATCTGCTTTCCCTGAAGCTTGCAGCCCTTTAGAAAGTTTCACAAATTAAACATTTTAAAACTTTTCCTAGAAATCTTATTAAAAACTTGTGAAAATGAAACAACTCGGATTTAAGAAAGATAATTTGTCATGTGAGGGAGGCAGATGTTATTAATTATCAAAGTAGAGATCACTCTTAATACACTAAAAAGTGTAGTAGCACTGTAAGTGAACCATAAAATTACAATGTGTTATTTTTGCTAGAGGTGGTAAAACTAAGATTGCATTCAGTAAGAAGAAATGTTGCTTTTCCTTTAAAGAAAATGTTACAGGAGAAATCTCTGTATAACTACATCTGTCACTACTGTTCATCTGAGAGACTTTTGCTTTGATTTCTGCTTTTATAATGGTAGAAAACCAATGAAGTTTGCGCTAGAATGGAGTGACAAATTGTGGCACAGTCCAAGTCAATGTGATGTGGTTCTGCTTCACTGGCTTCCTATGCCAATCTGAATGATGTGCGGACATTTTTTTCTCCTTCCTTCCTGTCTTTTTTCAACTGTTTGACAGAACATTTTTTATGATACAGCTGGGTGTGGACTGGTACTATAGGCCCCAACCTTAAATTCCAGCATATAAGTAAACAGAAGTTATTTTTCTTATTTTCCTTTGCACTCAGTTATCTCTAGAATGCCCAAGATATCAAATGTATTGAAATAAAATTGTATTACTCCTTCTTCTCCCAGCATCTGTTATAAAGCAAGGAAGATATATTTATGTGACCAACCTGTACCTCTTTACACTTGCAGTCCTTTACACATCATGTAATAAATTAGACTTTGACACAGATTTTTCTGTTAAATTTTCACCCTTAGTACAAGGATAATATAAGTTTTACAATTCTGTAGGTATACCAGAATAACAATTAAAATAATAATCCATTTAACACAATACTGAACTTGTGTGGTTTTCTTTAATTAATTTACATAGAAAACAGAAACATTTTCTGACAACTAGAGAGAAAAAATTAAAGCAGTTAAATACTGGAGTCAAAGTAATACAACTTTTTTACTCCTGATATTGCTTTTGATTTGTCACAGAATACACTTTCCAAAATTGGAAACTCTCACCCTTTAGCTGAGAGTTACTCATATTTGGAATAAATTATATCACCATATGTTTTAATTTTTCTTAATGATTCCTTCATATTGCTATTTACTTTTTTTCTACAAGACCATTTACTTCAAAGCCGATCTTCAGCATCTGTCGTTGAAGATTCAAATCTAAAATTATTTCATGAGAAATTATAAGACAGATGAGTAGATTCATTAACTTCTTTAATATTGCACGTTTTAACATTGCTCATGTGATTTTTTATTCATGTGATCATTTCTGTCTAGGCTTTACAACACAAGTCTTCCAGTTGCAGACTTCATGGAATCTTAATTCTCTTTGTCACTAGGTAGATAGGTAATAAACTTACAAATAATATATTTTTTTTTTAATTTTAAAAAATTTGCTTTTAATAAATATCTATTCAAGTTATGTTAGATATTGATAGTAATTGGAAAGCATTTAAACAGTAAGGAGACAGAATACAGACCTATTATCCAATAATCCCATCAAATTTTACAGATTTGCAGGTAAAATTTCACAAGTTTCAAATGCTCAACTTGCAATTAAAAAAAAAAAAAAAAAAGAAGAAGCGTTTTCCCGATCTATTTTTTCCTCTGCAGATATGAAACATGCTTTTTCCAGGTTATATAGGTAGGCCATAGTGCGCTCTAATTCCATTTAAAAATGAGGGGGAAAAAAAAAAAAAAAGAAACAAAATAAAAACCCATGTAACTGAAATAAGATTATATTTACAGTTTTCCTAAAATGTATCATACATTCTTTGTACAGGAAACTGCAACACGTGAAGGAGAAGGTCTTTTATGTAAAGAGAGTAATCAACCAGTTGGGGACTGATTTCTCCAAATTCACTTGTGCTGGGCCCTTTCTAAGGACACTCACCCGTCTGCCAGACCCAGTGGCTTTTGAGAGATCCTTTGCTTTGGAGATAGTGTGATATCACAGTGCCTTGTGGAGCTTCAGCTAGCAAGAGCTCCTCTTGGCAAAGTTGCTGTCTCCTTTTCACACAATCTGTGGTGCGCAGCCGGATGTGTGGCAAACGTGGTTCAGTAATAGTCCTGTACATTCTCTGTTCTTATACCATGCCAAAGTAGATACCCTTCTACCATGGAATGAAACATGAAGTTAATGAGAAGAAAAATCTGAAAAACAAACTATGAAACAAGTTCAGAAATAGGTTTTACTTGGTTATAGACTAGTGCTGCTTACAGGAAAAAAAAAAACATAACTTTCTTTTATTTTTGATCATTTCCATGCTTAGAAAGTTGAAAACCTAAGTTTGCAAGCAAGCAGAAAATTTCCACATGGTCATTCAGGATTTCTCAATTTTCATGTCAAAGACCCTTAAAAGCAAAATGCTTAGTTTCATTTCTATCTTTTTGGACCATGTCTTTTAGCTCAGATGAACTCCAGATTTTTGATCTACATGTGTTAATTCTTGACATATATGTGAAATTATAGTCCAATATTTTATTGAGCTATTGGCATTTTTTAAAAGTATTTAGAGTTATATGGAATATTTTATCCTCTTTTTAATATAATGACACTGTGCTGTTTATTCAGTGACATAACATTTTCTGTTTCTCAATTCTGCTTTATCAGCATTATGTAATATGACTGTTCCTTTGCTTTTTATGCTGTATAAAATACTAACAGCAGTGCCCTGTTGCCTTCCCTCTCTCTGCTTGGCTGGCAATTTAAACACAAAAGAAGGGTGGTTTCATGCAGTTCTTGCCAATAGAGAGGGTGTTTCCTCTGTAATGTAGATTCCAGCCCCCCACCTTCTCAAACAGCCCTCCCGGGAAGTTTGTAAAGTTGATAAACAGGCAAGAGAGGGAAGCAGGAGGAAGAATGTCTGTTTGCAGCTGGTAACTCCTGGGCACTTAGAGGCAGTGGAGTCTTGTTTTGTCAAAGTCTTTCTCCCTAGTGAGTAAGTGAATAAGCATTTCTTGACTTAGAAGCAGCAGCCTAACCTAATGGTGTAATTACTTTGCATAGACATTATAGGTGTTTATTTAGAAAATGAAAAAAGTAGTTTGTGTAGAGTTAGCATAGTGAATAGTATAGTGGATAAAACTGGTAAGTAATAGGATCTGCATACTCTATAATGACACTTGTTAGACTTCTAGAAAATAAATTTCAATTTTTTAAGTTATGCATAGTGAAATAACATATGTTCAGAGTATGTCTTGATTACTTGGGTCTTCAGGACAGCCCGATCATTTGTTTGGGGTACAGAAGTATGAAGTGAGCTTTTAAGGAGAGAGTTAGACAAAGACAGAATAACATTGGTGTCCCTGGAGAATACAGTGATATGATTCTGGTCCATCTAGATATAGAAAGTGATAAAATTACTGAGTACAATCCTCAATTTACAAAGGAATACTTTCTAGAAAATGCAAGAGCATGGCTGTGCAAGATCATGAACATTTTTATTTTCTGTCAATGACTAATACGCTTCTTAAAATACAACACCTAATGCAGTGAATCACACTTGTCAATTCTAGAATTTTTTCCTCCACAGTGGTGGGAACCAGATCATTCAGAGAAAGATGCAAAAAAAGTAATGGGAAGCATGGAGTAACTTTTCATAAGATAATTGTGGTTCCTTGTTTCATGAGAATTACCAACCCAAATAGAAAGATACTTGAAATCTATATTCTCATATCAAGGAGGAAAACTCAGTCAGAAACTGATAGTCCTGTCTATGTTACTTATATCTAGAGTGTAAAATTACTTTTTGCTTTACAGAGCATTCTCTGATAGCTCAGATGCACTGATATTTCCTTATTCTGTCAAGGTCAGGGAAGAGATATTTCAGAGAGAAGAAGAATTAAGATTAATTGCTGACAAGAAAGATCGTTACATTTATTTTGATTATATTAATGATTTTACTTGACTGTGTGTTCACATTCTTAGGCAGTTTTGGTCTGTTGATCAGCCTTAAAAAAAAAAAAAAAAGACTGCACAATCTTTTTGTGATGATAGAAATTTTTAAACTTTCCAAAAAGCAGTCCAAAAATACATCTCCTGCTAAACCCAGCAAAATAAGTATCAAGCTATGTCACGTCACCCTGACCTAAATTAGATCCTTATTTCACAAGCAGTCCCATTTATTGCCCTGAGACTATTCCTGGACACAGGTGATGCTCAGTCTAATTAAAGTCACTCATCTGTTTTTAAGAAAATCCAAATAAAGAAAGCCTGAAATGGTATTCAATGATTGCACACATCTTATGTTAGAAAATACAGATCCTGAAAAGAGTCCTGTTGGCTGCATGATTCCTTCAGTTATTCAACCTATACTATGAGAGTTGAATCAAGTTCTATTAATGTGAGGAGAGAGACTTCCAATGTGTGCTCTGACACTCCCAGCGTTAAGATATCGGTATGGGCTGTGTATTTCTGTAATACAATCATAAGTAATGACTGAAAACAATACAAAAAAGATAGATTCATATAATTATGGCTGTTTATCAATAAGATTTCCGGTGCTATTATTAAGCCTTTGCAAAATGAGAATAAAAATATCACTGATACTTTAATCTTGTGGTGGAAGGCATAGTGAGAATCCACGACATCAAATTTGACAGAAAAATTGAAATAAAACTAAGGTCCCTATTCCTTCTTAACACAATCATGTTACAGATTAAGAGGACATGTTGGATTCCCCACTTCTAAATCTTCAAAATAAAACTAAGAATATTTTGGAAGCGGTGCTTTAGTCACATGGAGTTACTAGCTTCCATACAGGAAAAACTAGATTATGTTTTATATTGAATTACACCTGAATTATATATACTCTGAATTATGCAGGAAACCAGACTATATTAGTTAATGATACTTCAGGGTACTTATGAATGACATTCTTGTCGGAGACCCATAACAGGATCTGATATAGTGTATGTGTGTTCTCTTCAAGGAACATGCCAATACTTAACAAGCTGGAGGCAGAGTTTTATGCATAGAGGTTGATCTCAAGCCTTCTATTCTCCAGGTGTTTTCCAGGATGTTAAATCCTTTTGATGATGTCCATGAGATATAAATCAATATTTTAAACTACTTCTATTTTTTTTTACCTTAATCACCACAGAGGATTTCAGCTAAGGCTCTGCTGTGTCTAACAGTGACCATTATCCAGTGCGACATTCCTGATCTTTGCAATGACAGTTGACTTTGGCTTATCTGACATATTCTTTCATTGCTATAGCTACTTTCCAGGACACTTGGGTGCACTTGGCAAGCATCATGCATTATAACTATCAGATCCCGTAGAAACAGTTGTGGAGGCACTGAGAATAGGCTGGCACTTCCTTACATGTGGCTGGAAAAAGCTGTTTGTTTCCTAATGGGTAGCATACCCCCAAACAGAGTACAGTTATAATGGGTCTTTTATTAAGACTGATTTATGTAAAATCTGATTTATGTAACAGTCAGCCATCCTTCTGAGGAGCTTAACTTCCAAAGGGATTGGGGAATACAAAGCCATTCTTTGGCTTTAAGGTTGCTACCAGCAACATGTAATAATAGACTGTAAGTCAGATGGAAAAAAAGAAAAAAATTATTCAGTACTCAAGGCACATCTCTACACCAGAGAAAACTTTTTTAAAAAAATTTTACTTTATTCACAATATGGTTCTTAACTGGTTTTACTGGTATTAATCCTAATGAATGTAAAGATATGAATCACATTATAATTGTAAAATCGTAACACAAGATTCACTCTCAGGATTTAAAAACCATAAAAATGTACAATGAAGCGTATCCAAACAGACAGCATTCAAAATATGCAGTGATTTATTTTTAGGACTATGCATAATGAATATCAATCACAAAGTTACCAGTGTTGTGGCAGCTGAAAGCCGGAAGATTTTTTCCTCTTGTACATACATTGGTATTCCAGATTTTTCTTATTTCCTTTCTCAAGCAGCTGTAGTACTCTTTGTTTCTCTAAAAGCTCCCTCAAAATCTAGGAATAAAAATGTTTTGTGACACTTGCAATTTGCTCCAAGTCCCATCAAACTAATGTATAACCGCTCTCTGTGGAAGGCTCCCCAATGTCCCTGCTCAGCATCAGTTAGATTACTTTCGACATGAAAAAATGTTTCAGTAGGAAGGCATTACAGCAACACTCCATGTAGCCACTTTCTTTTATTTAGGTGACTTGGGTTTGTCCCCTTTAAGTTCTCTACTAAAAGCATTAAGTAAAATCTTTATATGCTACCATTAGCTCAAAAACTTGGGCCAAATAACTTAGTGAAGTGTGAACATATGAGTGTGATAATCATAGTCAAGGTTACTTGTGCTAGTAGACAACTGAAAACATTTTATTCAGTAGTTAAGAAGCTAAATGTTTGTTCTATGAGTACCGGCTTAGCATTAAGACTGTGATTTACTGACTGGGTTAATCCAAGTTGTTCTTGACTGATAAAATTAGCTAACAACTAGATAAAGTTCTTGGCACATGAAGATATTAATGGTGTTCCAGTATAATCCTTCAATGAAAAAAAAAAAAAAAAAAACTAGATAGCCAAGATTCTTAAATATTATACAATAAGACCTGTTCATTTATTCTTTGTAAAACTATTACAAAAAAATTAAGCTCCAGATCTGGGAAGGAAATGCTGTATTGCATCAGACAAAAAATGTGCCCTTTGTTCCTACTTAATCTGAACCCTCTTCTTGGTTTTGGGCACTGATTCCTGCTTGTCAGCGTTAATCCCCAATTGTTCCTACCTTAAAAGCTATCTGATTGAACTTCTTCCTCAATCACACTCTAAGAATTGGATTGATTCAATACATTCATTCAAAGAGGATGAGAGAAGACATGAGGAGAAATAGTGAGTGTGTTTTTTTTCTTGTATTTCAGAAAGACAAAGCAAGTAATTTCAGACATTAAATGGAAGGCCTTTTGGGCAAAACCACCAAATTTTCTACACTGCAATAAGTGGACTTGCAAAACATTTCCTACCTAAACTCTACAGCTGTCATTTCCATTTGACAGCTTTAGATGTGATCACATTTATGCAGGGAATTTGGAACAGGCGATGAAGTCGAGAGAAATTATTACACTGAGACTGAAAGCAGCACTTTTGACAGAGATAGTCTGAGCACCGTGTTTCCATGTATTCAGTGGAAAGCATTATACCATATTTTGATAGTGCATAACATGCATTTCACGTTACCATAAGATATTCCTATTGATCTGTGCAAGAGAGAAAGAAAATATGCTAAACATCCTCCAGTAACCCTGTTTGTTCTTGGTAAACTTATATTACTAAAAAAGTTGTCCTGGAATATTTTTGGTAAAGTAGGCTACTAGAAACTGGGTGGTAAGGGTCCTCATTTTTTTTCCCATTTCACAGAAGACAAAAAAGTATTAAAAAGTGAACAGTGAAGGCTGATTGTCATACTTTAAGTTGGAGAAGTCCATACACTCTGCTATAGACGTCTTGAAATTTAATGTGGTAGCCATAGTGTTAACTATCCAAATAATCAGTGTTATAGTGCTCTTCCCAGCTGCCAGAACTGAGCCTTTATAGGAAGAGATCAATATGAAATGCAAAAACCATGCTCATTTTTATTGCAAAACTCAGGCCAGACAAAATTGTTTCAAGTATTGATAAACAAGGTAATTGCTAGGAAAATATCTGTATCTGTTGAGGGAATGTTTAAGATGCAGTGTATTCTAAAAGAGGTGGAAGGGGAAGGAGAGAAAGCAAGAGGGAAAGGGTAAGCAGAACAGAATAAAGTATTTTTTCATTTAGAGTTATGGCATCTTTTTTATCTCTTCATGTTGGTGATTGTGACTGTGCTGCAAAAGCTCAATGAGACATGAACTATGATCCTTTGGGGTACCGCACTGATGTTAAACTGAAATTAAGTTCTCTCTCACATAAATCTATTTCACTTTAGAGTTTAATATGGATGAAGTAGCTTTTATAAACCTTTAAGCTGAAGAAACGTATTAAGATTCTAACTTTACTAGCCAGTGTCACTTTGCAAATATATACATTTAGAAATTGATTTTCTTTCTCTGATCGTCTAGAACCAAGATGTAGCTGAGAATTCTAGGTGTTTGGGATCACATAAGAAATTAACATTATAGGCTTTTTTCTTGATATCAGTAGCAGCTGGAATTACCAGCCAAGATGTAGTCCTTGTGCTATGTGTTTTACAGATATTTAATGAAATACTGTCCCTGTAATGACTGAAATCTGCAGAAAAACTGGAAGAAGGAAAATGTCACAAATTTCAAATTTGCACCTATTAGTTTGTTTATGACTTGAACTCTCACGGGGAAAGATAAGCATAAGGCAGGAATGGATTTAGCAGGGATAGAGGAGTAGTAACATTGCTGCAAACAGAAACTAGAGATGAATTTTGTCTCACCTATGTTTTTCCATGTAAAAGTTCAACTTCCAATTTGAAATCCTAAGGTATCTGTTAAACAAGGATAACTCAAC